>NC_139514.1:77052218-77422218 GCF_947247035.1 Vipera ursinii | reverse complement strand
TATTTCCTCTTGTAAAGTATTCATTGCCTCAGATTTGTTAGTCTCACTTTATCTACACAGCTGTGTTTATTGGGAACTTCGAAGGTCAGAGACAGATATTTATCCCCGAATAATCCTCACCCACCAGTAGATGTCAGCGTTGGTTCAGTTTTCAGATCTTTCTAATCTTTTTTCGTGTATAAAGGGTAAAATTCGCCACTTCCAATAGCCAAAAGATGGGGGGAAAGCCCCCTCCTTCTTCTTTCAGAGGTCTTTTATTTTTCGGACTTCTCTTCTTCAGGAAAATAGGTAGGATAGAGAAAATCATTCAAACGTACTGTTTACAATCAGCTTAAAGTTGAGCTTGTGACCTCTGTTGTTTGCAGCTAGGGCTAGACAGTGGAGTTAGCTAGCCTTTCTTCTGTTGGCTTCTGGAAGGCTTCTCCTGGACCATTCGGGGAGACTGCCATCTCTCCTAGGTCCTTGGGACTTCCTTCCTTCATGCCACCTGTCCGGGGTGGCTTCTGGCCCATTTAGGGTCCCCGAACAGAAAGAAATTCAGCTGAAGGGCTCGGCATTCTGAATCCCTCAACTGCTTTGCTGCTAAACAGGAACAGGAAGTCCAATTCCCTCTTCTTTGTGACAGCCCCTCAAGTCCTGGAAGAATCATGTTGCCCTGATCCTTCTTTTCCATAGAGTAGACATACCTAGATCCCTGAACCGTTTGTCATACAATTTAGCCTTCAGATCATTTATCATTTTTGTTGTTCTTCTCTGCACATTTTCCAAGGTCTCAACATCTTTTTTGTATTGTGGTCTTATGGGGATCAGATAGCATTCTCTTTGTTCCTCAAAGAAGAGCTTTTGTTCTGTCTAAGTGAGGATTTCAATTTCAATATAAGATGCCTTAGGTGGTAACTTATTAGAAGATGTTCTTCTAATCACCACCCATTAAAATTGACCTTACCTTCCTACGTACAAGTTTTGTACAGTATAACTGAGAAAAACAACTAATTTAAGAACTAGTCCAGAATGGTGAGCAGTGAGTGGTATTAGAAAAACCTCTAGGACAGGGGTAGGCAACCTGAATCAGTGAAAGAGCCACTTGGAACTGGTTCTCTCACTAAAAAAACCCCTGGGAGCCGCAAAATATGCGTACGCATGCGCATGTGCGCAGAACAGGATTTGATTACAGTGGAGCTTACCTAAGCAAGACATACACCGGAGAGGTATATTTCCCCCACCTTGCCAGGCAGGCAAACGGAGGCTTCAAACACACACACACACACACACACACACACACACACACACGGAAAAGGGGCAGAGCAAATTTCCCCCTCCATTCCCAGAGGTGGCACAAAGCAGAGAGGCGAAGAACGTTGAAGAAGAGGAAGGAAAGAAAGAAGATATAACCTTCAGCAAAGCAGCTTCCATGCAGAAGAAACACATTTGCACTTATGTGAGCAGGCATGTCTCCCCACAAGCAGCTCCCCCTCCCCCCAGCCTCCCCTGAGCCAAAAACCTCACCCTGCCTTAATTGCAGGCAAAACCTGCAGAAAGCCCAGCCAGCCCATGCAGATGCGCTGCCTGCTCGCCTTTCCAAGGCACTCCAGCCCAGATTCTTTGCTCCCTTTTAGCTGGGCAACCTTTAAAATTGGCTCCCCCCTCCTTCTCCAAGGCAAGCTGTCCTCCTCTCCATCCTGCGCCCCCACTCCCAAAGAGTTTGGCTGGCAGTTTGTCAATCACAGCTCTTCCTCCTCCTCATCCACCTCCCCAATCCGGCTTCAGCACAGAGTTTTTGCCTGAAGAAGAAACGGGGCGCTCCCCCGCCTCTTCCCATCACTTCTCTGGTGCGTGTTTATCACTGCAGTTGATAAATTAGTATTCAGGTTGTTAAGTGAATCTAGTTTCCCCTTGTGACGGGTAGGCAGCCTTGGCTGTTTTATGAGTCCTGGGCTTCAACTCCCAGAATTCCTGAGCCAGCATGGAAACCTCTCCATTTCTCCTCAGCATGGCTGGCTCAGGAATTCTGGGAGTTGAAGTCCACAAGTCATAAAAGAGCCAAGGTTGCCTACCCGAGTCCTTGGGGCTGGCAGCCCCACCTGCGCCTCCTTACCCAGGTTCTTAAGGTAAAATCCTTTTTAAAAAGCCAGCCTTGCACACAGGTGGCTGTGAGCAGCTCCAAGACCGTTTCCCCTCAGCTGCTTGGGAACGAGTAAACGCCCCTCCCATTTGGTGACTGTTATTATTCATTTATAAGCAAAAGAAGAGGAAAAACAGAAAAATCAAAAGATAAGGGGAAAAAGGAGGGGATGGGGTTCTCTGAAGGATTCTGAGCACGGGGGAGGGGGGTGCAGATGGAGAAGAACGGGGAGACACCAAGAAGGGGAGATGAGAGAGAGAGAGAGAGGAAGGGGGGAAAACACCCAAATATCCCCACGGGGTTACGGAACCTCTTTACAGATCAAGGAGGGGATGGGGGGCTGGGAAAAAGGGGAAGAAATATACACCACGCGGGCCTCCCACCCACACGCCGGCCTGTGCGCCTCTCCGGTCTATGTACAATGTACGTGTGTGCGCACACGCACACACAGAGATCCCATGTCAGCTGCCAGGACCACCCAAAGCCATCCAGCCGAGCCTCACAGCCTGATCCAAGAGCAGAGGGTGAGAAGGAGGAGGAGAAAGAGAGAGAAAGAGGGAGGGAAGGAGCCAAGGGTCTTCCTGCCTCACTCCCGAAGCCCACCAAGCAAGAGAAGCTGCAATTCCATCTCTTGGGGGGGCAGGGGGAGAGGAGGAGCTCCCCCTGCAGAGTCTGAAACATTTATTAGAGGGTTGCACAATCTGTGTGAAATATAAAGTCCCTTATAAAATACTCGGTTTGCAGCTCTCTAGAAATCCCTTTACCAACTCAAGACCACAATCCCAAACAAGGATAACCTCTCTGCAATAATAGTGGTAACTTGCTCGTAAGGTCTGCTCTAGAAGCTTCACAAGATAGGAATTTTATAGCTATGGAAACACTTGAAAACTGGACCTAATAAAAATATCAATCATATAACATTTGGATTTAAGATGTTAAGAAGTAGGTCCAGTGACCCAAAATACCAATGGAAAAGCTTTTAAAGTGTCCCCAAGCAAAACCCCACACCACAGTTTATTCAGTCAGTTCCAGATCAGCTAAGCTCCAGGTGGTAAGCCCATTGTGGGAAAGGAAAGATAACAGTCCGTTTGCAGCAGGATCATTTCCACCCTCCTCACACTTCATTTGGAGAAACCAACCAGATTCCGGAAGGTTGTATTTCTCCCTTTCCCACCCCCTTTCCTAGTTGCCCGTAGTTTGAGAGGGAATGCCTAGTGAGAAAGTAATTGATTATATTGTGATGGATAGCAGGCAGGCGGAATAAACAAAGGTTACATTTAAGGGAGGAAGTGAAAGCCATAAAGTTCCATGCCTCTTCCCTCTCCCTCTTGGGAATGGCAGAATCCAGGGAGAGATGAGATTTGGGGTTAGCTCAGAGGAGATAGACATGAAATATAAATGGATTCTGACATCTATATTGCTTTTACTCTTTGTTTTTATTAAAGGATTTGAAGATTCAGATTTATTAGATGGTAACTTGCCACCTGACAATCGACAATCAGGTATGTTTTAAGTATTCACTCTATTTAAAGTGGGAAAATATGAAAATATTGTAAGGTGTGTTCATAAAAATATGATATCCAGGAATTTAGTTATTAATTTAAAATTTGATTGGCATTCATTGCATTCATTATATTATGTTTACTTGTTTATTGGAACAAAATTAAAGCCTCTTGTGTGTGTGTGTGTGTTCCAGTGTACAAATTTTAGTTTGATTCCACCATAGGTAAAATATTTTTTTTAATACTCATCTTTTCCAAAATCTAAAGTGGCATATAAATAAAAAATAAATAAATAAACATTTCATGTTGGATAATATTTTCTTAGAATGCTGAAAAAGTGTCCTTAATTCAGGCAAATATTCATATCTTTTTCTATATATATATATTTTTCTAGAAATATGGTCAAATGCATCCATTGCAGTGCAATCTTTTTTTTGTTGAAAAGTTTTAAGATACATTTTTAAAAATATAAACTCCCTCCCTCCCCCTCCCCTCCCCCTCCCCTCCCCCTTACCCTCCCTTAGCCTCCCCCACCCGACTTCCCAGAGCTGAATACAGGGTATAAACTTTACAAACTTAAACTAAAATATGCTAACAAACTAAAAAAAACACATTAAATTCTATCGCACTTTAACTCCCCTTAAACATAACTAAATTACTAACAAATAATGAATAACTAATAATACATCATATAAAACTAATACTTATTCAAATGCTGAATGAAACTTTTTAGTCCCATATTTATTCTGAATATATTCGATCCATCTTCTCCATTCCACAATATATCTCTGTTGCGATTGTTCTTTCAAATATGCTGAAATCTTTGCCATTTCCGCCAGGTTTGAAACTTTCAAAGTCCACTCTTCTATAGTAGGCAGTTCCTCCTTCTTCCAATATTGCGCTACTAAAAGTCTTGCTGCCATAATTAAATTCAACATCAATTTAATATCTATGACAGTACAATAATACCCAACAGAAATAACTGTGGAGAAAACCTTATCTTTTCCTTAAATATCTTTTGTATATTCCACCAAATTTTAATCCAAAAAGCTTTATTTTTTTTACAAGTCCACCATATATGAAAATATGTTGCATCCTCACAACCACACCTCCAACATTTGGGCTGGCAGTTCGGATACATACTTGCTAATTTTTTAGGGTCTATAAAACATTTTATAAAAATTCTCTTAAATTTTGAGCCTGTGTAGATTTTACATTTCTGACCCAAATCTTTTCCCAAGTATCCATTGTTATAACCTCTTGAAAGTTCTGGGCCCACTTTATCATACAGTCTTTAACAAGTTCCGTTTCTGCGTCAATTTCTATCAGTGCATTATATATCCTTCTTATATGTCCTTGACCTTGATCTCTAATTTGTTTTACCAAATTTCCATCAGTTATCAAAATACCAACTTTCTGATCTTCTTTCCATCTTGCTTGTAACTGCCCATACTGGAACCAAGTTTGTACTATATTTTCTTCTTTTAAAATATTATATGGCTTTAATTGCCATGCATTCCTTTCTATCCTTAAAATTTCTTTGTATGTAATCACATCATGTTTAAATCCCACATTTATATTTTCTATTGCATGTTTAAGTATTTCCCAAATTGGTATTTTATAATTTAACTTATGTCAATATTTTTTCCAAAATCGCAACAGAGCATACCTTAATATATGTATCTTAAAAACATTAGTAAGGTAAAGGTTCCCCCGCACATGCGTGCTAGTCGTTTCTGACTCTAGGGGCCGGTGCTCATCTCCGTTTCAAAGCTGAAGAGCCAGCGCTTGTCCGAGGACATCTCCGTGGTCATGTGGCCGACATGACTAGACGCCAGAGGCGCACAGAACGCTGTTACCTTCCCACTGTAGTGGTCCCTATTTTTCTACTTGCATTTTTACGTGTTTTCGAACTGCTAGGTTGGCAGAAGGTGGGATGAGTAACAGGCGCTCACTGTGCTACGCGGCACTCAGGATTCGACCCGCAAAACTGCCGACCATCTGATCGACAAGCTCAGCGTCCTAACCCACTGAGCCACCGCGTCCCTCTTAAAAACATTATCCACCTTCTTATCATACAGTAAATATGCATGCCAACCAAATAACAAATCATAACCCTCAATATTCAATAATCTCCCTTGTGTTAAATTGAACCAATCACTAATTGATGATAAAGCAGCAGCCTCATAATATAATTTAAAATTGGGCATTTTAAGACCACCTCTCACGTACGTCTTGCATTATCTTAAATTTTACTCTTGGTCTTTTCCCTGCCCAAACAAATTTATTAATACCTTTCTGCCATTCCTCCAAATTTGAATCTTTTTTTAAGTATAGGTATCATTTGAAACAAAAATAAAAATTTTGGCAAAACATTCATTTTTACTGCTGCAATTCTTCCCAATAAGGATAATTGTAATTTTTTCCAACTATCTAACTCTTTTTGTGTTTTCAACCATAACAATTCATAATTATTTTTATATAATTTTACATTTGAAGCCGAAAGATATACCCCCAAATATTTAATCTTTTTAACTATTTCAAATCCCATTAGCTCTTCAAAAACAACCTTTTGTTCTATGGTCATATTTTTAGACAATATTTTAGTTTTTTGCGTATTTATCTTAAATCCAGAAACTTTTCCATATTACATTATTATCTCCATCAATTCTACAACTGAGTAAGTCGGTTGACTTAATGTAATCAAGTCGTCCACAAACGCTCTCAATCTATAATCTTGATCCCTTATTTTAATTCCCTTAATTTTATTTGAGTCTCATATCTTAATAATATTTCCAATGTTAAAACAAACAACAAAAGTGACAACAGACACCCCTGTCTTGTACCCTTTTCAATATTGCATGTTTCTGTCAAACTACCATTGACTATTATTTGAGCTGTTTGCTTCTGATATATTGCCCTAATAGGTTGTAAAAAGTTATCCCCAAACTCCATTTTCTCCAGTACCCTAAATAGAAATTGCCAGTCCAGTTGATCAAAAGCTTTTTCAGCATCCAAAAAAATCAGTGCTGCAGAGACCTGGTTATTCCTTTCCAAAAATTCCAATAAATCTACAATATGTCTCACATTATTCTTCATTTGTCTACCACTTATAAACCCTGTTTGGGCACTATGAATAATTTGCTGCATTACCTTCATTAATCTATTTGCTAAAATTTTGTAAATATCTTATAATCAGTATTTAAAAGCGATATTGGCCTATAATTTTTGGTTTGGGTAAGATCTTGATCTTCCTTCGGATTCAGCGATATAAGAGCTGTTTTCCACGATGGAGGAACTTCTCCTCCAGATTGAATTGTTCTAAATAATTCTTTTAAAGGCTCCACCATTTCTACCTGTAAGTCTTTATAATAAACGGCAGTCAAACCATCTGTTCCTGGTGCTTTCCCATCTTTAATTGTTTAATTGCTAAAATAATTTCTTCATCATTTATCAATTGATTCATCCCTTCCCTTTGCTCTTGTGAAAGAACAGGGATATTAACTTCTTGTAAATATCTATCTATATCCACATCTTGAATCTTATCCTTGACGTATAACTTAGAATAAAATTCAACAAAAGCCTTTTTAATAAGATTCTGCTGAAAGACCTCTTTGCCCTTGTAATCTATTCTATCTATATTATATGACCTTTGTTTCTTCCTTAACAAGTAAGCTAACCACCTACCTGGCTTATTGGCATTACAAAAGGTATTATGTTTAACATACCATAAATTGGATGCCACTTCATCTGCCATCAACATATTAAACTGACCTCTTAACAAAGTAATTACCTCTTTAATCTTCTTAACAGATGGATTCAAAATTAGAGCCTTCTCTTTCCTCTTAATCTCCTCCTCTAATTCTTTTTGTTTATATTCCAGTTTTCGCCTGTGTTTATTATTCAAATATATTAACACTCCTCTCATATAAGCTTTACTTGCATCCCAAACCGTTTCAATAGAAGTACCCTTATGCATATTTATATTAAAAAATTCTTTCATCTGTTTTTTACATTCTTCCACATTTTCTTGATATCTAAACAAATTTTCATTCATTCTCCAAGACCGCCTGTCTGCATTCTCTTTTTCCAGTTCCAACCATACTGGACTATGATCTGATAGACTTCTTGGACATATCTTAATCTTCTTAATCCTAAAAAAAAATCATTAGTAGTTAATACAAACTCAATCCTAGAAAAGGATTGGTGTCTATCGGAAAAAAAGGTAAAATCTTTTTCTTGCAAATTTTTTTCTCTCCAAACATCTCTCAATTCCATGTCATCTTTCATCTTAAAAAAAGTTTTAGGCAATCTAGCATGGTTTGGTATACTTCTTTTTTTTTATTGAAAAGTTTTACAATACAGTTTTCCTTTAAAGAACCCCCCCTTCCCCCACCCTCCTCCCCCCCCTACCTCCCCCCTACCTCCCCCCCTCCCTCCTCGCCCCCCTACCTCCCCCCCTCCCCCCTCCCCCCCCCGACTTCCCAGAGCTAAATACAAGGTATATATATATAAAAAAGCAATCATAAACAACCATATACTAACAATTACAAGTTCTAAAATCCATTACTCTCTAGCTTGTATAGGATAAAACAAGCCTTAGCAATATTAAATATATATAAGAAACTAAAATAGAAAAAAGAAAAAACAAAGCGAAGGAAGACTTATTCGAATGCTACGTAAAACTTCTTAACCCTATACTTGTTCTGGATAAACTCAATCCATTTTCTCCATTCCATAATATAATGTTCTTGCGAATGATCTTTCAAATAGGCCGAAATCTTCGCCATCTCTGCCAGGTCGGAAACCTTTAAAATCCACTCTTGTATAGTCGGCAGTTCCTCTTTCTTCCAATATTGACCTATCAAAAGTCTTGCTGCCGTAACTAAGTTCAACATCAACTTGGAGTCCACAAGTGTAGCGTCGACAATTATTCCCAACAAAAAAAATTGTGGGCAAAACTTTATCCTCCGTTTAAAAACCTTCTGCATATTCCACCAGACTTTTATCCAAAAAGCCTTAACCTTTTTACAAGTCCACCATATGTGAAAATATGTTGCATCTTCATCACCGCACCTCCAACATTTAGGCTGATAATTCGGATACATACTTGCAAGCTTTTTAGGATCTAAATGCCATCTATAAAACATTTTGTAAAAATTCTCTGTTAAATTTTGAGCTTGTGTAAATTTTACATTCCTCACCCAAATCTTTTCCCAGGTGTCCATTGTAATAACTTCCTGAATATTTTGGGCCCATTTTATCATGCAATCCTTAACCAGCTCTGTTTCTGAATCGATCTCTATCAATGCAAGATATATCCGTTTAATATGTGCTGGTCCCTGATTTCTAATTTGCTTTATCAAATTTTCATCAGTCATTACAAATCCATTTTTCTGGTCTTCTTTCCACCTGGCCCGTAACTGAATATATTGAAACCAAGTTTGAACAACCTTCTCTTCTCGCAAGAAATTATATGATTTCAGGCACCAAACATTCCTTTCCAAACTTAAAATTTCCTTGTAAGTAGTCTCATCGTGTTTGAAACCAGCATGTATATTTTCTATTGCGTGTTTTGGAATTGCCCACAATGGTATCTTGCTGCTTAACTTGTATCTGTACTTCTTCCAAACTCTCAGCAGTGCCTGTCTTAAAATATGCATCCTAAACACAGAATCTACCTTCTTATCATACAACAAATATGCATGCCAGCCAAACAACAAATCATGGCCCTCAAGATTTAATAACCTCGGTTGCGTCAAATTAATCCAATCGCTTATTCCTACTAATGCAGCAGCTTCATAATATAATTTAAGATTAGGCAATTTAAGGCCACCTCTCTCACGAGTATCCTGCATAATCTTAAGTTTAACTCGTGGCTTTTTCCCTGCCCACACAAATTTATTGATACCACGCTGCCATTCCTCCAAATTAGAATCTTTCTTAAGAATCGGTATCATTTGAAATAAGAATAAAAATTTGGGCAGGACATTCATTTTCACTGCTGCAATCCGTCCCAACAAAGACAATTTCAATTTTTCCCAACTCTCCAATTCTTTTTGAATTTTCCCCCATAGTTTTTCATAATTATTTTTATATAGCTTTGTATTAGAGGGCGACAAAGTCACCCCCAGATATTTAACCCTTTTAACAATCTCAAATCCAGTTAATCCTTCTAAGAGAGCCTTCTGTGAAACTGTCATATTTCTAGCCAAAATTTTAGTTTTCTGTATGTTTACTTTAAATCCAGAAACCTTCCCATATTGTGTTATTATCTCCATCAGGTCCACAACAGAGTTCTCTGGCTGGGTCAGTGTAACAACCAGATCATCTGCAAATGCTCTCAATCTATAGTCCTGATCTCCGACTTGTATCCCCTTAATTTTATCCGAATTCCGAATCTTAACCAATAATATCTCTAATGTTAACACAAATAACAAGGGCGATAGCGGACACCCTTGCCTTGTGCCCTTCTCAATATTACATGCTGTTGTCAGACTATTGTTAACTATAATTCGGGCAGTTTGTTTTTGATATAATGCCCTAATCGGTTGTAGAAATTTTTCCCCAAAATACATTTTGTCTAAAACTTTCAACAAAAATTGCCAATTCAATTGATCAAAAGCCTTTTCAGCATCTAAAAAGATTAGCGCTGCAGAGATCTGGTTGGTTTGGTATACTTCTGAAAAGACCTCTTTTGTCCTTTTGTGCATCCAGGACACCATTCCAATCTCCCATCAAAATACACGATTTATAATCCCATTGAATTATCTTACTGTGTAAAAGTTTATAAAATTCTCCTTGCTGTTGATTAGGAGCATATAACCCAACCCAAAGTATTTTTTTGCCTTCTACTAACAATTCAATTATTTATTTTTATTTATTTATTTTTATTTTATTAAATTTATATACCGGCCTATTCCCGGAGGACTCAGGGTGGTGTACAGGGAAGATTAAAACAAACATACAAAAATTAAAATCATATTAAAACAATTAAATAAAGTCCCCGAAATTTAAAACTAAAGCCTAATAAAAATTAAAACCCCTCAGCCTGGGCCAGACAGCTCAAAAAGCCAAGTTTTCAGGTCCCTGCGGAATAAGTGAAGGTCGGGGGCAGTCCGAAGTTCCATGGGGAGCTGGTTCCATAGGGCCGGCGCGCCCACAAAGAACGCTCTTCCCCTGGGAATAACCCGCCGGCATTCCCTAACCGGCAGTATCCTGAGAAGGCCCTCCCTGTGGGAGCGCACGGGACGAAGGGAGCTTGATGCCGGCAGCAGGTATTCCCTCAGATGTCCCGGACCCAAGCCATTTAGGGCTTTATAGGTCATCACCAGCACCTTGAATCTCACCCGAAGGGCAACCGGAAGCCAATGCAGCTCGCAGAGTAGAGGTGTTACATGGGAGTATCGGGAAGCCCCTTCACAAGTCGCGCGGCCGCATTCTGCACCAGTTGAAGCCTCCGAGTGGTCCTCAAGGGCAGTCCCATGTAGAGAGCGTTGCAGTAGTCTAAACGGGAGGTCACGAGCTCATGAGTGACTGCGTAGGGCGTCTCGGTCCAGATAGGGTCGCAAATGGTGCACCAGGCGAACCTGGGTAAAAGCCCCCCTGGTCACGGCTCCTATGTGATCTTCAAAATTGAGCTGTGAATCGAGGAGAACGCCCAAGTTGCGAGCCCTATCAACGGGGGGTAATACCTCACCCCCCCATCGTTAAAGATGGAATAGTCTGGGTAACCCGAGATGCCGGTATGCACAGCCACTCAGTCTTGGCAGGATTGAGACGCCTGTTTCTCCTCATCCAGACTCGGACCACCTCCAGGCAACGGGACATCACGGCAAGGGCATCACTGGGTTGGTTTGGGGTGGAGAAGAAAAGTTGGGTATCATCAGCATACTGATGATACCCCACCCCGAAACCACGAATGATCTCGCCCTGCAGCTTCATATAGATGTTGAAGAGGAAGGGAGTCAACACCGACTGCGAGCGGCCCAGGAGATAGGAGGAGAACCACTGCAAAACAGTGCCTCCCACTCCCAACCCCCTGAGACGTCGCAGTAGGATACCATGGTCGATGGTATCAAAAGCCGCTGAGAGATCTAATAGGACTAGGACAGAGGAACAACCCCTGTCCCGAGCCTGCCAGAGATCATTCACCAGCGCGACCAATGCCGTCTCCGTGCTGTGCCCGGGCCTGAAACCCGATTGGTACTGGTCCAGATAATCAGCTTCATCCAGGAACAGAGGAAGCTGATGCGCCACCACATTCTCAACAACCTTCGCCAAAAAGCGAAGGTTGGAAACCCGACGATAGTTATTTAAAACAGCTGTGTCCAGGGCAGGCTTCTTGAGGAGGGGTCTCACCACCGCCTCCTTCAGGGCGGTGGGGAAGATACCCTCCTTCAAGGAAGCAGTTATTACTGCCTGGAACCAGCCTCGTGTCTCCTCCCGAGCCGCATAAACCAGCCAGGAGGGGCACGGGTCCAACAAACAGGTGGTGGATCTCAGCCTCCTCATCATCCTGTCCACATCATCAGGGGAAACAGTATCGAACTCAGTGCAGATAACACGCTCAAGACCGTCCGATTCCTCCACGTCAGACTCTGCCCAGTCAGAGTCCAAACCGGTCCAGATCTGAGCAATTTTGTCCGTCAGATGATGACTAAACTCCTCGGCCCGCCCCTGTAAGGGATCCTCCCTCACCCCCCGGTTGAGAAGGGAGTGAGTCACCCTAAACAGGGCGGCCGGGCGATTATCTGCGGACACGATGAGGTCAGCAATTAGCCTTTGCCGTCCTCATCGCTGCAAGATAAGACCTTATAAAGATTCTTAACTGCAATCGGTCAGATTCGGATCGGCTGGATCTCCAACAGCTCTCTAGACCCCGTCTCCTATTCTTCATCTCATGGAGCTCCACAGAAAACCATGGAGCCCATCGGGATCTGCGCCGGGTCAGGGGTCGCAAGTGTACAACACGGTCGAGTGCCTCAGTGGCAGCCCTTTCCCAGGCCTCCACCAAGGCGTCGACTGGGCTGTGAGTGAGGGGGATAGGTATAGACCCAAGCGCCATCTGGAACCGTTCCGGGTCCATTAGGCGCCTGGGGCGGAAAAACCTGGTCGGTTCCGCAGCCCAGCAGCGGGGGATGGCATAGCGGAAGACCAACCGCAGGAGGTGATGATCGGATCATGACAGGGGGACAATAGTTGGCGAGTCCCCTCCCAGATCATCAAGCCACTGCCCAGATATGAAAACTAGGTCGAGAGTCCCCCCCATGGGTCGGACCCTGAATTACTTGGGTCAGGTCCATGGCCGTCATGGAGGCCAAGAACTCCCGAGCTAACTCAGACGACCCTCCCAGAGAAGGAAGGTTAAAGTCGCCCAGAACTATAAGTCTGGGAAACTCAACCGACAACCCTGAGAGGGCGTCGAGAAGCTCGGGCAGGGCCGTTGCCACACAGCTGGGTGCCAGGTATGTGAGCAACAAGCCCAACTGAGCCCTAGGGCCACACCTCAGGAGGAGGGACTCACTCCCGCCTATCTGTAAAATATTGGACTCCCGCGGACATAAGGTCTCCTGTATAACTACCGCCACCCCACCGCCCCTGCCCTGAGCCCTCGGCTGATGCAACACACGGAAACCTGGAGGGCAAAGCTCAGTCAGAGGGATACCTCCCTCTGAGCCCAACCAGGTTTCTGTAATGCATGCCAGTTCTGCGCGTTTCTCCTCAATCAAATCATGGACGAGGGGAGCCTTATTCACCACGGATCTGGCATTGACGTACACCAGCCTAAGCTCAGGGACCTGATCCCCCGCACTCCCAGGTAAATGGGTACCAACCGGAGGGTCAGAGCACGCCACCGCTTGAAGACAGCGGGGGCGTAATCCCAGATGTTGATATGGCCCTCCGTGTGACCGCCTGCTGCCATTCCCTATCGTCGTGGGGATTTGAAACCCACCCCAATACCAGGAAAACCAGAAGCCCCCAACCCCTCTCACCAGGGACCATCTCCGGCCCAGACTGACAGCTGGTTGAAGAAACACATCCTAATTCCCTCCCAACCCTCCCATTCCCCCCTCCCTAACCCTTTAAAACAACCGGCTAAAAACGTACTAGGGGCCTCTTGATACATTTCCCCCAGAGGCCCCTATCCATGCCCAGCCACCTCTCGGGGTCGCAAAAATTGGGCCCGTCATTAAGGAATTTACAAACAAAGGCGGCAGGTCGTACCCAGGAGGGAGAAGCCCCCCTGAGAGCGTACAAGTCAGCACTAGAGTAACGCAGACGAGCCATATAGTGTTAAAGATATCCACATAGGGCACTTATAACAAATTGGTAGTCAGATGTTGTCAAGTTAATATCAAGATGACACTGATATTAAGTCCGGAAGTACCTCAAGTCCCCCAATCCGGCTCCGCTCTCCCCGAGCCGGTAACCAGGCAAAAGAAACCCCAAACTGCCCTCTCACTACAGCTGAGGCATCCAGCCTGGGGTGGACAGGGTACAACTACCGGGATAAACCTACCCCACTGGTCTCTCACACCAGTGGGGTGGTTGATGGACAATCCAAAACCGCACTCTCACCGCACTCTCTTAATTAGCTGTTAAATTCTTCTTGACGTAAATAACTACTCCTTTTTTCTTATCTGGAGCAGATGCACTAACTGTGTAGATTGCAGTGCAATCTTATACAATATAGTTTAAAAGTCCCATTCTGCTCACAGATAAATGAATACAAAAATGTAGGCTGACAGAACTGTTGCTGCAAAGAAGCACTCACTACAGTCCCTATACTAAAATGCATGTGATACATTGCTTGGGTCTGATGATATGTTGAATTGCTTGCTATTGTCAGGACCCACTTCAAACCCACATCTTAAGAAAACAGAACTCTTGGAAACAATTTCTCTCAACAGGACCTTTATATTAAGAGCTGTTGATAGTAGGCATAATAGACAGGATCTCAGATTTCCTGTGCAGAATGATAGCTTAAGGTATCCCCAAGCAAGACCCCACCCCATAGTTAATCTGGCCAGTATGGGATGGCCAATCCCCAGGTCCATTGTGGGAAAAGAGGAGACAACATTGGCCCGTATCCAGTTCACACAGTGATGGTTGGGCAGCTCTTCACACCTTCCTCTGAGAGCGTAGAAATAAACCAGGTACGGAGGTTACATTCCTTATTCCCTCCCTTGTTCTAGTTGACAGTTATGTGAGAGAAAGTACAGATAAGAGATATAACACAGGAAAGCAAAATGTTACATTGTAGCGGATAGAGGAGGCAGAGGCAATAAATGAAAGTAAAATGTTACATTGTAGCGGATAGAGGAAGCAGAGGCAATAAACCCGTGGGCACATCCCCCTCCCCCTTCGGAGTATGGCAGAACCCAGGGAAAGATGAGATTTGATTTTGGGTCTAAGGGGACAGATACAAATGTAATAGGAATGGGTTCTGACATCCTGCCCTGTAAACCGCACTGAGTCCTTCGGGAATAGGGCAGTATAAAAATTTAAGAAAAAAAATAGGCGAGATCCACCTGTAGAGGAAACAAAATATGTATAGAGGTTAGTCAGGTTTGTTGCGATATTCTGTATGAAACTTTTTCAAAAGTTTGGGTGCTCTAATGTGATGTTTGTGAACCCACTCATTCTGTGAGGAGGGAAGGTGTTTCCATGCTACTAAGTATTGGATTGCCCCATGATATTTTCTAGAATCGAGGATTTCTTTTGAAGTGTTGTTCTCCTTCAACCATGATTGGAGGTGGTGGAGGGGGGATTTTTGGCTGTAAGGACGACTAGTGTTCTCGTTTCAGCAGGCTGCAGTGAAAGATTGGGTGAATTTGTCTGAGGTTCTTTCATAATTCTAATTCTACTGTTGCTTGGTTTATGATTCTTTTGATTGGAAAAGGTCCTATATATTTTGGACCAGGTTTTTTACATGGCTGTAGGGATTTTAGGTATTTTGTAGACAAATATACCATTTCTCCTACAGGGAATGGTTTAGGTTAAACTCTTTTTTTATCTGTTTATGTTTTGTGTGCTTGTCTAGCATCGTCTAAGGCTTTCCTAACCACTGGGCAGATGTTTTGTAATTGGGTTATCCATTCTTTCAGTGATGGGATTGCCGGTTCATTTGGGGTTAGTTCTGGCATGGGGTTGAAACTTTGGCCCGTGGCTAATTGAAAGGGAGTATAGCCTGTGCTGGAGTGGAGTGTGTTGTTGTACGCAACTTCTGCGAAAGGGAGTAGGTCCATCCAATTCGTTTGCTAGAAATTAATAAATCACCTTAAATATTGCTCAAGTACTGAGTTCAAATGTTCAGTCGATCCATTAGTCTGAGGATGATGACTAGGTGACAGTCCTTGGGTGGTTCCTAAAAGGGATAAAAATTCTTTCCAAAACTCTGTTGTGAATTGCACTCCCCTATCTGATATGATGTGTTGGGGTGCCCCATGCAGTCTGTAGATGTGCTGCACGAATAGTTTCGCTAACACTTTTGTAGTGGGGATTTTTTGGCCGGGAATAAAGTACACTTGTTTTGAAAACAGGTCCGTAACAACCCAGATGACAGTGTTTCCCTTGCTTTCTGGTAACTCCACTATAAAATCCATGGATATTTCTTTCCATGGGGCTGAGGGATTCGCCACTGGTTGTAGCAGACCGGGCGATTTCCCTTGCAACCTTTTAGCAGCTGCGCAAGTTGGGCAACTGCCCACGTTGCTTTTTATGTCTTTTTTCATGGATGGCCACCAAAATTGTCTTTTGATTAAATGTTGTGTTTTTCCAAATCCAAAATGTCCTGCCGATTTTGTATCATGGCACAGCTGCATGAAAGTGACTCTCTGGGTGGTTGGTAAATATAACTTCTCCCCCACCCATGGCAGTCCATCTTTGATCGTGGACACGTGTTTATTCTGGAATCATTCATCTGTTTCTAAGGTTTTCTAGAATTCAATTTTGGTTTGGCTAACCAGTTGTGTCTTTACCTTAGCTTGGACCCTGGTGGTTACTGGTGCTGCTAATTGTGGTTCAGGCATGAGTGGTTTAGAACTGATGGATCGTGTGCTGTTATATTGGGGCATGTGAGACAGGGCATCTGCCAGGAGGTTTCCTGCCCCGGCAAGTGTTTGAGCGTAAAGCGGAATCGGTGAAAGTGCTGAGACCAGCGGGCTTACCTAGTGGTGAGCTTTCTGGGCATTTTTAGTGCTGTCAAATTTTTGTGATCCGTCCAGACCTGAAAAGGGAGCAATGACCACGTGAGCAACAACCATCTCACAGCATACGCTTCTTTTTCCCACATCGCCCAGCATTGCTCCATTTCAGAGAGTTTTCTGGATGTGTAGGCGCATGTTTGCCGTCCCCCTTCATCATTTTCTTGTAATAGTACAGCCCCTACCACCACATCACTTGCATCCGCCTGTATTATGAAAGGTTTATGGATGCCTCAGTATGGGTTCGGCGGAAAATAGCCTTTTTAATCTTTTGAATGCCGCTTGGCATTCCATTGTCCATTTCAGTGGCTGGCTGGGTTTCACTGAGTTTCCCCCCCTCATTTTTAACAAGTTCATGATGGGCGGAGTGAACGAAGGGATGAATTGGCGGCAAAAATTTCCAAAGCGCAGGAAGCTTTGCAATTTGTTTCCTTGTGCGGGGTGGTGCCCATTCTAATACTGCCCTGACCTTCTTGGGGTCCATTTCAATGCCCTGTGGGGATATGCGATAACCCAGATAGTCTATATTTTCCTGGTGGAATTCGCATTTTGATAGTTTGGCATATAGGCAGGTAGCTCGCAGCTTCTTTAAAAATGCTCTGACAAGTTTAACATGCTCCTCTTTGGTCTCAGTGAAGATAAGGATGTCATCTAAATAAACCAGGACCCCCTTGAATAGGTGCTCCCCTAGCACCTCATTGATTAATTGCATAAATATTCCAGGGGGGCCCTTGTAGTTCAAACGGCAGAACTTTTAATTGGTAGCATCCCATTGGGCAATTAAATGCAGTTTTCCATTCGTCCCCTTCCTTAATCCTAATTCATTAGTACACTTCCCTTAGGTCTAGTTTGGTGAAAATTCTCCATTTTGATAGGTGGGATAACATGTCCAGCGTCGGGCTGAAGCAGCGGGTATAGCCAGAGTCTATTAGGGATTTCACTTTGGCAGCTTCGGGCATGGAGGGGGCTTGTATAGTCACTGTCTTGAGGATGGGTGCAATGGGTCCACTTACCAGGGGTTCATCCTCCGAATTGTCATCTGAGGAATCCATTGCTCCTGCGGTATAGGCCGGAGTTCCCTGCCCACACTTGGAAGAAGGTGGGGACTCTATAGCCTCTGTTGCCTTCATGGCTGGTTCTCGTGTCTTTGCTGGGGACTTCCCTGATTTTCTAGCCGGTGATTGATCTGGGTTTTGTTGAGGGGCTTACAAATGGCATTTGAAACAGCCTGTTCACTTCTTGGTCGTGGCCTGTGGTTTTGCTGGTTCACAGGACGGTTCAAGGGGTGAGCGGCCCCATAGTTTTCCTCAGCAGTGCCTCTTCAGTAGGTCCACCTCTGCTTCTTCTGCCAGGACATACCATTTGTGTAGTGGGTGTGGGTCCCCTTGGGGTAGGCAAGCATCATACAGGTTGTAGTTTAGGCCGTCCATGAAGTGGCTGAGGAGGATGTCTTCCGGCAAGTTCAGTTTGCTGGCAATGGCCCAGAATTCTTGTGTATATTCGGTTACCGGGTGTCTGCCTTGCTTCATTGTTTTGATCTTCTCATGGGCTTTTCAGTCAGCCAGGGGGTCCTTGAATCACCTTCTCAGTGAGGATATGAACTGTTTGAGGCATTGGAATCATGCAGGTTGACCACCCAGTCTGCGGCCACCCCTTCCAGAGCTGATTGCACGATATGGATACGAGCTTTGTCATTGGGAATGTCTCATCCGTATTCTTCCATATAGCTGAGGACTTGGGTTAGGAAGAATCCCAAGCGTCACGATTCTTCCCCGAATTTCATATCCAACGGAGGGAATTTTTGGACAGATCGGTGCCTTTGTTGACATTGGTGATGTCTCTCATCTTGATCAGCAGCTGCGGGTTGGCGGGGAGTTGGGGGTTGCTGAAGTGGTAGCTGCTGTTTCAGCGGATGTCCCTGGGGCTTCAGCTTCTGACTCCCCCTCGGTGTCTCTCTGGCTGCACCTGAGGTTCAGGTTTCTCATCCCCGAGTGAGCCAAGGATTCATTTCATCAGGTCAATAGCTTTCTCCAAAATCCAGTTGGAGTGCTCCACGTGATCTCCTTCATCTTCACTAAGGTGAAGGGATCTCTCCATTTCCATCCGGATTGGTGGCTGCCTCGTCTCAGGGTTACTTTTCTTAACCTCTTCTCCCACTCATCTTTCTTTCCAACACCCATCGACCACTGAGGTTTGTGGCTGCGTGGTTCCACCACTTCTTCCTCCGAGGAGTAGGACATCTCGGATCCCAACAGCTGGCAGGGTTCTGGCTGGAGGGAGGGCTCCCCCTTCGCGACGGGTTCTTCCTTCCCTGCCCCATTTTCCGACATTGCGGATTTTGCAAAGTCCCCCGGTAAGGGTCTTTCTTCCAGGTTGACTATTACTGCAGATCCTGTCTAATGTCAGGACCCACTTCAAACCCATATCTTTAGAAAGCAGAACTCTTGGAAGCAATTTCTCCAACAGGACCATTTATTAAGAGCAGTTGATAGCAGGCATAATAGGTAGGATTTGAGATTTCCCATGCAGAACAATAGGTTAAGGTATCCCCAAGCAAGACAAACCCCATAGTTTGGCCAGTGTGGGATGGCCAATCCCAAAGTGTTAAGTCCATCATGGGAAAAGGGGAGATAACATCGGCCCATCTCCATTTCACACAGAGATGGTCAGGCGGCTCTTCACACCTTCCTCTGAGAGCATAGAAATAAACCAGGCATGGAGGTTACATTCCTTATTCCCTCCGTTGTTCTAGCTGACAGTTTAGGGAGAGAAAGATCAGAGAGAGATATAATGCAGGAAAGCAAAATGTTATATTGTATCAGATAAAGGAAGCAGAGACAATAAATGAAAGCAAAATGTTACATTGTAGTAGATAGAGGAAGCAGAGGCAATAAACCCACGGGCACATCCCCCCTCCTCCTTGGGAGCATGGCAGAACCCAGGGAAAAGTGAGATTTGATTTTGGGTCAGAGGGGATAGATAGAAACGTAATAGGAATGGGTTCTGACAGCTATAATGTTTCTTTATAACTTTGATACTTCTCCTATTTTTAATAGCATGATTTATTTCTAAAAAAGATTGGAATTGCTTTTATAAAACATATAAGTAGAGCAATGTTTTACAGGTTGTCCTCATTTAGCAACCACAATTGGGACCAGTAACTTGGTTATAAGTGAAATGGTTGCTAAATGAAACCGCCACAATGTTTATATGCTTATTTCAGCTTTCCTTTGCTTTACAAACTTCAGATGCAAGGACTGGTCACAAAGTTACTTTTTCCTTATTGTTGTAACTATAAATAGTCTCTGTACAAGCAAAACAGGAAGACCACTAAACTAGGTCTACTTGTATTGCTTGTATGGCCTGATAGCTCTTGGGGTTTCATTTGTTTTTACTATTGTTTAATTGTATACCTACCTTCCTCTGTACACCGCCCCGAGTCCCTCGGGAGAAGGGCGGTATATAAAAACAAACAAATAAATAAATAAATAAATAAATACTTTGTAGGGCCAGCTCCTGATTTCATGTGTAGGTTTGCATGTACAACTGATAACAGAAACATATTATTTAAGTCTCAATTATATCTCTGAGCATAATTTGAGTGTTTTGGTCATAATGAGATTGTTGCTTCTGATATTATTATACACATTTTTAAAATCTAGGCCATGCTTCTAACCTTTTCTCAGGTATGTAGGCTGTTATCCGCATATGTTTCTTTTTTTACACTAAAATCTTCTTCAAAACTGGTGCATCAGATACTTCTTACTGCATTAATTTTCTTACTATATTCATTTGTTTTTTATGATATTTACATGTGTTAAAGATTCAGTAAAATCTTGCTCCTTCATTTAAAATGAAGAAGGCCAATTTAAACTTGTTTACATAAAGCCATCATGTTTTTAATACTGTAAGGGCAGTCCTTAATATTTTATAGGCAGCTACAGAACAAGAATATTTTAATTCATATAAGCTTAACTTATTATTCATTTTTATAACCATTTAATAATGTTAATTAAAAATAATAATATATATAGTATGTTTAATAAGACATTGGTTATCAAGCAGCCACAATAAGACACATAGACCAGACATGTCAAACACAAGGCCCGGGGGCCGGATCCAGCCCGCGAAGTGGTTTCATGTGGCCCGCGAAACCACCCTGGAAACAGTGAGGGAACGGCCCCCACTGCCTTGGCCCCGGCTCAGAGACCCTCCTTCTGCCAGAGATCCTCAGATCTGTCCCACTCCTGCCCAGGCACCCATAGGCACCCTTGATACAAACGATGTATAGCTGGCCATGCCCACCCAGTAGGCCATATACACTCTAGCCACGCCCACCCAGTAGGCCACACCCACCCTAGCCATACCCACCCGGCCCCCTGAGGGCAACCACAATGCTGATGCGGCCCTCAATGAAATTGAGTTTGACACTCCTGATATAGACTATTTAATTGTACCTCACAAACATGCTATATCAGGCATAAAAGGAAAATTTTAAAAAAAGAATTGACAGAATGTATGGGATGTATGGCTATTATGACATTAAATCAGTTTTGATTATATCAACTCTATAGAATATTTTTATCATAAATAAAATAGTTGGTGCAAAACACAGATGAAATAAGAATATAACTTCAAACTGAAACTAGACAGTGAGAGTGCTTTTTCCTATATATTTGTAGCAATGGTCTTCCTTCAGAGCAAACATAAGTAGTTAATTTAGTGCCTTTGCCATATTAATGTGATGTGACTGTGTATGATCCATCAGAGGTACTTCGGTTGAGAATTAAATATATTAGTTTACTTGCACAACTTGAAATAATATTTCTGCTATTTTAGTGTATGTAGTATTTTTGCTATTTAGTCGCATGCCATTTGCCTCTAAAACTCAAAGTCAAGCTAAGCTGTCAAGCACATTTTAATCTAAATTCTGCCCTTAGAAGGTGAGTTAAGTTCATTGACTTAAGCAAGTCATTTTCTACAATTTTGTGATGGAGAATTCATGTAAGAAATTTAAAAGTTTTAATTTTAAAAGTAGCTTATAACCAAAACATATTATCTGAGTAATTGCAACAATGAGGAACACTTCAACAAAAATACCATACTCTTTACAAGCAGTATACAAGGCTTAAGGCTTGGTTTTAAGTAGGGGGATGTAGAACATACTGATTTAAACTGTTTCAAATATGAAACATCCCATTTGAACTGAAATGTTTGGAAGAGCTCCTGATTTCAAACATGCATCAAGATTATTTCATAAAAAAACCTGGCTTCCACTTTACTTTTTATTAAAAGGTAGTTCATTTTCTGTCTTGCACAGCATGACTTTATGTAAAAAGCCTTCTTTAACCAAACTATTCTTTTAGGTGGGGACGATTCTGGTTCCACTGAAGCTAAAACAGGTAAACTTTTTTTAAAATCCCTTGTTATAGCTTCTATAATTTTTCCCACATTTTGAATGGTCCTTGGAAGATAAAGTTAGATTTCTAATTGGGAGAAAATCTTTTAAGCCTGATCCATTATCTAAAAATTTGAGTCATCATCTATATCTTCAAGAAAACATTCTACTATCACATGGAATTCATAGCTAACCATCTCGTACTTCAAGGACAACAAGATATAAGAAATTTGCCAGATAAATTAGATTTGAACTTAGATTACTGAAGCATGATCTTCTACCACGTTCTTTATACTCATACCCATTTACAGCAGAAAAAGTGTAGAGGTGGCTGGATTCTTTATCAAAGCTGCAGGATTTGATGATATGTTCCAAGAAGTACTAAAGAACAGTGAACCAGCTACTAAATGTAGGCTTGCTTCCTTTTTTAGTTCCATACTATACTCAGGATGGCTTCCTCCTATATTCAAGAAGACCAAAATTATTGCACTTTTGAAACCAGGGAAGAATCCAAACTTTCCCCAAAATTACAGCCAATTGCTCTTCTCTGTGTTACCTATAAACTTTTAGAAAGACTTGTGTTAAACAGAATAGCCCTAGGAGTAAAATCTGTAATCCAAGTAGAACTGTAAGGACCTCCCCCAGCAGTCCCCCTCAGGAAAGCATGACTCTTGACTCCATGTGTTAATCAAAAGAACTTACTGAGAGGTAGTGGTTTCAGTAGAACCAAGTGGAATCTAACATTCCTGCTCAAAGCAACAAGCTACCTTCCCACAATGAAACCCAGCCCCCCTGGCCAGTCCACCGGCAGTCAATAGAGTGCCACAAGGTTGTTTTGAGAACATCAAAGCCCAGGATAAATAGCAGTTCATCTTCAGGGTGCAGCAACCTTGGTAGCAGGCTGAAACCAGCTGGGAAGGAGTCCATCCCATCTCTAAAAGTGATCCCCCTCCCTGTTTTCCAAGCAAGTACAGCATTACAGCAAAAGCGAAAGTATGCAAAGAATGCTTCCCCAAAGTGGGCCTTCTCCATCAGAATGGCAGGACACCTGTAAAAGGGGAACTGACATGCTGTGCCCTCAGAAGAGAGGGATCACACCTATAAAAAAGAAGGGAGAGAAGAAAAATAAAAGATTAAAACAATCACCCTGGTTTATCAGGATATTGATTATGAAAACATTTCACTAATCTAGGGACCCTAACATGCTTGGAATCCACCCACTTGTTTTGGCAGCAGGGAAATCCTGCCATGCTACTAAATACTGAAGATTCGCCCTTTGTCTTCGTGAATCCAATATTTCCTTCACCTCAAAATGTTGCCCCCCATCATAACAGGTTATTGAACAGGAGGAAGAGCTGGTCTAAGGGGCAAGGAAACTTCAGGCTTCAATAAACTACAATAAAAAATGGGATGAACTTGTCAAAGTGACTTTGGCAATTCTAACTCTACAGTCACAAGGTTAATGTGCTTTATGGGGAAAGGGCCCATATATTTAGGTCCTAGTTTCTTAGAGGGTTGAAGCAATTGCAGATAACAAGTGGACAAGTAAACACTGTCTCCCACTTTAAAAGCTTTTGGCTCAATTCATTTTTTATTATCTTGTCCTTTATAAGCATTGCAGGCTTCTGCCAGCTTTTTACTCACAATGGGTCAGGTGTTCTGCAACTGAGAGACCCATTCTATCAAGGATGGCACTCCTGGGTCACCAGTAGGAAGCTCAGGCATAGGCTTGAAGTCTTGACCAGTAGCCACTCAGAAAGGGGTAAAACCAATGTTACTGTGTATAGAGTTATTATAGAGTTCCGCCCAGTTCTCTTGTTGATAATTGATAAAACATCTAAGGTATCCAAATACTGAGTTCATAACTTCGCAACCCCCATTCATTTGAGGGTGGTAACTAGAACTAAGCCTCTGGTCTGTCCCCAACAAGTCCAAAAAGCTCTCCAAAATTTGAAGGTGAACTGTACTCTTCTATTGGAGATAATACATTAAGGTGCTCTATGTAGCTGATAAATGTGATGCAAAAATAGCTTTGCAATGCTTCATGTTGAAGAGATCTTTTAGCAAGGAATAAAGTGCACTTGCTTAGAAAATAAGGCAGTTATCACCCAGATTACAGTATTTCCCGCACTTTTGGGAAATTCAACAATAAAGTCCATAGAGATCTCCCTCCAGGGTGCTGATGGCTCACCAACAGTTTGAAGCAGTCCTGGGGTTTTTCCTTGCCGGCTTGTTTTGCTGACGTACATACTGGACAACTAGCAACAAAGCCTTCAATGTCCTGTGAAGGGGAAAGAAATTCAGATGTAGGGACAGGAATTCAGGCGAAGGAAAAAGAATTCAGACCTGTGTCGATATAGAGCTTTGAACCAGCCAGGCAGCCTCATCTCCAGAAAAAGAACTCCCCCGAGCACTGCCCGCTGAACTTTTATTCACCTCCAATCTTACAAAAAACTACATCAGTCTCACAGAAAATAGTATACATAGAAATAATTGGATTACTCAGGTGCCTATGAGATCACACAAAAACAAGGTAGCATAAGATATATGTGAAGTCTTTATCATAGCGTTTCCCAAACCTCCCACATGCCAGGCCCCCCTCCCAGCCAGGAGAGTGTGCTCTGCACTGAAACTACAGAGAGGCCCAACTAGGGAAGAACGGAAAGGCTGAAAGGTGAAAAACCAAATTCTTGGGAGACCAAATTCTGGCTGTTCCCACATGTCCCCTTTTTTTGTGTAATGACAGAAGCAGAATGCTTGAGATAAGCTTGCATAACATGTAAATCTTTGGCATTGAAGGTAGAGGTGCGGAATCACTTAACAAATGGCACAATGCTAACAAAGAGGGAATACATTGGATACAGCAACACAAACTAAGCAATATAACTATAATTAAAATACCATAAACAAATAAATGTTTAAGCGAAGCTAAATCTGGTAGCCATAGAAAAAGCATTTTCCTAAGTCTATAAGTTGAAGAGCCCCAAAAATACATAGTATATAGGTGGTGGATATATTAAAATTGGTAAAAAGAGTATAAATTTGAATAGTAGTAGCTGGAGCACAGACAGGAACAATGCAAAAGCTAATAACTTCATGAGCAGAAGCAGACATTTTTAAGCAAAAATTTCTCTGACCAGAAATGTTGGCCAGTTGTAGCCACAAATTGAATTGTCCTCTATTTGCTAAAACTTCATGAATTCCTACAGATGAAAAAAACACCAAAAAAACCACAGCACAGTCCAAATGCTGAATTGGTGTTAAGTTGAGCGATAATTGCCAACAGGAATAGTTGTAAGGTCACAAAGGGCATCTGCGCTGAGTGTTTATAATATTCCCCATGTTACTGGTGGCTGAGTTCCTGCTGGCCGGGAAGGTCTTTTACGCCTTCGTGGTATTTCACCCACCGGGTTCAGGTTGAATGTCAGGGCTGGATTGAACTCTGGGAGCGGACTGCTTAGCCTCTGGTGCCAGCTCATGTTTGGCTCGGAATGGTTTCACACACCTGGCATGCACCCGCACCGGTCCTGTAGGAGTAAGAATAGATGCAAAACCCCTTCCCCAAGTAATCAATTCAGCTGGTCCCTTCCAGGTTGGCTCGGGCAGCTCCTTATATAGCACTCGTGGTCGTTCCAGGGAAAGCTCCTTCCTAAAATGTCTCTCTGCAGGAGTATAAGCTTGATTAGTGATAGTTAAATGATTCAAAGTAAATAGCAATACTGGAATCAAGGATTTAAGATCTGAGGGAGTAATTACCCTTTCTTTTGAATGTTTAAACAACAAAGCTTTAAATGTACCATGTGCACGTTCCACTATAGCTTGGCCTGAGCTATTGTATGGAATGCCATGTTGGAGAGAAATATCCCAAGTTCTGCAAAATTGAAAAAAAGCATTAGAAGTATACGCAGGAATATTGTCAGTCTTTAAGACAAGTGGTCGTCCCATGACAGCCATGGCAGCAAGAAGGTGCTGAATAACATGAGAGGTAGTTTCGCTGCGAAGGGGGGTAACCCACACATCTGTTCCTCTTGGATTAATAGCATCAAAGGGAAAAGAGAGGGGGGAGGAAGAGCAAGGAGGACAGGCTGAGATAATATCACCAGCCTGAGAAAGTGGAATGTTAAAGGTAGCACAAAGAGATTTAGCATTCTGGTGAAAATAGGAATGGTTAGTCAAAGGGTAAGCCTCCTTAAGAAAATGGAAAACCACATCGGCTCTATAGTTGCCATCAGGAATAGTATCACGCAGGAAAGTTTGAAAAGTAAGGAATAAAGAAAGTAAATTATGATCCAAAAGTGGAGACAGGTAAGCAAAGGCAATATGATTAAAAAGATTGTCCACAATAAGATTAAAAGGAATCAAATCATGTAATTTAAAGGCTAAAATCACTGCAGAAAGTTCAGCACGCTGGGCTGAGGTTTGAGAAGCTGTGAACTTAGTTTGCCATTTTCCATTAATTTGCCAAACAACCACCTCACGGGTATGAGATCCATCTGTAAATAAAGTACCATTAGGAAGAAAGGTAGAAACCTGTGCAGATTGAAAAACAAAAGGTAATTCCTGTAAGAAAATCAAACGTTGGTCCTTGGGGGGGGGGGTTAAACAATACAGCTCTCACATAATCTACAAAAGCAATCGCATAAGCAGTAGACATTTGCAGAAAGAAATCATGCTGATCCTTGGTGCAAGGCAAATGAAAGACTAAAGGATGAAAGCCAGAATATAACACCTCGATGGGAAATACATTTTTAGCTGGTGTGTGTATCAAATACAACCATTCTACAATGCAGATAGATTTAAGCGTTTCAGGAAAAAATAAGATAGCAGTTGGGTGTAACAATCCTAAAAGAGAAGCTCTGTTAACCATAATTTTGCGAAAGGCAGAATTGATTTGATGAAGGCAATGTTGCATCGCAGTGGAGACTGGAATCTGCGCGTCAGGGGTTAAATGACCTTGCAAGGCAATAAAAAGTGGACGCAACAAAGCAGTAGTTAACCCTAAAAATGGTCTAGCCCAATTCAGATCTCTTAAAAACTTTTGCAATTGTACCAGAGTAAAATGAGAGTTAAAACAAAAGGAGAAAAAGAAGATTGAAGCATCCGAAGACCTAAATATAGAAAGGGAGGTTTTATTTGAACCTTCTCAGGGGCAATGACAAGTCTCGATTTAGTCAAGATTTCCTGTAAGGTTAGGAAACAGTTAACAGGTAAAGGCTTTCTAGCAAGCAAGAAATCATTCATAAAATGGTAAGCAAAGCATTTTGTGTCTTTGGCTCGATGAACTACAGCTGCAAGAGCTGTGGCCAAAAGTTCTGTCTTATGAGATTCAGATTTCAATGTTCTGACACAAATTAATCATTGGAGCAATGGTAGTCTCAGGTTTAGAATCAATTGCTTTCAGGGCTGTTTTGCAGTTCTGATTAGTATTTTCAAATGCCAATTGTTTCATCAGAACGTCAGCAGCACCTTCATTTTGAACCTTTTCAGGGAGAAGCTCCCGGGTGAAATTGCTTTGCAACCCATTGTCTGTAACACTTCCTTTCAGCTCTTTGTGAACTGCAGATGGGACAGACTCATGGACTTGCTGATTTTGAGCGTTTTGGACCACAGGGCAGACAGCCATTAATGGCAATGCCTCCTGGACGTCCTCTGAATTTTCAGAGACCAATGCAGACTGCACCATTTGCTGAATAGCAGTCTGTGTTTGAGGCTGTTGAAAGTCCAAATTTTGCTGACTCTCAGAGCTCCACTGCCGTGAAGAATTATGATAAGACAGTGGTGGCTGAGGGTCTGGGGGATACAGGATTGGTGCCTCAGGAATTATTAATTTTGGAGGGTACAAGAGAGGATTGGACCACTCAGTAATAGCTTTATAGCAAAGTTACCAAGTGTGTAGTACTGATACTGGAGTGGTTGCAGCCTGATGCAAATCTTTCCCAATTTCTTGCCAATCATAGGGATTAAGAGATCCATCTGCAGGATACCAAGGGCATAATTTACCAATAATCTTAACCAGCTCTTCTACATATTCTTTATAAACTTTAACTGTTTGCTTAGTCCTTGTCAACAAATTGCAAAGGTCAGATACCTGTTTTTCCTGTCCTGTTGAAAGAGAAGTCCCCATATTTACCCCATTGACTCCTTAAATGGAATGAATTGTTGAACTGACTTCGTTGACTCCTTAAACGGAATGAATAAGTTGGTCTTACCTCGTTGACCCCTTAAAACGGGATGAATTAGTTGAACGCGTTCGTTTAGCTCCTGCCGAGCGGAGGTAAGCCAGAAGTTACAGTTTGCCTCACAGTCGCACATGTATCACACCCCTCACAGGCATAACGTCGGGCACAGGCATCACGTCGGGGTCACCAGATGAAGGGGAAAGAAATTCAGATGTAGGGACAGGAATTCAGGCGAAGGAAAAAGAATTCAGACCTGAGTCGATAGAGAGCTTTGAACCAGCCAGGCAGCCTCATCTCCAGAAAAAGAACTCCCCCGAGCACTGCCCGCTGAACTTTTATTCACCTCCAATCTTACAAAAAACTACATCAGTCTCACAGAAAATAGTATACATAGAAATAATTGGATTACTCAGGTGCCTATGAGATCACACAAAAACAAGGTAGCATAAGATGTATGTGAAGTCTTTATCATAGCGTTTCCCAAACCTCCCACATGCCAGGCCCCCCTCCCAGCCAGGAGAGTGTGCTCTGCACTGAAACTACAGAGAGGCCCAACTAGGGAAGAACGGAAAGGCTGAAAGGTGAAAAACCAAATTCTTGGGAGACCAAATTCTGGCCGTTCCCACAGTCCTGTTTTTAAGGGATGGCCACCAAAATTGTTTCTTGACTAGGTGCAGCATCTTTACGAATCCAAAATGACCCGCTTTCTTTGAGTCGTGGCAGGTTCTTAACACCAGGAGTTTCTGGCTTTTGAGAACATAAAGTTTTGCTCCCACCCAGACTAAAATGTCTCAAATTAAGGAAATGTTGCTATGTGTTTATTTAGGTTTAGGTTTTATTTAATTTGTATTCCGCCCTTCTCCCTAGGGACTCAGGGCGGTTCACAGGGCATATATAAATTACAATACAAAAGTTAAAATAAGATTAAACCAATGCCCAGATAAAAACAATAATACAATACTAAGAACAACAATTTTAAAAGCCCATATTCCCCCATCAGGCCAGACCAGCTAATTCAAATAAGTGGGTCTTCAGGCCGCGACGGAAGGTTCGGAGGTCTGATGTCATCCGGAGCTCCACCGGCAGTTGATTCCATAGTGCCGGAGCGCCCACAGAGAAGGCCCTCCCCCTGGGGGCCACCAGTCGGCATTCCCTTACCGGAGGCACCCTGAGGAGGCCCTCTCTGGGAGCGCACAGGGCGGAGGGGAGTTGACGCCGGCAGCAGGTGGTCCCTGAGGTAACCCGGACCCATGCCATGTAAGGACTTAAAGATCATAACCAAGACCTTGAACCTCACCCGGAAGACAACTGGTAACCAATGCAGCTCGCGGAGCAAAGGTGTAACATGGGAGTACCGGGAAACTCCCAAGACAACTCTCGCGGCCGCATTCTGTACCAGTTGGAGCCTCCGAGTGGTCTTCAAGGGAAGCCCCATGTAGAGAGCATTACAGTAGTCAAGGCCAGAGGTCACGAGCGCATGAGTGACCGTGCACAGGGCATCCCGGTCCAGATAGGGCCGCAACTGGCGCACCAGGCGAACCTGGGCGAAAGCCCCCCTAGTCACGGCCACTATATGATCTTCCAGGGTAAGCTGTGAATCTAGGAGGACTCCCAAGTTGCGAGCCCTATCCACGGGGGGTAAGAGCTCACCCCCCATAGAAAGAGATGGAACATTTTGAATGTCCCGGGATGCCGGAATGCACAGCCACTCAGTCTTGTCAGGGTTGAGTTGAAGTCTGTTCCTCCCCATCCAGACCCGAACCGCCTCCAGGCAACGGGACATCACAGCGAGGGCATCACTGGGGTGGTTTGGGGTCGAAAAGAAAAGTTGGGTATCATCGGCATATTGATGATACCCAACTCCAAAACCACGAATGATCTCACCCAGCGGTTTCATGTAGATGTTGAACAGGAGAGGTGAGAGAACCGACCCCTGAGGAACTCCACAAACGAGAGACCTAGGGGCCGATCACTGCCCCCCTGCCAACACCGACTGCGAGCGTCCCAGGAGATAGGAGGAGAACCACTGAAGAACTGTGTCTCCCACTCCCAATCCCCTGAGACGCCACAGCAAGATACCATGGTCGATGGTATCGAAAGCCGCCGAGAGGTCTAATAGGACTAGGACAGAGGAATATCCCCTGTCCCGCGCCCTCCAGAGATCATTCACCAGAACGACCAATGCTGTCTCCGTGCTGTACCCGGGCCTGAAACCCGATTGGTAGGGGTCCAGATAATCCGCTTCATCCAGGACCAGAGGGAGCTGATGCGCCACCACACTCTCAACAACCTTCGCAAGAAAGCGAAGGTTGGAGACTGGACGAAAGTTGTTCAATACAGCTGGGTCCAAGGCAGGCTTCTTGAGGAGAGGTCTCACCACCGCCTCCTTCAAGACGGTGGGGAAATAACCCTCACTCAAGGAAGCAGATATAACCGCCTGGAGCCAGCCTCGTGTCCTCTCCCTAGCTGCATAAACCAGCCAGGAAGGGCACGGGTCCAACAAACATGTGGAGGAGCTCAGCCTCCCCATAATCCTGTCCACTTCATCAGGGGTCACAGAATCAAACTCTTCCCAGGTAACATTGACAAGACCGCCCGTGTCCTGATCACCTGACTCTGCCCAGTTGGAGTCCAAACCGGTCCGAATCCGAGCGATTTTATCCGACAGATGTTGACTAAATTCCTCGGCACGACCCTGCAAGGGATCCTCCCTCACCTCCTGATTAAGAAGTGAGCGAGTCACCCTAAACAGGGCGGCCGGGCGATTATCTGTGGACGCGATGAGGGTGGAGAAGTAATTACACCTCGCCACCCTCATCGCTGCGAGATAAGACCTAATATAGGTTCTTAACCGCAACCGGTCAGGTTCGGATCGGCTAGACCTCCAACGGCTCTCTAGGCCCCGTTTCCGACGCTTCATCTCCCGGAGCTCCGCGGAGAACCATGGAGCTCGCTGGGATCTGCGCCGGGTCAGGGGCCGCAAGGGTACAACCCGGTCAAGTGCCTCAGTGGCTGCCCTTTCCCAGGCTTCCACTAAGGCATCCGCCGAGCTGTGAGCAATGGAGGCAGGTGGGGACCCCAGCGCCGCTTGGAATCTATCAGGATCCATTAGGCGTCTGGGGCGGTACCATCTAATTGGCTCCGTACCCCCATGGCGGGGGGTGGCAAGCGGAAGACCAGCCGCAGGAGATGATGATCGGTCCATGACAGGGGCATAATAAATGGAGAGCCCCCACCAAGATCATCCAACCACCGTCTAGATAAAAAATCAGGTCAAGGGTGTGGCCTCCCTCATGAGTTGGTTCAGAAATTACTTGCGTCAGGTCCATGGCCGTCATGGAAGCCATGAACTCCCGAGCTAGCTCAGATGAACCTCCCAGGGATGGTAGATTGAAGTCTCCCAAAACTATAAGTTTGGGAAACTCAACCACCAACCCCGAGAGGATATCGAGCAGCTCGGGCAGGGCTGCCGCTGCACGACTAGGCGAAATGTACACCAGCAGCAAGCCCAACTGTGCCCCAGAACCAAATCTCACAAAGAGAGACTCACACCCGACTATCTGAGAAACGGTGGTCTCCCGCGGACATAAGGTCTCCCTAATAGTGACTGCCACTCCCCCACCCCTACCATGAGCTCGTGGCCGGTGTAGCACCCGGAAGCCTGGTGGGCAGAGGTCAACCAAAGGGACCCCACCCTCTGGGCCCAACCAAGTCTCCGTGATGCAAGCCAGGTCCGCATGCTCACCCTCAACTAAATCCCTGATGAGGGGAGCTTTGTTAACCACGGACCTGGCATTCAGGTACACCAGCCGGAGCTCAGGAGCCTGCACATCCTCGCTCCCGGGACCTCGGGGAAGAAGCAGAGGTTCGGAGCGCCTCACCGCTTGCAAGTAGCGGAGACGGCCCTCCCGGTAGCGATACGGCCCCCTGTCTATCCGCCTGCTGCCATTCCCCGTCGTGGGAATTGCTAGTCCCACGACCTGCTCATGAGCCCCGGAGTCAACGACACCCCGTTCTCCCCCCGCATGGTTAGACCCAAGTCTGGCCTGAACTATGGTTGATTGGCCACCCCCCATAGCCAGACAACCCCCCTCTCCCACCCCTCTCCCCAACCCCATAAAAATTTTTGATAAAAAAATAATCAGGGGCCTCTTATTAGATTTGTGTTGACGGCCCCTGCCCCTGCCCAGCCATCTCTCAGGGTCCCAACACTCGGGCCCTTCATCGAGGTTAGGAGGATTTAAAAAGGCGGGTCGCACCCAGGCGAGGGGGGCACCCCTGAGGGCGAGCAAGTCCGTGCTAGTATATTGTCGCATGTTGGTCCAGCAAGTCCAGGATAGGCAGTCCCAAGGATGATCATGTCCATAGGAGGGTCGAAGGCCGGAAAAGAAAATATCTGGATCCACACCCAACTGCACTGCCACTCAGTTGGGTGCCCCGGTAAACAGGCCACCCCCGCCCTCTCACGGCAGGTTGCAACTCTGTTCCTGGGGGTGGTCAAAGATATACTCTGGGTAGGCCTGCCCCATAGAGCTCCCACCTCTATGGGGCTGCAGATGTAAAAGTCAGCCACTCTCCCACCGTGGCTGGTACCCAGGACCGACCAAATCCAAAGGGGAGAGGGGGAGGTAGGCAAAGAGTTAATAAATGTGTATATTGAAGGCAGAAGGGTAGGCAGGCCAAGATAGAAAAGGTGGTCTGGAAGCGTCATCACCGCCGCTAAAACGGTCCAAAAGCGGTGTAAGGACCACCTGTCGCCATTGCTCCATTGAAACGGTCCGAAGACGCCGTTTCTGACACAAGCGGTCCGAGGCAGCACAGAAAACATCATCGCCGTTGGGATAACTCGCAGTCGCCCTCTCCACCGCCAAAACGGCCCGAGGACGACAACGTCACTAAAAGCAGCCTGATGCGGCCTGGGGCAAGATGGAAACACCACCGCCGGCGAGAGGGGCCAAGAGCCCGGAAAACGCCGTAGCCAACCACCGGCCTCCACAAACGGCTCGAATAGGCCAGAAAACACTAGTGCCGCCGAAGTGGCCCAAAAACAAGTCAAATATTGCCACTCGGGCCAGAAGGCCCCGGAAATGCCACCGCTTAGTGCTGGTCGCTCGGAACGGCCAAAGCCCACTGCTACCGTCGCTGTCGTCGCCAGATGCAGGCCGTCTCCGCCGCCGAATGCGGCCCAAAGGACCACCGCCACCAGCGTCGACGCCCATGCCGTCGACGCCATTGCCGCCGCCGAGCCGGATCCACAGATGTCTCTCTCGCCGACCAAAGGCAGCCTGAGAATGTCGAAGGCGGCCCGAAACGGCCCAGGGAAGCAGGAAGCGCCGCCACCGAGCGCGGCCCGAGAAACAAGTGTTGAAGCCACTTGTCATCTTTAGGGCTGCTGTTAAGGCAGACATCACATCTTTTGGTACTTGAGCCCTGGTAATCACTTGGGTAGCCAATTGATGGGATGGAAGCACCAATTGAATTATTTTGAGTTTGGAGCAAATTGTATTGCTGCATCTGTGACTGTATCTGCCAAGAAATTCTTCTTCCCCCAGGGGAAATAGCGCAGGGTGAATTTAAAACGGTTAAAATATTGTATCCACTGGGCTTGCTTAGAGAGCTTGTGAGGGTTTTGCAGTGCCTCTAAATTTTTGTGATCCGTCCATACTTCGAAAGAAATGTCTCCATGTGAGCAGCACCCATTTCACAGCATAGGCCTCTTTCTTCCACACCACCCATCGTTGTTCTGTTTCTGAAAGTGTTTTTGGAGGTGTAGGCACAGGGCTGTAGTTGTCCATTCTCATTTTCCTGTAGCAACACTGCCCCCACACCCATGTCACAAGCATCAGCTTGCATAACAAATGGTTTTCTGGGTTAGGGTGTTTTAACACTGGTTCTGAGGCAAACAAGTGCTTAATTTTCTCAAAAATGGCTTGGCACTTCGTGGGCCAGTTAAGTGGCTGACTAGGTTTGGGTTTATCCCCTCCCTTAGTTTTTAATTAGTTTGTAATAGGGAGGGCTATTTGGGTAAACAAGGAGATAAATTATGGATAAAAGTTAGCAAAGCCTAGGAAGCTTTGCAGTTACTTCCTAGTGCAGGGTGGAGCCCAATCCAGCACTGTTCTGACTTTCTCCAGGTCCATTTCAATCCTCTCATGCGAGGTACAGTAGCCTAGATAGTCTATCTTACTCTGGTGGAATTCACACTTGGATAACTTGGCATACAACTTGGCAGCTTGTAGTTTTTGGAGGACTGCCCACATGAGTTTCACATGGTCTGCCTTTGTTTCAGTATAAATCAAAATGTCACCAGATATACAAGTGCTCATGCAGCACCTCATTGATTAATTGCGTAAACATGGCTGAGACCCCTTACAGTCCAAAAGGGAGCTCTTTGAATTGGAAACAGTCTAATGGTCAGTTAAAAGCAGACTTCCACTCATCTCCCTCCCTAATTCTCATTAGATAATAAGCTTCTCACAAGTCCAATTTAGTGAAGATCTTGCCCTTAGCCAGATGACCCAACCTGTCTTTCCTCAAAGAGAGGGGACAAACATTTTCCCCACACACTGCATTTAACCCTCTATAGTCAATGCACATATGAAGGGCCTCATCCTTTTTCTCTCGGAAGAGGACTGGGCTGCAACCCTAGGTCATTGTGACTGGATGAAACCTCTGGCTAAATTTTTATTGAGAAACAGCAATAGTTCCTCCAGCTCTCTAGGTTCATTGAGTACAGTTTCAGTTTTGGTAACCTGACACCAAGCAGGAATTATATAGCACAATCTGTTGGTCTGTGAGGGGGAGCTCGTCCAACCCCTTCTCACTAAATACATCCTGGAGGTCCCAATACTCTTCGGGATGGCAGGGAGGTTTTTCCCCTGCATTATTGCTCTTAGCTTGGTCTTCGGGGCAGCAATCTAGGTTAATTTCTATTGAGGTTGGGAGGAGCAGGTTTTCTGGAATTTTAATAGCCCCTTCATCCAGTTCATATAAGGATTCTACTTTTTCAACCAGGACAGCCCTAGGACTAAAAGTCTTTCCATCCCAGGTGTCATTATGAAGCTTATCAATTCTGCATACCTAGGGGCTTAGTGGCAAACATTGCTAGGATGCCCCCCACGATGAAGCCATCCAGTTGACAAAATGCCACCAGGACCGCCTCAGCCGAATCCCCAGTTTCTCAACCATGGCCATTAAGCACCTGAAGCAATCCAAGTCTTCCAGCCCTGAGATTAGCCTTCAGCCCAGACCCGGGGAAGTACAGCTCTATGGAAACAGTCACTGGTGTGACTGGGTCATTTACCGGGGGGTTGTCGTCATCATCGGTGTCTGTGAATCCCTGGTCATTATCCAGTGGGGTCGGATTCCCTTGGCCCCTTTTGGCATTGAGGTGAACTCTACGATCACCACCCCTTTCAGTACCATCTCCTTACTTCACATCAACCCTTTTCATTGTCTTCCCTGCGGGGTTTTGGCTGGCTTTGCTGGACACCTGGTTTTGCATTCAACAGCTCGATGCCCTTGACCACACTTCAACCTTCACTTGGCTAGTGAAAGTTGGGGTTTTGCGGTTTCTTTTTTCCCCAAAGAAATCTTCTTCCAGGATTTTGCTGCTCGGTACTTATTTTGAACCTGATCGATCTCCACTTCTTCAGCAAGCACACACCAGCTGTGTAGGGTTACAGGGGATCCTTGAGCCACACAGGCATTGTCATCATTCAACGTATCTTTGAAAAAAGCTATGAGGATGTCTTCTAGCCAATCAAGGGGGCATGCCAGATGACAGAATTCCTCGGTGTACTCCACCACAGCTCTACGCTCCTGCCTCATGGTCTTAATGCAGTCTTTGGCTTTCTGTTCAGCCAGGAGGTCCACGAACCAGTGGTGGAGCATGGGGCTGCCCTGAGGACCACTCGGAGGCTTCAGCTGGTGCAGAAAGCAGCCGCGTGAGTTGTGATGGGAGTCTCCCCATACTCCCATGTAACACCTCTTCTCCGCGAGCTGCATTGGCTTCCAGTTGCCCTCCGGGTGAGATTCAAGGTGCTGGTGATGACCTATAAAGCCCTAAATGGCATGGGCCCAGATTATCTAAGGGAGCACCTGCTGCCAGCATCAATTTCCCATCGTCCTGTGCGCTCCCACAGGGAGGGCCTCCTCAGGGTACCGTCGGTCAAGGATTGCCGACGGGCGATCCCCAGGGGGAGGACGTTCTCTGTGGGCGCACCTGCCCTATGGAACTCCGGACTGCCCCCGACCTTCGTTCATTTCGCCGGGACCTAAAAACCTGGCTGTTTGAGCTATCTGGTCTGGACTGAGGGGTTTAATGTTTTTAAATTGTGATTTTAATTTTTTGCGGCTAGACTTAATTTAATTTAATTTTTATTTTATATTGTATTGTTTTTAAATTTTGCCTTGTAAACCACCCTGAGTCCTTTGGGAGTAGGGCGGTATATAAACCAAATAAATAAATAAATAAATAAATAAATAAATAAATAAATAAATAAATAAATGATTAAATTTTCTCAGCTCAGGATCATTTGCATTGTGGAGGTTACTATCCAGTGAGCAGCTGCCCTATCCAATGCCAGCATGACACACTTCACTTATGTGCCTTCAGTGGGGATGTCTGGCTTCTACTCCTGCATGTAAGTTAGGATGTGGGCCAGGAAAAATCCCAGCTGCTGGGAATCCCCATCAAACATCACCCCTAGCGGCGGGGCCTTCCTTCTATGGGTACCTCCTTTGCCACTTCCTGATGCATTGGTGTGATCCCTTTGCATGGGTCCTGCCATTGCCTTTGCCCCAGCCGGGGTTGCCAGCATTCCTGCGGTGCTGTTTAAGGGAGAAGCTCTCATGCTGTTGTCTTTTGGGGTTTGATGAACCTCCATCGAGGTCATCTTTGTCAGGGTTCCACTCACCTTAAGGCTCTGGAACACTTCCATCATGGTGCACATAGCTTGCTTCAAAGACCCCCCGGGTGACCAGAAATCCAGAGACCGCATTAAGACCATGAGGTAGGGGCATAGGACTGTGATGGAGTACACCGAGGAATTCTGTGATCTGGCATGCTGCCTTGACTAGCCAGAAGACATCCTCATCATGGTTGACCTCGCCACTTTCTTCCTCCTCAAACTGAAGTTCTTCTAGGTCTGTTTGCCATTTACGCCCCTGGCTGCATTGGGCAAGAATCACTTTCTTAGTCCTCCCTTCCTAGTCATTCTTCCTGACGTAAGTGGACCACCTGGGTTTCAATGGGTCCCCTAGGTTGGCGGCCTCTGTCCATTCAGAGAGGTCCACTGTGGGGACTTCCCCCCAGCATTCAGCTTCCTCTTGGTCTCTGCCTTGCACTGTTCCCATGGTAGAGGTAAAAGCCTCTCCATGCTGACCACTATTGCAGATTCTGGTTAATGTAGGGACCTGCCCAGCAGCCCCCTCAGGAAAGCACGACTCTTGACTCCATGTAGTTAATCAAAAGAACTTTTACTGAGATGTAGTGGTTGCAGTAGAGCCAAGCGGAATCTAACATTCCCACGCAAAGCAACAAACTATTCTTCCCACAATGAAACCCTGATCAATCCACCAGCAGCCAATACAGTGTCACAAGGTTATTTTGAGAACACCAAAGTACAGGATAGATAGTGGTTCATCTTCAGGGCAAAACAACCTTGGTAGCATGCTGAAACTGGGTGGGAAGGCGATCCCCTTCCCCATTTCCCAAACAAATACAGTGTTACAGCAAAGGTGAAAGTATGCAAAGAATGTCTCCCCAAGTGGACCTCCTCCCCCTCCACCAGAATGGCAGGACACCTGAAAAAGTGGATCTGACGAGAACAAGCTGGATTTTACCCCCAAATGTGATTGTAGCAATCAAGTCTTTGTATTAACTTCCTACCTGAAGAATGGATTCCAAAGGAAAATGAAAAATGTTTCTGTTTTTCTTAATGTCTTGCTGGCCTACAATACTGTCTGGAGAGAACTCAAACTAATCAAGGTACTTTGTCGTAACTCCATTGCCTTGATTGACAACATGCTGAATAACAGGTTCTTTCAAGTTTTTCACAGAATTCAATAGACATAGATATCTTAAGTTGAATAACAGACAACCACAAGGATCCGTGCTATCCCCTGCTCTTTTTAACTTGTACATCCATGACCTGTCTGAAACTGTTTCATGGAAATTTATTTATGTCGATGATATCAATCTCACAGTCCAAAGAACCAACTTCAGTGATGCCAAGGACATCCTTCCTCAAGTTCTCCAGAAGCTGCATGACTACTTCAAAAAAATCCTGTCTCTAATCAAGCCTAACAAAAACAAAAGTAGCCACATTCCATGTCAGCAACAGGTATGCAAATTACCAGCCTTCAGTGAAATTCCGGAACTGTATTTTACAATGTAATAATTATCCAAAGTACCTGGGCTAACACTGGAGAGATCTGACAACACTTAGAAAAACAGCCATGAAATTGAAAACCTGCAACAATTTACTGAACAGACTGGCTGGAACATCCTGGGGTGCTGATGCTAACACCCTACAAACAACAGCCTTGGCTTTGGTTTATTCCACACCTGAATATTGTGACAGCTTGTAGCTTAACAGTGCCTACATCCAAACGGTTGCTGTCCAATTCCGCCATCTCTGAGTATCATCTCTAGCACATTGCATCCCACTCCTGTGCACTGGTTACCAGTACTTAGCAATATTAGAAGACAACAAGCTATCATTTGATCAAGGATACTGAATAACAAGGCCTTTCTTATCTACCAGGAGAATGCATAGCCCATCATAAGATTGAAATCCTGATATTAAGCTATTCACTTAACATCTACTCAGTTTAACTCTGAGAATGCCTGGAGAGAGTATTAGATACTGTTAATGATCCCTCTACCAAACCATCTGGCTTTGACCTGCCTTGCTTTATCTGGTTGAAATTGAATGGTATTAGGTGTGATGCTGGAAGAAGTGTTTTTGTCCTGGATCAGTGGGGATGGAAAGATTCCCTTTGTTGTGGTGCCAATATGCAAACTATTAAACATATTGGGCAAGATTGCCCATAACGTGCAATCTCAGGTTCCCTAGAAAATTTGCATAAAACAGTGCAGAGGGAATCGCCTCTGAATTGGACATCCAGTTATAAGGCCACTGCCATACCCCCGTAGAAGTCTTATTTATAATTATGTGGACTGTGTATATACGTTCATTCCTCTTCTGTCATGTTCTCATCATATGCTAAATAACAACAACAACTATAATTATTATTGTTTTGTTGTTATTATTATTTCTAATTCGGGGAATTCTTTTCACAGATTCTCCAGGCATGCTAGCTGGCATTATTAGTTCTGTTGTAGTGGCAATAGCTGGAGCTCTTTCAAGTTTTATAGCATACCAGAAGAAGAAGCTTTGCTTCAAACCAAATGGTAAGTTACAACAAACTTGACTTGAAACCCCCAAAATTGGGGGTTGTAAGATCTAAAATAATTGCTTTAACTACATTGACATTGGATGATTCCCAGTGTAATTGAAAGCTCACAATTTGAAATAAACTTTGGTTGTAGAATGTTACTCTGTTCAAGGCTGAGCTGAATATGCATAAATATAAGGTATTTTAATTGTGATTGTTTCTACAGATCAAGAAAACATTCCTGTGGAAAGCCAGCAAGGAGCACATGCAGCGCCATCTGGTAAAGTCATAAAGAGCTTTAAAAAATTATATATACACCTTTCTTTACATGAAAAGTAGCTTATATTTGTGATTTTGTGCAGCTGCTCACCTAGGTAGCCATGCCTATAGTTGTTGTGATTCAGGGTCAGCCTGTGGGTTCGGCAGTTGGGTCGGATGACTCAGAGGAGGAGGGGGGTGTTGAAGACCTTGCTGAGGGGGTTGAAGATCTTGCTGATGATAGCCCTCAGGCAGGCCCCTCCCACTTGGTCACCATGGAGACCCAGCTGTGTGAGCCTGACAGTGTGGATGAAGATGACCCACAGCTGGCCCTGTTCAAGGACGCCCGACGCAGGAGGCAGTCAAGTAGGAGTAAACAGAGGAAGGCTGTGGGGCTTCTTGGAAGGAAGCAGAGAGAGGCCACGCCCTGAACTCTTTATAAAGGGAATGTGGGGGGAGGGCTGGTTTGCTGAAAGCAACCGCTCAGATAGTGTTTCAAAGCTCCTGTATCTTGGTTCGTGTCTTGTTTGTTTTTTGTAGTAATAAATTTGGCAGACGTATTCCAGCCTCTTGCCGTTTGTAAAGGGGTTGCCTTTTCTGCAGGGCCGGTAGCAGGCTTGTACAGAACAATAGTGCCCCATTTAAGAAAAACAAAACATGGTTGCTTCAGCCTAAGTGTCTACATTTTATTTTATTGCTAATTTTTGTATTGTAGATTAGATACAGTTAGCTCAGTCAAGAGAACTGACTGGACCAAGACCATTGAAATAAACTCTTTGAAATAGGTGGGATTTGCATGGAACCATTTTAAATTTCTTTGAATTTGATGGTAAATACTAAACATAGATTTAACCAGACATAATTACTACATATAAGACACACATTCATGCTATTAGAATTAGGGTTCATTTTGTTTCTTCCACAGAAGACCACAGGAATCTTTTTTTCATTAGTTTGTCACTTTGCAAAGTTTCAGACAATCTTCAATACTCATAGAAAGGTCAGGTTTATATATATATGCATTGTTGTTGTTGGTTACGAAGTCGTGTCCAACCAATCGTGACCCCATGGACAACGTTCCTCCAGGCCTTCCTGTCCTCTACCATCTTCTGGAGTTCATTTAAGCTCACACCTACTGCTTCAGTGACTTCATCCAGCCACCTCTCTGTCGTCTTTTTCTTCTCTTGCCCTCAATCTTTACCAGCATTAGGTTCTTCTCCAGTGAGTCCTTTCTTCCCATTAGGTGGCCAAAGTTTTTGAGTTTCAACTTCAGGATCTGGCCTTCTAAAGAGCAGTCAGGGTTGATCTCCTTGCAGTCCAAGGGACTCGCAGGAGTCTCCTCCAGCACCATAATTCAAAGGCCTCAATTCTTTGGCGCTCAGCCTTTCTTATGATCCAACTTTCACAGCCATACATTGCAACTGGAAAGTCCATAGCCTTGACTATACACACTTTTGTTGGCAGGGTGATGTCTCTGCTTTTTAGTGTGCTGACTAGATTTACCATGGCTTTCCTCCCCACGAGCAAGCATCTTTTAATTTCTTTTTTTATTGCTTTTATAAAAACATATATTAAAACAAAAAATACATATAAAAACAAAACATAACATAAACAATACAATCAACAAAAATACAAAAAGTATACTTAACTTCCATTATTCTTAATCTTTCTAATCATTTTCAGGTGACTTCCTCAAGTCCCCCCTATCTGCGTTTCATCGTAGATCATCATTAGCAATTTCTATTTCATAATTCTAAATCATATTTAATATCTATCTATATTTAATTTCTTATCATTTAACAATCATTCTTTCATATTATCCTTAATACTAAACATTAAACTCTAAAACTGCAACCTATAAACACTTCCAAGTCCATTTCAAACTAATTAATATGACAATATTTCTTCAAATAGTCCTTAAATTTCTTCCAATCTTCTTCCACCGACTCTTGTCCCTGGTCACGGATTCTCCTAGTCAGCTCGGCAAGTTCCATATAGTCCATCATTTTCATCTGCCATTCTTCCACAGTTGGTATTTCTTATGTCTTCCAATTCTTTGCTATCAAAATTCTTGCCGCTGTTGTGGCATACAGAAAGAGAGTAACATCTTTTTTGGGAATTTCTTTTCCGACTATACCCAATAAGAAGGCTTCTGGTTTCTTAATAAATGTGTTTTTCAACACTTTCTTTAATTCATTATAGATCTTTTCCCAGAAGTCTTTTACTATGGGGCAAGTCCACCACATGTGCTAAAAGGTTCCTTCTACAGCTTTACATTTCCAGCATTTATTATCATGTGTATGATAAATTTTTATTGATTGATTGATTGATTGATTGATTGATTGATTGATTTTATATACCGCCCTATTCCCGAAGGACTCAGGGCGGTTCACAGAGCGAATTAAGACAATACAAAAAGGAAAGTTAAAATAGAATTAAATTAATACTAGCCCACAGGATTAAGACAAAATTAAAATTAAAATTTAAAATTAATTTAATTTAAAACCCCTCAGTCCAGGCCAGACAGTTCAAACAACCAGTTTTTTAGGTCCCGGCGAAATGAGCGAAGGTCGGGGGCAGTCCGAAGTTCCATCAGCAGTTCGTTCCAAAGGGCGGGCGTGCCCACAGAGAACGCCCTCCCCCTGGGAATCACCCGCCGGCAATCCCTAACTGGCGGAACCCTAAGGAGGCCCTCCCTGTGGGAGCGCACAGGATGGTGGGAAGCTGATGCTGGCAGCAGGTGCTCCCTAAGGTAATCCGGACCTTTGCAAGTTTAACCGGTGTTACATACCACCTATACATCATCTTCATCATATTTTCTTTAAAAAACATTGCATGCTGTAAACACTTTTGTTGGCAGGGTGATGTTTCTGCTTTTTAGTGTGCTGTCTAGATTTACCATGGCTTTCCTCCCCACGAGCAAGCGTCTTTTAATTTCTTGGCTGCAGTCCCCATCTGCGGTGATCTTGGAGCCCAGGAAAATAAAATCTATCACTACCTCCATTTCTTCCCCATCTATTTGCTAGGAACTGAGATGGCCGGATGCCATAATCTTGGTTTTCTTAATGTTAAGTTTCAAGCCAACTTTTGTACTCGCCTTCTTCACCTGCAACAAGAGGCTCTTTAGTTCCTCTTCACTTTCTGCCATTAGAGTGGTATCATCTGTATATCTTAGGTTGTTGATATTTCTCCCGGCAATCTTAATTCCAACTTTTGATTCATCTAGCCCTGCCTTTATCATGATGTGTTCTGTATATAAGTTAAATAGGCAGGGCAACAGTATACAGCCTTGCCAGACTCCTTTCCCAATTTTGAACCAATCAAACTGGTTCCGTGCCCAGTTCTCACTGTTGCTTCTTGACCCACATAGAGGTTTCTCAAGAGATAAATAAGATGGAAAGGAAAGTGACTTTGATGGGACAGGAAGATAAAGGTGATATATAAATATAGATAAAAAGACACACATAAATATAAATATATAGACTGATTGCATGCTATATTTGTGAAATAACTATATTGTTGTGATTGTCGATTGCTAGAATTGGATAGAATTGAAATAATCAATTAGCTAAGGAATTAATCACTTGATTGTTAAAGATATATAAGTATTTGTAAAGAGTGGTATTAATTGAGTAATGTCTTAAGGGTTTGGTTGGATTTATTAATATTATAAGAGCCACAGCAGATTAGAGATAGAGGACAGGGTGGCTGTTGATTTTGATATATCTTCCCCCAAATTAGGAAATAGAAAAGGAGGTAGTGGTGGAGGGAGATAGAGGGGGAAAAAGAAGGTGGAAATACCCCATAAAGAGTATTTTTATAAAAATCTGGTTCAATATGACAAGCATACTGAACTTAACAAAGATTAATGCAGGAAAGAGGGAAGCGCAACAGAGGTTAGGGATGTCTTCAAGCCCTTCTAGTCAGAAGTCCATTGATGACATGCTACAAAGGGAAAGGTCAAATTCCTTTAAAGATTTACAAGCCCTTCTGCAAAATATGCAAGAAGCAATGACTAAGAATCATGAAGAGATGAAGAAAGAGATAGGCCAAGTGAGAAATGATACTGGTAAGCTAAAGCATGGCTTTTCAACCGGTGGTACGCGTACCACTAGTGGTACACGAGCACCTGGCTGGTGGTACGCGGCATCGCCTGCCTCCTCACGCCGCCTCCCCCCCACCCCCACGCTCTGCTCCTTCCCAGCTCACTTGCTTCCGGAAAGCATGCTGCTTGGCAGTGGCCTGCAGGAACCCTACAGAGGGCACACGCAGGCACAGAGTGAGACCCTGCCCTCCCCAGGGACTTGTTGTGCAGCAACCGGATTGACTTCTGATCGGCACTTCTTCAGGGCACATGTGGCCGGGAAGGCGTGTCGGAATCCCAGGTACCGGTAAGACGATTAGCTTGCTCCTTCCCCATCGCCCGCCAGTCCCGTGAGAGCCCTGCACGAGCGTCTCGCCAGCCGCCGAACCCTGCCTGTCGAGCAGGAGTGGCCATGCCCTGCTTGCCCTTGGCCTCCTCCGCGGGTGCTGCTCTAATGCGGAGAGGGCGAGGCTGGTCCCCGTTTGGCCCGCCATCCCCGGGAGAGCCCCGCACGAGTGCCTTACCAGCCGCCAAACACTGCCTTTTGAGCAGGAGCGGCTGTCGAGCCCCAGGCTTAACAATCAACTGGGTTGGGGAGAGGGAATCCGTGCAGCAACCCAGCTACCTGGCCTGCCAGCTGCTCATTGGTCCGCCAATCAGCTGGGAGGCTGAGACTCTGGATTTGAGCCGCTGACAGAGCGCACCACAGGGAAGACGCGCCAAAGCTCGCCCCGGAGCCTCTGCTGCCGGAAGCCTACTTGCAAAAAGCAGGACAGGCGGCAGCAGCTGTTCACAACGCCGGGCAAGAGCAAGCAGGGCAAGGCTGCTATGAAGCCCCGGGCTCGAGAATCAACTGGTTGTGAAGGGGGAATCCATGCAGCAACCCGGCTACCTGGCCTGCCAGCCGCTTGTTGCTCCGCCGATCAGCTGGGAGGCTGAGACTCCGGATTTGAGCTGCCGACAAAGCACAGCGCAGGGAAGATGCACCAAAGGCAGCTGCTCATTGCTCTGCCAATCAGCTGGTTTGCTGTGCGGATTCCTCCCCACACATCCACCAAGTTGATTGTGGAGCCTGGGGCTTGATAGCAGCCTTGCCCTGCTTGCTTTTAGCTAGCACTGTAAGCAGCTGCCGCCGCCCCCCCCCCCCCGCTTTTTGCAAGCAGGCTTCCAGCAGTGGGAGGCTCCGCCTGCTTGCTTTTGCTCTGTTTGCTTTTGGGCAGCGCCATGAGCAGCCGCCGCTGCCCACCCCGCTTTTTGCAAGTCCCGTTATGCCGCCGCCGCAGGCTTCCGGCAGTGGGAGGCTCCGGGACAAGCTTTGGTGTGTCTTCCCTGCGCTGCACTCTGTCTGTGGGGGCTGCCTTGGGAAATGTGGAAGTGCAGTTGTGGTCCGGGACAGTCAACCGCTCCGAGCCCTGTTTGGCCGGCTTTGTGCCTCCGTCCCCCAAGAGCAGCTGATTGTGATTTGCTGCCGTGTGCTTCCCCAAGTGCGCCTCAGCCCCAGATCTCCCCCCACCGGGGACTCTGGATGCGTCTGCAGAAGGCAGCTGGGCGAAGGGTGCTTTGGCGTGTCTTCCATCCATCCCGTGTGAAGGGCGCCTTCCTGTCCCGTGGTCCACAGCAGCATTGTTGGCATGCATGGATAGACTGTGAGCGAATGCGAGGTGTTTATGTTGATGGAATAAAGCTTATTAAATGAGCTAGCAACCTCCGAGTATCGTTGATAGATCTTCCCTAACTTTCCTTGGGTGCTTCATAAAGAGTTAAGTGGGCATCAGGTTTCTTGGTAAAAATGGATTAGGAAGGAAGGAAGGAAGGAAGGAAGGAAGGAAGGAAGGAAGGAAGGAAGGAAGGAAGGAAGGAAGGAAATGACAGTGGGAGGGAGGGAAGGAGGAAAGGACAAAGAGGGAGGGAAGGAAGAAATGAAGGAAAGAAGGAAGGAAGGGACAATGGGAGAGAGGGAGAGAAATAGACAGGGAAAGAAAGGGAGAGAAAGAGAGAAATAGAGAGAGAAAGGGAGAGGAGAGAAAAAGAGAGAGAGAAATAGAGGGAGAGAAAGAGGGAGAAGGAGGAAGAGAGAAAGAAGGAGAGAAAGGGAGGGAGGGACAGAGAAATAGAGGGACAGAGAGAAAGAGAGGGGAGAGAGAGGGAGAGAGATTAAATTAGTAATATGGTGGTTAAGTGCTTGTCACAAGGTTGCAAAAGGCGATCACATGACCCTGGAACAATGTGACCATCATAAATATGAATTGGTTGCCAAGCATCTGAATATAAATCACATGACCCTGGGGATGCTGCAATGGTCATAGATGTGAAAAATGGTCACAAGTCACTTTTTTCAGTGCCGTCGTAACTTTGAACAGTCACTAAGTGAATTGTTTTTTCTTTTTCTTTTTTTTTTGGTCAAGTTTTTGACACCTTGCTGAGTGACTGGTGGTACTCGGACATTGCCTTATCCTAAAAGTGGTACAATGGGTGAAAAGGTTGAAAAGCCCTGAGCTAAAGGCAAAAATACAAGTGATTGATGGTAAATTTGAGGGGATCCAACAACAATTAATAAAAAAACGAGCAAAAATTACAGGAAATGGAAGTAAGAATGGAGAAGGAGAAGAAGAAAGTAGAGGACTTAAGTGAAACACTAATCTGGGGGAACAGACAGCTTGAAACAACAGTGATCTTCCTGGAAGCAGAGAAAGCCACCCACTATCTGCGCTTTCAAAACGTTAAGGAAAAAAAAGGTGAAGACCTGCTGGACATGATGGCATATTTAATGGCGAAAGCACTAGGCATAGGAAAAGATGAAATGTTGGCGGAAATAGATGAGACGTATAGGGTCCAAACTAATTATGCGAGGAGACATAATCTTCTGAAAGAAGTACATGTGAGATTGGTTAAAAAATCGACCCGGGATGAATTACTACATAGATCAAGAGAGGAGCTGCTAGACTATGGAGGACAACAAATAACAATTCTCAAACAAATACCTAAAAGAATGAGGGATTTAAGACGAGGCTACCAATTTTTGACATCGAAATTGATTATATTGTGAACTTTAGATGGCTAACTCCAGAAGGCATTCTAGTCACATGGCAACATAGAAGGTATAGATTAGAGTCGATAGACAAGGCCAAAGATTTTTATAAGCTCCACTTTAACAATGAAGATGAAGTAGAAGACCAAGATGGAGGGGACATAAGAGAAAGGGATGCAAGAAAGATGGCTATAGTAGGGAAAGTACTAGGAATAGAGGATAGAGGAAATAAATCTGGAGAGACTACAGAGAAATATGAAGGCAGAGACAAAGAAATGAGAGATCCGCACAACGAGAAGCACAAGACCCAGATAGAAGTAAACTAAAGGGAGATGAATGCAGGATTTTGTCACTTTAATATTAATGGTTTAAACTTGCCAATGAAAAGATGGAAAATCTTTAATAAACTTATTCGTCAAAAATTAAATATAATTGCAATTCAGGAAGTTCATATAAAAGAACAACAAAAATACCTGTTAGATCAACCAAAATTAGGAAATATATTTCTATCATTAGATCAACAAAAAAAGAGGAGGGTGGTATTATATGTGAATGAGAAATTGGTAGCTAAACAAATTTATAAAGATAGAGAAGGTAGAATATTGATAGTTGGGGTAGAAATAAACCATAGGAAAGTAGTGATTGCAGAAATATATGCCCTGAATGGAAACCAAGAACAGTTTTTTTAAAAGTTACATAATAAGATATGTGATATAGAGTACGATGAGATCTGTGTGCTAGGAGACTTCAATGCTATTATTGATAATAATTTGGACTACAAGGGTAATAAGACCAGGAAAAGGAAAAGAAGAACACTACCAAGATCCTTTTTCAAATTGGCCAAAGATCTAAATATCCAGGACATATGGAGAGAAAGGAATCGTGAGGCTAGACAGTATACATATTATTCTAATCGACATAGTTCATGGTCTAGGATTGACATGGTGTGGATGTCAAGGGAAATTAACTCTGAAGTCAAAGACGTGTGCATAGAGACAAGCACCTGGGCAGACCACAACCCTGTGAAATTTAGCTGGAAAGGGTCCAAAAAAACATCTAGATGCAAAGATCAATATTAAAAGAAGATGACTTCAGATTAAAGATGGAGAGAGAATTGGACTTCTTTTTTTAAAGAAAATAAAGCTAAAGACACCTCTATCCAAAATCATTGGGACACAGCTAAGGCTATTATGAGAGGAGTAGTTATAGCATATATGGCGAAAAAGACTAAGGAGAAAAATCAACAGAAAATGTTAGAAGGGGAATACAAAAGATTAGAAACAATACTCTAACAAGAACCACAAAAAAGAATGTAAAACAACAAATGGATTTAATTAAACATAAACTTAACATCTTAGAAAAAGAAAAATTAGCACAACAGATAAGATGTATAAAACAGAACATTTTCAAAAATGCAAACAAACCTGGTCGATGGCTTGCACACAAATTTAAAAAAACAAAAGGAGAAAAGTTGGATTAGTAAATTACGAGATGACAAAGGGAGAATACACTATCAAGAAGAGGAGAAAAAAATTATAGCCCAGGAATTTTATGAGGAAGATAGCCAGGAAAATGACGAGAAAGCAGAGGAATGTTTCAAAAAAGCAACACTACCAAAAGTTACAGTGGAAATTAAAAATATGTTAAACGAAGAAATTAGGATGTCAGAGGTGATAATGGCCATTAACAAAAAAAAATAACAAAGCATCGGGTCCTGACGGCCTCCCAATAGAAATTTATAAGGAACAACAAAACATTTTAGGACAACCTTTATTGGATGTGTTTAACACGGTCCTGGATGAAGCAAAAACCCCAAAGTCATGGTCAAAGGCGAATATTGTCCTGATTCCAAAAGATAACACCAGACCATATATCAATTCAAAACTATAGACCAATATCTTTACTTAATTCTGACTATGATGATGATGATGATGATAACTTTATTGTCACTTTGAATGTACACCAATCAGCATACATCAAAATGAAATTTCGTTGCATACAGCTCTCAAAGGGTCACCACCTCCGATATATACTCCTTGTTCGGGGCCCGCTCAAATTTCACATTGTCCATTTTAGTCTCTAGGGAGTGAGTGATGGCAAACAGGACAGATGGAAATGGGGCTCCATGTGGATTAGCCCTCAAGTTAGCTTGTATTCTGACAACCTTATCTTCTTTCCTTTTTCTGATCCTGACTCTTCCACCCTTTCCTTAAAGAGGCCTTGCTTCTTTTCGCCCCTGGAGCACGCTGCTGCCACCGCCACCAACTCCTCCAAAAGCCTCTCTCTCTTCCTCTGGGCCTGCCGACAGCTTCATCCAGTTCCTTCGCTCCATAAGCTCCAGGTCCTCGCCTCCTCTGGAAACAGCCCTGATTTGCAATAGAATCCATCACTGGGCCAGCAGTCAGAACTTGCTGCTGGTAGAACAAATTCAAACAGCGCCAACGACTTTTAAGATATTCACAACAATTATAGCTCAGCGATTAAAAAGGTTTTTTAAATAATTTTATACATGTGGACCAGAATGGATTTCTAGCCAAAAGACAAACTAAACACAACATTAGGATAATATTGGACACCCTAGAATATTATGAAATACATAGTGGACAACAAATGGCGTTATTATTCCTAGATGCCCAGAAGGCTTTTGATAACGTTAAGTGGCCATTTATATATCAACAAGTTAGGTATATGGATATTTGTGAAAAATTTATAAATATAATAAGGGCAATATATACTAATCAGGAAGCTAAAATAATAATAAATGGAGAAGCAACCAGGAAATTTCAAATACAAAAAGGAACACGACAAGGATGTCCTTTATCCCCATTACTATTTATACTGATGCTAGAGGTCCTAACGAGGATAATTAGGAACGAACCACATATAAAAGAATTAGAAATTAAAAAAGAAATTTTTAACCTTCACGCATTTGCAGACGATTTGGTCTTTATTATGGAGGATACACAACAATCGGGACCGAAACTGTTGGAAGAATTAGATAAATATGGAGAAGTTGCTGGGCTGAAAATAAACAAGGGTAAAACTAAAATGATTGTTAAAAATATGACGAATAAACAGAAAGAAAACTTGGCTAGGATTATGGATATACAAATAGTTAAGAAGATAAAATATCTAGGAATTACTATTACGGCCAGATGCACTTCAATCAAAGAAGACAATTATGACAAAATAGTGAAACAAATAAAAGAAAACCTGGAAAGATGGGGAAATTTGAGCCTTTCATTGTCATAAAAATGAATGTATTACCTAAAATCCTATTCCTCTTCCAAAATATTCCTATACAACTTGATCAAAAAAATTTTGGGAACCTGAACAAATTGACATTAAATTGTATATGGCAAGGGAAAAACCCAAGGATTAAAATGAAACATCTGCAGGATGTTAAAGAAAATGGGGGTTTTGGACTACCAGACTGGGAAACATATTATCATGCAGCAGCGTTAACTTGGATTAGAGAATGGATAATTTTAAAGAATAAAAGATTATTAACTCTAGAAGGCCACGATCTGCAGTTAGGCTGACATGCATTCCCATGGAATGAGAAGCAAGGGTTATATCAACATTTTCAAAACCATCGGATTAGACAAGCGCTACTTAAAATTTGGAATAAAATTAGAAAACAAAATTACGTTAAAGTACCAGTCTGGTTGTCCACCCTTGAAGCGATAGTCTACCCAAATTTGTTTAATTTGGAAAACAGTACTACATATAAGGATATTATGAATGAAATGGGAGAACTGAAATCTAGACAGGAACTATTTATTTATTTATTTATTTTATTACATTTATATACCGCCCTTTCCCTGAGGACTCAGGGCGGTTTACAGGGAGTTAAAAAACCAGCAATACAAAAGTTAAAACCAATTTTAAAAAAAATTAAACTAACCCTGTGCAATTAAAACCCCGATTAAAATAAATTACTCCTCAGCCTGGGCCCAAGAGCTCGAAGAGCCAGGTCTTCAGGCCCCGGTGGAATGACCGGAGGTCGGGGGCAGTCCTCAGCTCCACTGGCAGCTGGTTCCAGAGGGCAGGCGCCCCCACTGAGAAGGCCCTATCCCTGGGTGTCACCCGCCGGCAATCTCTTACCGGCGGGACCCTGAGCAGACCCTCCCTGTGGGAGCGCACTGGGCGAAGGGCATTTGATGCCGGCAGCAGGTGTTCCCTCAAATACCCCGGACCCAGGCCATGTAGGGCTTTATAGGTGATAACCAGCACCTTGAATTTCACCCGGAGGGCAACCAGAAGCCAATGCAGCTTGCGGAGTAGAGGTGTTACATGGGAGTATCGGGAGACCCCCATTACAACTCGCGCGGCCGCATTCTGCACCAGCTGAAGCCTCCGAGTGGTCTTCAAGGGCAGCCCCATGTAGAGAGCGTTGCAGTAGTCCAAACGGGAGGTCACGAGCACATGAGTAACTGTGCGTAGGGCATCTCAGTCCAGATAGGGACTCAACTGGCGCACCAGGCGAACCTGTGCAAAAGCCCCCCTGGTCATGGCTCCTATGTGGTCTTCAAAATTGAGTCGTGAATCCAGGAGGATGCCCAAGTTGCGAGCCCTATCAACGGGGGTAACACCTCACCCCCCATCGTTAGAGGTGGAATAATCTGGTTAGCCCGAGATGCCGATATGCACAGCCACTCAGTCTTGGCGGGATTGAGACGAAGCCTGTTTCTCCCCATCCAGACCTGAACCGCCTCCAGGCACCGGGACATCACGGCGAGGGCATCACTGGGTTGGTTCGGGGTGGAAAGAAAAAGTTGGGTATCATCAGTGTACTGATGATACCCCACCCCGAAACAAGGGATAAAACAAGGAACAACAAGGGATAAAATGGTGGGCTTACCTACAGATACAAACACGATATGGGAAAGATAAGAAAGAGTGTGGGATAAATATTCAAGAAACTGCATTGGATAAAATTTTATTGGGGCCAGATGAGAAACAAATAAGGAAATTGTATAGTTTGCTATTGGGGTACAAAATGTTTGAGGAACACGTTAAAGAACCAATGCTGATATGGGCTAAAAATTTGGGATATGGCATAGATTGTGATATCTGGCAAACTCTCTGGGATAGAAATAAAAAGATAACGCTGGCCTCAGCTTATAAAGAAAATTTATATAAAATGTTTTATCGGTGGCATCTCCCCCCAGCATGATTAGCCAAAACGTACAAGACAATATCCCCTAGCTGTTGGAAGTGTTCCGAAGAACATGTTTGGTGGTCCTGTAATAAGACACAAAAGTATTGGCAAAGGATTCGGACATAGCTAGAGGAAATATTAGGTCAGAGAGTCGAATGTAGACCAGAATTTTTCCTGCTTGGCATAACAAAAGAGAAACATAGCAAAGAAGAGTTATATTTAATAATACGTATCATCACAGCAGTGAGAATGACGTTCGCCCAAAAATGGAAAAACAGTGAAATACCGGAAAAGAGTGAAGTGATAAGTAAAATTTGGGCGTGTGCAGAAATGGACAAGTTAACTTTGGAAATTAAAAATAAAGGCCAGTCAGATTACTACAAAATTTGGAATAAGTTTTACTCATGGTAGGATCAGAAAGGAAGGTCACAACAGAAACACACAGGATGCTGATTTCACATATTATTAGAATAAGGTGGTCTTTTAATCGTCTTTTAAGATTTTGAATAGCTCAGCTGGAATACTGTTACCTCCACTAGCTTTGTTGTTACTCAGCTTTCCTAAGGCCCACTTCACTTCACATTCTAGGATGTCTGGCTTGAGGTCAGTGACCACCTCATCGTAGTTATCAGGGATGTTAAGCTCGTTCTTGTATAGTTCTTCTGTGTAATTTTGCCACCTCTTCTTAATCTCTTCTGCCTCTGTTAGGTCCCTGCCATTTTAGTTCGCTGATTCCTAAGATGTCGATGTTCAGTCTTGTCATCTCTTATTTGACCATGTCCAGCTTTCCTTGATTCATAGATCTTACGTTCCAGGTTCCTATGGAGAAAAATTCTTTACAGCTTCAGACTTTCCTTTCACCACCAGATACATCCACACCTGAGCGTCCTTTCGGCTTTGGTCCAGTCCCTTCATTCTTTCTGGTGCTACTAGTACTAGCCCTCTGCTCTTCCCCAGGTAGCATATTGGACGCCTTCCAACCTGAGGGGCTCATCTTCCACCATCATATCTTTTTGCCTTTTGATACTGTCCATGGGGTTTTCATGGCAAAGATACTGGAGTGGGTTGCCATTTCCTTCTCCCGCGGATCACATTTTGTCAGAACTCTCTGTTATGACCTGTCCGTCTTGGGTGGCCCTGCATGGCATAGCTCATAGCCTCATTGAATTACACAAGCTCCTTCGCCACGACAAAGCAGTAATCCATGAAGGGGATATATATGCATACTTGTCCTTTATCATTTTATCTTTACTTATAGCTTTCTCTAGCATATTAATTTTTTCCTAATGTTGTTTTCAGTGTTTAATCAGAATCCTGAAATCTAAGAATTCTGATATATGTCAGAAATTAGGAAATATAAGTCATTTTAGGATTTTTTTTAATGAAGAAAATTTCCAAAATTAAAGGAATAATTTCTATAAGGAAATAATAGAACTGGGATGATGATGATAATAATAATAAACCTTTATTGTCAAAGTACAACATGTGTACATTGAGATTAGCTGAGCTTCCCCCCGTTCTCTCTCCCCCCAACACACAGTGATGAAGCCCAAGCGGTTATATTTAATATAAAGAAAAGAGAGGCAAAACTGCCATTTCTGTCTTGACTTTTTGTTTACTTTTTAACTTAAAAATAAGGTAAGTACCAACCACTAACCTCTTCATTTACAATTATACCTCAGACTTGCAAAGACCTTTTAAAGGAAAGTGAGTGAGAGACTTTGGAAATATTTTAAAACCCATCTGGTTGAGGAAAAAAGGAAGAGAGTGAAAACCTTAGACGAGCATTTGCTCTTTCTTTAAATACTTTCTTAGGACAATCTGTTTAAATCTGGTAAGAACCAAATGCATTTAGTGATGCTTACTTCCAAGTGTGTTCAGGATTACAACTTTAACTGGAAAAATTAATACGTAATTATATATACAATTATAAATTGGCTATGGGTGAAATGAGTCAGAAACTTGACAGTATGTGTCAAATGTGCTTTTTCAAGAGGGTAACTGGACTTTCTTGTGCTTCTTTGAAGATCTTTTGTTCTCATCCAAGAAGCTTCTTCAGCTCTGACTGGATGGTGGGGAATGGAAGGATTTGTATTCCTTGCATTTTTTAGAGAGTTGTTGAAGCCACTTGGAGGTTTATTTATGTCTTCAAGATCACCTGAGTGTTGCAAATGGGTATGAAGCCTTCTTGGAATCACTGAAAGGACTGTGTTGTAGACTGGTGTTAGATGATGTCATATCCCTCCCCTTCTATTGAGGGAGGGTTGTTCAACATGTCAAAATTGACTATACCCCATAAATCTTACCACAGTTGACCTTGAGGACACAGATAAACCTCCAAGTGGCCTCAACAACTCTTTAAAACAATGCAGGAGGTTTTTAAGTATTATATTTAGCATGAGCTATAACAACTTTCAGTTGTGGCCTATATGTTTTTCATTTTCTGTCTGTTCAGGTAGTATAGTAGCAGAGAATATAACTTTTCTCATTATTTTTCCCCTTTTAGTTCAACATACACTTTTGCAGAGACAGTAACAGAATTTGATACGAAGAGAAGACCAGAAACTGGATTTATAGCCTGCATAATTCCCCGAAGGAGCAACGCAATGAAATTGCAAAGTAGATCTTTAAAATAGGCCTGTTGAAACATCTTTAGAAAGGGAGTGTGATGTTTTTAACCAATGAAAAATATTTTCCTCCACCATTTACCCTTTGAAGTTCAATTATATGCAGGGTGATTATTGTTTTAAAACATATTTTTATGGCATTTGTTGATTGGATTAAAGTTTTTTTTTCTCTTTTCGATATTTTTTTTAGCAAGAACCTTGAAAAGAGAGATAGGTGTACTTGTAAAATACCTTCAGGCAGGTTGTTCACTAAGGAAAGGTATATTGATTATAGATATCTCTGTGAAGTACAGTTTGTCTTTACATACTGATGCATATCACACCATATGGATAAGGCCAGCTATTTAGATATTGGGGCAAAGCACAAGTTTGCTCTTACCAGATGAGTAGCTCTTAATACAGTACAATTGCTCACTTCATAATTGAAGTTACGTGTTATAAATATGTATGAATCGACTTAGGGCTAAGTCCCCTTGTCCCTGAATCTTTAGTTTATAAATTTTTGAATAACCCTTTTTGCTTCTACATGTTCTTGATCACATTTAAAAAATTGGATATGGAGTTAAATGCCTTATCTGATTAGCAAACCTTTTAAAATTTTATCATTGTGTACAAGTACATAGGAATTAAAGGCATTAAAAATCTAAGTTGCCTTAAGTTTTGACTCAAAAATAATCTTAAAATAATCCTTATCTTGAACATGTTTGCATCTGAAGATTTATTACTTGTGTGTAGTAAGGCTATATTTCTGAGCTGCATGATGATGGAAATAAATATGATTTTATAGAACCCTATAGGCTATACAATACTTCCTTGAAATGGAATCCAAAACACTTTATAGCCTTAAGATCAAGTTTGCTTAGGGTTAGTGTGGGAACTGTTTGATATGCCATCCTGGTTCCTATTACCAATATCTGCCATTGGTAGCCCTTAATTAAATGTGAGGACATTGCCAAGCTATATAGTAGCTTAGGTTCTTAGGCCAATGATGACCAAATATGATATGGATATGGTGGATCCTGGATTTCAATGACATGCTATGTGCAACAATTATATTGGGACACAGCCTCCTCCCCCTTACACTGTCAGTTCAACAAGGAACCTCTTGGTATTGGGAAGTTAAGAATTTGTTAAGATTAAGTGATGGGAGAAACTCAGTGGGCTAAGCTTGCTTAGGTTTAGCATTCTGACTGGGAAATTTGGGGAGTTGAACTCCACGCATCTTAAAGTTGCCAAGTTTGAAAAACGTTGGTCAAAATTAACTTCCAATTCTGTGATTTTTTTAAGAATGATAAAATTGCACTATAATAATTCAGAGCTACCACAAAATTTTGATGACATTATTTTGAGGGCGCTACTTTGGAGAAATCATACGCAGTGGATGCTACTTGGCCATTTTAAAGTAACTTGTCGGAGTTGTTTACTGTTCCTTTCAGAGGGGGGAATAAAGGTGAGGAGCAGGCACATTCCTTGCTGAACTAAACTAAAATAAGCATTTGAACTAGTCCATAATTAGATCTTCTTTTGCCCTTTATTCCATAATAAAGTAACTTTTCAGTAATGGAGTTGCTGCTTAAAACTATTTAAAACTGCATGTGCCTCTATTTAAGAATTTACCTTACAGTTCAAAAGTGCCCTACTAGTTCTGTGCCTTGCATTTCACAAAGACGTATTTGTGCAATATTTTTCAAAAAATAGACAATAAACTTCAGTTGTGGATGCCTTATGTACAATATCTTGAAGTGCCAATATATGAATTGAGTAGGAATGTGAGCTGAGTGTTTTATATTGTTTCATTAAAAGGAGGTTTGGAAATGGTCACTGAGACCATGTAAACTGAGTTAAATATCCTACTATAATTTAAATTGGTGATAAACTGAAAACAAAAATGAGGGTATCATGTTATTTAAGGGGAACTCTTATTTCAAGTTAAGCATCTTGCCAAAGTGAATTAAGTAAATGTTGGCATAATCTGATATGTGTATTCATAGCCTTCTAGAAATGAATATCAGGCCAACTTCCAATTTAAATTAGATGCAGGTTAGCTGCATAAGTGATGCTGGATTTCTAAGTTGCCCTTTGCACTTCAATAAATGAAATATCAGTTTTCTGTCATGTGAATCTAGCATACATTCAACACCAAATCTTAATAAATTCAGCAAGAACCTACATTTTAAAGAAAAATGTGTGCATGAATTAGATGATTGCAATTAGCAATTACAATATTTTTATATACCGTGTTTCCTCGAAAATAAGACCTGGTCTTATTTATTTATTTGCCTCCAAAAGAGGCACCAGGTCTTATTTTGGTGGGATGTCTTTTCCACTCACCTCACAGCAGCAGTACCGACAGGCCCGCCCAGCCAGCCCACTTCTTCTGCAACTGAAGGAGCAGCTTCATTCTGCAGCTGAGAATGGAACGCTGGCCTGCATTTCGCAGTCAGAGGCCTTCTGGAAGGGCCTCTGCAGCTGAGAACTAAGCTACCGATTAAATCCATTAAAATCCATTCAATCTGGTGAGGCATCCATGGGAGGCCTGGCTGCAATGGTAAGATCTACCCACCCTCACCCTAGCTTGATTTTTAGGGTACACTTTGCCCTAAAACTGGGGCTTATTTTGGGGGTAGGGCTTATATTACACCCACCCCCAAAAATCAACCTAGGACTTATTTTCAGGGCAGGTCTTTCTTTCGGGGAAACACGGTAATCCTTATTTTGTGAACCAGGACTGATGCAAAAAATAATTGCTATTGATAAAGATATTTACATGTGTTACTGAACAGAAGGACTAATTCAAATCATAAATACACTGAACTACTTGTGGCAAACTAAGCATGGTTTATTGAATGGGCTGTCTTCATCTATTTGTTCTTCCTCACCCACCAGTGAGTGCAGAATTTAAATCAACAAATCAAGACATCTGTGAACTATTGAGGATGAGAAGAACCAGCAGATGTAATAACAATACTTTAGCCAGGAGTTCTCATGTTATTCCATTGTGTCCACACTTTGTTATATAAATAATGAGAACATGTTTGGAATATGCATTTAATAGAGTATCCTATACATTTTTAAAAAATGGAATAAATTTTCACATAGTACTTTACAGACTATTCCATGTAAATGTGCATGTGCAGAAGTGGCTGCTGTTCTGCATGTATTTGGATGTAAATACCATTGAAATAGATGGTATTGTTCTTTGGAAAAAAATGCATATGATTAGGCCATTAATCTCTTTAAAGCAAATCATTACCATGTGTTGACAATATGATTCATGTACACTATATGAAATATATAATTCAATATGTTTAATTTTTAAATAGATTTATGGTTCTTTTAGATTACGAGAATCTCTAAATATTTGGTAATTAAAACTTGTCATTTGCTTTTAATAAAGAAATCTAAAATTATTGTTTGCCTGATTATTTTGAGAAAATGTCATTGCAGGATAGAATTTTCTATTTTTAGAAGAGGATTTGAGATCTAGATCAAGTAGAAGTGGTTTATGAAATATGAACATTTGTTTTTTGACCAGATAGGTACCTGGATTCATTTTGATGAAAAGATCAAAGGCAGATAATGGAATATCCAGCACAAACATATTCCAAGATAAACACAGGGTAATTCAGATAGATTCAAGTCAAATATATTTGTATAAATGCAGCTACATTAACACAATATGTTTCTTCTAGGAATGCTATATTGAACAACTTTGAACAATATTTTGTTTACAGCAATGATTCCTTTGAGAAATTAGAAAATGGTATTACTTCTCAAATGTATTCACACTTAGAGGATTGTGAAGGCTAAGCAATCCAAGACAAAGCAAGATATTTATTTTTCATTTGATCATCAGTTCAAGGAAATCCTCTTATAGAAGATAAATCAATGCCATTTGACAAAGTAATTTTTGCAACAAAATGTAAAGATGTATGCAAAAAAGCTAATTATATGACGATGCTTCAAATTTAGAGCTTCCAGAAAAGGAATACAAGATGGCAGCAAAGGCTTGGAACTTTCTTTACCTCTATAGCTATTTAGTGGTCTAGGTTTCTGCAGTTCAGGTGTAGTAGCCCTACTAAATTGTGCAGTTTATAAATCATGGAAACTTGGTTCATGTTTGTGCTATAAATACAAGTAGTCCTTGACATACGACCATAATTGAACCCAAAATTTCTGTTGCTCAGCAAGATGGTTGTTGGGTCAGTTTTGCCCCATTTTATGACCTTGCCACAGTTCTTAGCTGAATCACTACAGTTGTTAAGTTGGTAACACAGTTGTTAAGTGACTGGCTTCCCCGCTGACTTCGCTTTCAGAAGATCACAAAAGGTATCACATACCCTGGGACACCAATCATCATAAATACATGCCACTTGCAAGCATCCAAATTTTGATTATGTGACCATGGAAATACTGCAATGGTCATAAATGGTGGTTTCGGGGTGGGGTATCATCAGTACGCTGATGATACCCAACTTTTTCTTTCCACCCTGAACCAACCCAGCGATGCCCTCGCCATGATGTCCCGGTGCCTGGAGGCGGTCCAGGTCTGGATGGGGAGAAACAGGCTTCGTCTCAATCCTGCCAAGACTGAGTGGCTGTGCATATCGGCATCTCGGGTCAACCAGACTATTCCATCTCTAACGATGGGGGGTGAGGTGTTACCCCCCCCCCCGTTGATAGGGCTCGCAACTTGGGCGTCCTCCTGGATTCACGATTCAATTTTGAAGACCATATAGGAGCCGTGACCAGGGGGGCTTTTGCCCAGGTTCGCCTGTCCACCAGTTGCGACCCTATCTGGACCGAGATGCCCTACGCACAGTCACTCATGCGCTCGTGACCTCCCGTTTAGACTACTGCAACACTCTCTACATGGGGATGCCCTTGAGAACCACTCGGAGGCTTCAGCTGGTGCAGAATGCAGCCGCGCGAGTTGTGATGGGGGTTTCCCAATACTCCCATGTAACACCTCTACTCCGCGAGCTGCATTGGCTTCCAGTTGCCCTCCGGGTGAGATTCAAGGTGCTGGTGATGACCTATAAAGCCCTAAATGGCTTGGGTCCGGGATATCTGAGGGAATACCTGCTGCCGGCATCAAGTTCCCTTCGTCCAGTGCGCTCCCACAGGGAGGGTCTTCTCAGGGTGCCACCAGTAAGAGATTGCCGGCGGACGACACCCAGGGATAGGGCCTTCTCAGTGGGGGCGCCTGCCCTTTGGAACCAGCTGCCAGTGGAGCTGAGGACTGTCCCCGACTTCCGTTCATTCCGCCGGGACCTGAAGACCTGGCTCTTTGAGCTCTCGGGCCCAGGCTGAGGATTAATCTTATTTTAACTGGCTTTTTATTTATGCAGGGACAAATATAATTTTTTCTAAATTTGTTTTTAACTTTTGTATCTTGGTATTTTAATCACCCTGTAAACCGCCCTGAGTCCTTCGGGAAAGGGCGGTATATAAATGTAATAAAATAAATAAATAAAAATAAATAAATGTGAAAATGGTCATAAGACTTTTTTTCAGTGGCCATAACTTTGAATGGTCACTAAGCAAATGGCTATATATCAAAGACTACTTGTATGCCAAATAAGTATAAATTAGTAAAATACTGTCCATTGTGCAGATGAAACTATTTAACTCTGGATTTAACTCTGGAAGCACTAACTATGCCTAGAATCTTGCAAGTGTGGGATAATTCAGCAGTTCTAAAGTTCTATATCAGGGGTGTCAAACTCAATTTCATTGAGGGCCGCATCAGCAATGCAGTTGCCCTCAGGGGGCCAGGTGGGTGTGGCCTGGGTGGGTGTGGCCTACTGGGTGGGCGTGGCTAGAGTGCGTATGGCCTACTGGGTGGGCATCAAGGGTGCCTATGGGGGCCTGGGCAGGAGTGGGACAGATCTGAGGGTCTTTGGCAGAAGGAGGGTCTCTGGGCCAGGGCCAAGGCAGTGGGGGCCGTTCCCTCCCTGTTTCCAGGATGGCTTCGCGGGCCACATGAAACCACTTCGCGGGCCGGATCCGGCCCCCGGGCCTTGTGTTTGACATGTCTGTTCTATATCAAATTTCCATGGTCTGCACTATAGATGTATGAGTCTGCAACTTACTGGAAAGGTGGGAATTAAAAGTCTGGGAAAGATTCTGGCTTCTTGAAATTTAGCATTTTTCTTTGTGTCTTTCAGCACTGATAAACAACTTCACCTAGGGACATCCAGATATTTTACAATATTTAAAGACAGAAAATAGGTTTAATACTTGGTTTAATGAATGAAAGAAGAAGCTCTTATTATTGAAGTATCAAAGTATTGTGCAACATATTTCCAATAAAAACAACAGTTCCTAATTTCCAGAGATTTGATAGCCAATAGAATATTATCCTCTTCAGGATGAGTGCAAGGTATACGTATGTTTTTATACCATATCAAGCTTGTCTGTATTGAGTCTTAAAAAACAAATTTCTAAAAGTTGGGAATTTTCTTTGAAGGGAGATGAGTAAAGAAAAAATTTGATCCAGGCCTCTCTTCAGGGCTGCTAGCAGTTTGATTCCTCCCACTTTCTCAATGTAAATGCCTCTTACTACGTATTAGTTAAGGGATGATTCTTGCAACATCTATGTGTGGGTGTTGCATTAAACAGCTGCTAAATGTTAAAATAGTTTGTGACTGGATTGTGTTTTGTTCCCACCTTCCTTGTTAATTGGACATTTAAGGTATCTACAAGGTTTGAAGGTGTTGTAGTTGGAGAGATACATACTTTACTAAGAATTTTTTTGTTTAATTCTAATACCTTTGCTTCATATTATAAAAGTAAAAGCCAAGACATGGTGAAGCTGCCAGTTGTTTTTTTGTGCATTGGATACATTCTGTTAACTCTTGCAGGTAAGTTATTAATTCTTTGGTTTTGGTGAAGGATACTATGTGTAATATTGATGTAATTCTAGTGTTTTTCTAAAACAAATTATTTTAGACTCAAGTTATATCAAAATCCCATTTCTGTATTTCAAGGTTGATAGGAAACTGATGTACCAAGTCGTATGTTAATTTATCTCAATAGCATTAATATGACAATTGAACCTATGGCATTTGTTAACCACTGACCAATATTGAGTGAGACTATTGTCAGAGACTGTATGCCTTCCATAGCTGACTTCAGATGTATGTATATGTTTAATTATGTGTAGGTGAAGCTGTGAATGAAAATCAGTAAAATGAGTTGTAAATTTTAAAAAGTGATCTGTCATTTGTTTCTGGTGTTCACACCATTACATGACAATTTCTAATCTTCTAGTTTGAAGCAATTATTTAAAAAAGTAGTAACTAGACAACTGCAGGCATAATTGGATGCTACTGATTTTTAAAATAGTTTTTATCTATATTTTAGATTTTTAGAATGAAAATTATCTTGGTTGCATAGACAATAAAGCTGTTGTAAAACAAAAGCCCTTCAATACTTAAACTTTTCAACACTTTTGGTGCCAACGATCGCAATCTTGTTTCGTATGAATACAATTTGCACTCATATTTTCCCCTGTAGAAATAAAAATCTCTAATTTGATGTTGGGATCATTTTATTTCCTTTTTGTACCAAGTTTATTCAGGATAAGATTTTATGATGTTTTAACATGGCATGTCAGAATATCTGCTAAATAGAAGATAAACTGAAATTATGAATATCTTTCGAATGAATTCAATCATCTTTGGAAACCTATACAGTACAGGCAATATTCATTTAGTTTTATTTCACTGTAAGCCTAGCTACTGAAATACTCAAGCTGATATTGTATTTTACAATGCAAACAATCCCCTCATGATATATTCATTACTTAAAATTATCAAGTTGATTCCCAAATTATAACAATACATTCATGTATAATTTACAAAATTATCTTAGTTTTTATTAGAACTTTGGAACACAATCCAAGTTAATAGGCATAAACAAAAGTGCCAAAACAAATGTACCTTTCCAGATATTAAAGAATTTTAGTTCCCATAACTTACCTCAAGTAGGTGATCATGAGAGTTTTATTCAAATAATAACGTTAACAGCTGTAATATGTAGTATCTACATATTGACTGTAGTATCTTCTCCATTCAGCAAAGCTACAGCTTTTCTACTAGCAGTGATAGAAAAAGAAATAACTCACGTCTGTCTTCTCTTGATTACAATTCGTAGTTATTTTTGTCAGATACAAATAACCAGGAACAGGAATTGAATTCAAGCACTAAAAATTTATTACATGCTACCTATACATAAGAATCTGATCCACTAATGGTCAAGCAAAAATGGCACTAATGGTCAACGGGATTCACACGGGGCTGAATATAGTTTTTTTATGGAAGACCAAAGATTCCAAACTGATGCAAGTTGATCTCACCATTGGGTCAGCCTGCTCATCTACAATTTTGTTAATGGAAGATATGACAAGTTTAGTAAATTATTAAAATCTCCAAAAAAAAAGTCTCTGAATAAAAGGTAAATGCTTCTCAGTGCCCTCTGAATTTAAAAAGTGTTAATCTTTGTGTAAATTTGTTGGTCTGTGACCATAATAAATATTGATAGATTGTATAAGTTTGATTTCAGCATACAGCTTTGATTGGAAATCTGAAGTTTTTGATCAAGTTTCTTTAACTACACAGTCTGAAACATTTAATGACTAAGTTTAAATTACTAAAGTGTTTTGGAATTTCAACTTTTTTCTAAGCTGAAAGAAAAAAATATGGGAAAAGTATTGCAGCTGTTTCTGTTTATCTACAGTGGATGAGAATGAGGAATGGGGATGTTAAAGAAGAGAAGATGGTTAATGTGAATTTGGTAAAAAGTAATCTGCAGCCAAATGAATCTAGATTCTTATTTCTAAATGTTTCATCCTTTAAGCATAACACTCATTAAGTCAAGTATGTGGACTTTCTAGTTCCAAAATAATTGCATTGGGAGTTGCCTTTTTATGTAACTACAGTTGTGAATTTCACATGCAGAGACAGATCTGCATGCAGGCAGTGTGCTTTACAAGATATATTCTTTCTTATAAAACATAATAAATGGTGTACGTTTGGTAGGGAATTTCCATTTCCCTTCCTTTTCTACACATGAGCCATATATCAAAAATACTTCTCATATTTGCTGTATATCTTATATTTCCCACCCTCTATCCTTGATTCAGTCTTGACTATTAAAGATAATGCCCCAAAGTATTCATTATCTCTCCCAATAATACCTTAACACAAGGGTGTCAAACTGGTGGTCCATTGGTTGCATGTGTCATGCATAGGCCATGCCCACCCTGGCTCCTCAAAGGCAAAAAAGTTGCGATATGTCACGATACATCATGTGATCTGTAACTTTGAAAATATCAATTATATTATCATAAAATCACATCATTTTATTTTTATAGCTTCTATGCCATATTGATATGTTCACGACTCCTCCCCAAATCATAATGAGGCATGACTCAGATAACATGCCAGTGTTATTAATAGATACCGTATGTTTAAGTATACACAGTCATATTTTATTTGTGCCAAAGATTGCTCTAGTAATTTTTAAATCTATGTAGAAATTTTATTTGCTTTCCCTCCAATTACATCAGTGCCCATTTATTCCTTCCACATTTCTATAATCTTTTTGAGTTTTGGTACCTGACAGCTTGATTATTATTTTAGTCCTGTTTTAATCCCAGAGCTTTCTCTTAACTAGACCAATTTTTCACAGGATCAGTGTTTTCATACTCACCATCAACTTTTTCTTCCTCATTTCTTCCAGAGCCCATTATTAATTATTATTGTATTTGTGTCTCTCCATGCTGCAATTCTAGTCCATTATTGTTTTGTAATAGGGAAGAACTGCACTGTTATTGGTGGTGTCCTATGCAGCAACTTTCCCCACAGTTATGAAGATTCAGCATTAGTTTTTCATTTAACACTTTTTTCAAGGGTTCAATTCCAGATTATAGTGCTGGCCAACATTTTCTCAGTCCAGTAACCAATGCTTTTTGCCTCTGCATTGGGTACAATTATATAGGTCACATTTTTGTCAATTCCATATTTTATGAGCCTCATTCATGCCATCTTGTGAGTGCTGTCACCTTGGTGTTGAGTAAGCAGTCTAAATAGACCAATACATCATTCAACTAGCCAATAAGGGAATACAAAAAAATATATAACTCCAAACAGTATTTCCTTGACCAATTCTGATCCTTGCTTTTTATTTGCTTTTGCAATAAAAAACAATTTATTAAATAGGGACACTGGAGGGGGTAAAAAGGCAGCCAGTGTTTGGCAAATGGCAAAGAGTCAGACTGACTGGAAAAGAGGAGATAGTGGCAAAACACAATGGTGTCCTGACTTCAATTTGGGGCAGAGGGAGTTGAGAAGAAGAGTAACTTTGATCCAATAGGATACCATCCATCCCTCAACTTCAGAAGTTTGCACTTTTCTTTAGTGCAGCATCTAACTGGCAAAGATGTTCATAGAACACTGGAGTCACACTTGACATGGTGGGGACATAGGAATAGGCCTGTCTCTGATACAGTCTCTACATGTCCATAATATAACTGAAATCATTGGGCTGACAGATAACCCTTGGAAATAGAATCTAGAATTTTGAGATTAAGGGATTCCCACAGAATTTTGAAAGCCTGCCAAAACCTCTCCTGACTTCAACTTATATTGTATTTAAGCCAGTTGAGAAATATTTCTTTGGAGTTTCTTTCACAAATCAGATTTTTTTCCCCCCTAATAGCTGAAGATGCACACGAGACAGCTGGCTAAACGAAAACTTTTTATTGTCAGGAACCGGGCGAGGAACGGACTCACAGTGCCTCTATTTATACCCCCAGCTGGCTGCCAGGTGACCAATCAGAGCTGTGCCGGTTTCCCGCTTGTCGCACGGGCCAATCGGCGGTGGTGAGCTTTTGACAGCCCTCAGCTGTCAAGCTGGGTCGTGCCTGCGCAGTTTCCTATGACTTTGACAGCTGGGAGCTGTCAAGCGGTTGCGCTTGCGCAGTGGCTACCGGCAGCTTTGACAGCTGTCAAAAGCTGCTGAAGTGTTTTACCTCATAACTATTTACAGGTGGTACATAACCATTAACATAACATATTAATACACAACACCCCTTAACCCTTCCCCGAACTGGTGGGATAGTCCTTCTGGTTGTTTTTTAGTCGCGTGCCCCATTCATAGTCTTGTAAGTAGGCCGGCGGTATCCTGGTTCTCTTCGAACGATGGAGGGGCGCTGCTGTAGTCAGCTCTCTTTCCCCCGGTTCTGGATGCGCTAGTTCTTGGTCCGGGTCTGGATCCTGGGCTTCATGGGCCCCTTCGTTAAGTGTGTTCAGTGGGGGGTGAGTGTTAGTTCCTGGAGTGGTGCAATGCATTGAATTTTCCCCACTCCCCTTTTCCCCCTAGTTTTTTGGGCTGTGTTGTCGCAATTGATCGATGTGTCGTCGTAGGTGGCAGTTATTACCGGCATCAATTATGTATGATAAGGGTCCAGTTTGTTCAATTACAACCCCCTGAATCCATTTGTTCCCTACCCCATAGTTTCTTGCCCAGACAGTGTGGCCATTGGCCAGGGTTCTTTTTTTTTTTTTTATTGAAAAGTTTTAAAATACAGTTTTCCTTTAAAAAACCCCCTTCCCCCTCCCTCCTCCCCTCCCCACCTCCCCCCTTCCTCCCCCCTCCCCCCCTCCTTCCTCCCCCCCTCCCTCCCCCCAACCCCCCTCCCCCCCCGACTTCCCAGAGCTAAATACAAGGTATATATGTATAAAAAAGCAATCATAAACAACCATATACTAACAACTATAAATTCTAAAATCCATCACTCTCTAACTTATATAGGATCAAACAAAACTTAGCATTATTAAATATATATAGAAGACTAAAATAGAAAAAGAAAAAAGAAAACGAAAGAAGACTTATTCAAATGCTACATAAAACTTCTTAACCCTATACTTGTTCTGGATAAACTCAATCCATTTTCTCCATTCCATAATATAATGTTCTTGCGAGTAATCTTTCAAATAGACCGAATAGGCCGAAATCTTCGCCATACCATTGGCCAGGGTTCTATGAGGAATGGGTTGGTCTGGTTCTGCCGTTGTCCTATCCGGGTGTAATCTGTCAAGTCTAGTCATAAGTCGTCTCCCCCAAAGCAGTTCCGCTGGTGATTTTCTGGTGGTCGTCAAAGGGGTGGTGTGTTGTGCCAGTAAGAATTGCGCTAACTTGCGGTGCCAGTTTCCCATGACGATTTTCCGAAGTGCATCTTTGGTGGACTTTACCATAACCTCAGCCAAGCCATTTGACGAGGGGTGGAACGGAGTCGTGGTGATGTGTCTAATAGAGTTCTCCGTGGTGAAAGTCTGGAATTCACGGGAAGTAAATTGGGTGCCATTATCGGATACCAAGACATTGGGCAGGCCATGTGTGGCAAAAAGCCCCCTTAGTACCTGTACTGTGGCAGTCATAGTCATGCTACTGACTGGCACGACCTCCAGCCACCTGGAGTAGCAGTCAACTACTATTAAAAATACCTGTCCTTGAAAGGGCCCCGCAAAGTCTAAGTGCACATGGGACCAGGGATTTTTGGTTGTCCCCCATCTGTGGACGGGGGCTTGTGGTTGTGCAGGTCTGACAACCTGGCAGGGGTAGCAGCCGGCTACATGTGTCTCGATTTCTGTATCTATGCCCAGCCACCAGACGTAGCTCCTTGCTAACGCCTTCATTTTAACTGTACCTGGGTGCCCGTCATGTAATGTGTTCAAAACCTTGGGTCTATGTTTTTCGGGAACTACGACCCTATTCCCCCACAGTATGCACCCCAGGTGTGATGAAAGTTCCGTTCTCCTCGAGAAATATGCTTGGAACTCAGGACCGGGGGATTTGGATTGCCATCCAGAGGCAATCCAGGTTAATATTCTGCTGAGGATCTTATCTTTAGCTGTGGCGGCAGCGATGTTTTTAGCTGTGAGGGGGCATTCTGGTAATTCTAAGATTGCTAAGATGTTGCCAGCTGGAGTGGGGTCGGGGTCTATTATCGGTAGGGGAAGTCTGCTTAATCCGTCAGCATGCCCCATTTCCTTCCCCGGCTTGTGGATCAATTTGAATGAATAAGCAGATAAAAAGGTACACCATCTAAGAATTCGGGGGGATAGAATTTGGGGCGTCTGCTTATCCCATGTGAAAATTCCCAGTAGTGGTTTGTGGTCTGTGAAGATGGTGAATTGCCGTCTGTACAGGTAGTCGTGAAATTTTTTCACTCCGGCAACTATCGCTAAAGCCTCCTTGTCAATTTGAGCGTAATTGCGCTCTGGTTTGGAAAGCGTTCTGGAGTAAAACGCTATTGGCATTTGGGTTCCATTCTGAGTTAAATGACTTAGAACTGCCCCGATCCCGTAAGGAGAAGCTTCGCATGCTAAACATAGGGGCAATTCATCTTTGTAAAGTGTTACAGTGGAATTACTGGTGAGCAAGTTCTTAAGGAGCTGGAAACTGGAGTCATGCTGAGGAGACCAGGACCATGGGGTACCCTTGTCAAGTAATCTGTGCAGGGGTTCAGCGATGGTTGCCTTGTGGGGCAAGAAGGCATGATAAAAATTTAGTAGCCCCAGAAAGGCTTGTAGCTCCTGTTTGTTTTTAGGAGTGGGTGCAGTTTTGATGGCTTTGATTTTTGAGTCAGTGGGGTGAATTCCCCACGACTCAATTTTGTATCCCAAAAACTCTGTTGATGGTACCCCAATAGAGCATTTATCTCTTTTTAATTTAAGTCCTGCTGCCCTGAACCTGCTTAGAACTTCCCGCAATTTGTTTGCCAAATCCCCTTCTGATTCTCCTGCAATAAGTACATCATTGAAGTAAGGGCAGACCCCAGGGATTCCCTTAAGGGTTCTTTTCCATAATTTCCTGGAAAATTCCTGGGGCTGCGGATATGCCAAATTGTAAATGATTTACTTTGAAAGCTCCGCGGTGCGTGACGATGGTCTGTGCATTTGCAGTTCCCGGGGTGACAGGTAGTTGCAAATACGCCTGCGCCAAGTCCAATTTCGCAAAAATGGCGCCGGACCTAATGGCTGCGAGGACGTCTTTCACTGCTGTGATGGGGTAAGCGTGCGAATTCAACGCTCGGTTTAGGGTGGCCTTATAGTCGGTGCAAATTCTTATTTGGCCGTTAGATTTAATTGGGGTCACAATTGGTGTTTCCCATTCACCCCCTTCGACCGGTTCTAAAACTCCTAGATTAACGAGTCAGTCCAGTTCGTTCTCAATTTTGTTTTTGAGCACGAACGGAACTCTCCTAGCTTTTATTCTTATCGGTAATATTTCAGGGTTTAATTTTAGTGATACTGGGGGGCCTGTATATTTTCCTAACGAGCCATCAAAGACGTCTGCGAACTGCTGGCAGACAACTTCAAGGCTTGTGGACTGAGTTGTGTTAATTCCTGTTAACGCGATTCCTAAAGCTTCGAACCAGTCAAGACCTAGCAGACTGGTTCGGTTTCCCTGCGTTACTAGAATCGTTAGGAGTCCCCTGAACTTCCTAAATTCCACCAGAATCTTGGCTTTTCCCTTAAGTAGGATCGGGGTTTTTTAGAAGTCGGCAAGGTGTATGCTGGTGGGTTGTAGGGAAATTTGCTGCCGGCTGCGGCTGCAAATGCTTTTATAAGTCTTCCACAAAATGAGGGAGACCGAGGACCCTGAATCAACTTCCATTTCACAGGGAACCCCGTGTAGCAGGACATTGATTTTGACCTTTGTCTTTAACACTAGATGGACCGCCCCCGCCGTGTTGGGGTTTTTATTGTGGATTTTTATATTATTCTATTGTTTTAGCTCGGGCTCCTATTTAATTCTTTTTTAATTTTTGTACTCTGTATTTTTATATGTGCTCTGTTCACCGCCCTGAGTCCTTTAGGAGAAGGGCGGTATACAAATACAATAAAATAAATAAATAAATAAATAAATAGTTCTAATTTGTTTGGCATGAAATGCTTACTCAGTCCTTCCGTGAGTTCTGCATATGGTATGGTGGCGATGTGCTCTGGACTGAAAAGTCCTACGGCCACGTCGTACACGGCTGGTCCGCTGAGGCAAAGGAGCACCGCTGCCTTGGCCCGGTCGTCCGTGATCTTGTTGACCAGCAGAAACCCTTCTACCTGGGCCCAATGCGACTCCCAGCACTCAGGATGGCGAATGTTGAACTCATGGATGTGGCCGAGGTTGGCCATACTGTCCTGGTTGTGGGTACTGCTTCGCGGGCATTGAGGAAGTTGTACTTCCCGCCGGTGACTTCAGCTGTGACTAGCTCCGAGCCGTGGAAAAAAATTTCTTTTTTTCCTCGGCTAGTGACTTCAGCTATGCGAAGCAGTATATCCCACCTTCGTCGCCAGTGCTTCGTCCGCTGAAGAAGCACGCGAGACAGCTGGCTAACGAAAACCTTTTATTGTCAGGAACCGGGTGAGGAACGGACTCGCAGCGCCTCTATTTATACCCCCAGCTGGCCGCCAGGCGACCAATCAGAGCTGTGCCGGTTTCCCGCTTGTCGCGCGGGCCAATCGGCGATGGTGAGCTTTTGACAGCCTTCGGCTGTCAAGCTGGGTCGCGCCTGCACAGTTTCCTGTGACTTTGACAACTGGGAGCTGTCAAGCGGTTGTGCCTGCGCAGTGGCTACCGGCAGCTTTGACAGCTGTCAAAAGCTGCCGAAGTGTTTTACCTCATAACTATTTACAGGTGGTACATAACCATTAACATAACATATTAATACACAACACTCTGCATACCCCTAACCTCAGTCACACTGTTATTACAGAATACCATACTCTGGGTCCATCAATCATGTATATGACCTGTCACAAAAAAATAAGATGTAATTCTTTTTGGAAAAACTATAGTGGGTATTTTCTCACCAGCATCCATAATCAGAAAGTATGTTTTTTTTTGCTCTGCAAAAAGTGAATTTGCAGTGAATTCCAGCTGCTTATTTCAGATGTCTCAGATGTATTCTATATGATATGCAGTATCTGTTTAATATTCATATAACTGAGTTGTTGGCTACTGAAAGCTCACTGAACGTGTTTTGAATTTATCTGCTATTGATCAAAAATCTTTTGGACATGAGATTTTAAGACTAGATTTTAAGATGGGCAAAAAAGGAACAGGATCCATCAGAAAATATATTCAGGAACTGAGTAAACAATGCATTGTTCCTAGGATGCCATCTCACTATGAGATATTACCATATATTACCATATACAATATGGCAATATTTTTACAGGTCAACCTATGGAAAAAGGGGAACAAGATGTTTTTAAACTCTTCAATGTTTGTGTTTCTTTTGATAGACAATGGCGATTTTGACTTAAAAGATGCTCTTGACCCAAGTAAGTATATTAGAAAATAAAAAATTCTTACTGAACAAGTTAAATGTTTTCATTAAACTGAATTTTGTTTCAGCTTATGTCAAAGGTGGGTAACATTATTCTCATGGCAACCAGCAGATAGATACTTCTTTTCATGCCCACTAGACTTCCTGCATCACTTGATTTTTATTTTTATTTATTTTAAAATGAATGGGATTTGACATGTTGCAAATCCAACCCTTAGTCGTATAACATCCTAATAATTTTCAATACTGGTTCACCACATGTGCATCCCATAAGGATTCTTAGAAAATTAAAATGATGAATGACTACAACTAGACCTTTGTTTAAACAATGTATTCCCACCAAATCAGATATCAATCAATATTTATTCTGTCAATACCATTAATATGTCACAACATTTTAAACATGTGACCGTGCATGCTGCACTGGACACCGAGTAATGCACTAATGCAGTCTCATAAGATTGTAAACTTTTAACATTATTAAGTGATTTTAGCAATATTTATATACATTAATTCTGTTAAAGACCAGTGGAACAGCTTGCCTTCAGAAATTGTGGGTGCTCCATCACTGCAGGTTTTTAAGAAGAGACTAAACCAGGGGTCCTCAAACTTGGCCCTTTGATGACTTGTGGACTTCAACTCCCAGAATTCCTCAGCGTGCCTGGCTGAGGAATTCTGGGAGTGGAAGTCCACAAGTCATCAAAGGGCCAAGTTTGAAGACCCCTGGACTAGACAGTCAGTTATCTGGAATGGTATAAATTCTCCGGCTTGAGCAGGGGGTGTTCTGTACCAGCCTGCTACCGGCCCTGCAGAAAAGGCAGGGACAACCCCTTTTACAAGAAGGCAAGAGGCTGGAATTAAGCCTGCCAAATTTATTAACATAAAAACACAGAGCAAAGAGAGCAAACACGAACCATGAAACAGGAGCTTTTCAAGCGGTTGACTTCAGCAAACCAGCCCTCCCACGCATTCCCCTTTTATACAGTTCAGGGCGTGGCTTCTCTCTGCCTCCTTCCAAGGTGCCCCATTGCCTTCCTCTGTTTACTCCTGATTGACTGCCTCCTGCGTCGGGCATCGTTGAACAGGGCCAGCTGTGGGTCATCTTCATCCACGCTGTCAGGCTCACACAGCTGGGTCTCCGTCGTGACCATATGGGAGGGGCCTGGCTGAGGGCTCTGTGGAGCCTCAATATTATTCTCAGCAAGCTCTTCAACACCCCCTTCCTCCTCCTCTGAGTTATCCGACCCAACTGCCAAACCCACAGGCTGACCCTGAATCACAACACTATCCCGCACCGCAGGGCCCTTCCCCCGGGTCTGCCGATCCGGATGCAGTCGGGATGGAAATTGTTCCTGAAAAGCGGTCACCAAAGCAGGGGCATGAACAGCGGTCGCGTCTTCCCAGGTGAACTCCTCTGGTCCGTAGCCTTTCCATTCAATCAGGTACTGGAAACGACCTTTCAGCCAACGGGAGTCCCTGATGCTGCCGACCTCATACTGCCGAACCCACAGGCTGACCCTGAATCACAACAGAGGCCTGGACTAGAAGACCTTGAAGATCCCTTCCAGATTTCTATTCTATTCTATTCTATTCTATTCTATTCTATTCTATTCTATTCTATTCTATTCTATTCTATTCTATTCTATTCTATTCTATTCTATTCTATTCTATTCCATTCCATTCCATTCCATTCCATTCCATTCCATTCTATTCTATTCTATTCTATTCTATTCTATTCTATTCTATTCTATTCTATTCTATTCTATTCTATTTATTTTAATTCCATTTATATCCCGCCCTTCTCCGAAGACTCAGGGCGGCTTACAAGCTTAGCAGTAGCCTTCATTCTATGTATATGCCTGCTTATTAGGGCTTTCACACACACCCCAAGCGGCATTATTACAAAGTCAGCTTAATTGCCCCCAATAATCTGGGTCCTCATTTTACCTACCTCGGAAGGATGGAAGGCTGAGTCAACCTCGAGCCTGGTGGGATGCGAACCTGCACTAATTGCAGGCAGCTGGTGTTACTTAAGGAGGAATTAGCCCACTGCTCCACCAAGGCTCCTCATTTGGAGCCCAAGACTTAGTATGGTCTATTGAAGCCAAAAGGTTGGACACCAGTGATCGAGCCTAATGTTTTTCAAATTTGGCAACTTTAAGAAATGTGGACTTCAGCTGCCAGAAGCCAGCTGTGGAATTCTGGGAGTTGAAGTCCACACATATTAAAATTGCCAAGTTTAGAAAACAGTGATCTAGCCCTAAAGCTCTGCTTTTTCCTAGTATGTTACCACATATGTACAGCCAAATATGAACAATGGCTGACCCTATTTAAAATTTCAAGACCAGCCAATGTAAGCTGTACACACTTGCTTCCAAAGAATATAAATACATACCTCTTCATAAAATGATCTTTATTTATTCATATTGTTGTATAATAATAATAATAATAATAATAATAATAATAATAATAATAATAATAATAATAATAATAATGATGATGATGATGATGATGATGATGATGATTTGGGAGGGATCTTGGAGGTTATCTAGTCCAACCACCTGCTCAGGCAGGAAATCCTATAACATTTCAGACAAATGGCTGTCCAATCTCTTCTTAAAGACTTCCAGTGTTGGAGCATTCACAGTTTCTGGAGGCAGGTTGTTCCGCTGATTAATTGTTCTAACTGTCAGGAAGGTTGCTTCTCTCTTTGGTTAGTTTCCATCCATTGTTTCTTGTCTTGCCTTCAGGTGCTTTGGAAAATAGCTTGATTCCCTTTTCTTTGTGGCAACCCCTGAGATATTGGAAGACTGCTATGATGTCCCCCCCCTTGTCCTTCTCTTCATTAAAGTAAACATACCCAATTCCAGCAACCGTTCCTTGTATGTTTTAGCCTCAGTCCCCTAACCATCACCAGTCCCTCTTCTCTGTCCCTCTCTAGAGCAGGGGTGTCAAACTGCCGGCCCATGGGCCGGACGCGTCATGACAAAACCGCGCCCACCCCATTGCCAGCAATGGGAAAAAAGCTCTGATACGTTGCACAACATCACATGACATCGCGAGTTAGACATGTCTGTTCTAAAGTCTTAACATCTTTTTTACATTATGGTGACCAAAACTGGATGCAGTATTCCAAGTGTGGCCTTACCAAGGCATTGTAAAGTGGTATTAACATTTCACATGATCTTGATTCTATCCCTCTATTAATGCAGCCTACCACTGTGTTGGCTTTTTTGGCAGCTGCAGCACACTGCTGGCTCATATTTAAGTGATTATCCACTAGGACTCCGAGATCCCTCTCGCAGTTACTACTATTGAGCAGGGCACCTCCTAAACTATACCTGTGTATTTGGTTTTTCTTGCCTAAATGTATAACCTTACTTTTTTCACCACTGAATTTCATTTTGTTAGATAGCGCCCAATGTTCAAGCTTGTCAAGATCCTTCTGTATCTTAAGCCTGTCTTCTGGAGTGTTGGCTATTCCTGCCAGCTTGGTGTCGTCGGCAAATTTGATGAGTGCCCTATCTATCTATCCTGCATATTCATATGCATCTAATTAGAGTGATAGTAATATAGCATACTTCATAACATTCTTTACTAAGCAATACTGCATTTAATATATTAATTTAGGAACAATTATCAAATACAAAAAAATATTTGTCCAGGCAATCTTAGAGATAAAGTATTTGTGGAACTGAATATATCTTGAAGGTAAATTCCCTTTGGTTAAACTTTCAGATATTCAGTATTTGATTCTTGCCATTTTTTTAAATTAAGACACCTGAAAATTGCATCTCTTTGAAAGGAACTTTTTTCACAGGAAATTATATAAATATCATCTCAATCCCACAGAATAGGTTTAGGAACAAGCAACCTTTACTCTGCATTTTTAAAAACTTTACCCAAGAGAGCAAAAGGGAATAGGAGTGTGATTTCTGGCTTGATTTTCAGCCATTGATAAGTTTGTAAAGAATATTGGAAGCTTGAAATACCTCTTTTATTTTTGTTCCTCCTGAAAATAATGAATATAAATAGTATATTAATAGGAATTAGTAGACATGTGACCGTGGGAATTTAGGGGACCTTAAAAGTGAAGAGGAGTTCAGTTGCCCAGCTTGTGCTAATTCTGAGGGTTTATTTCCAATAAGGAGAGGATAGGATTGTGTTGTTAACATCACAATGAGTTTTAGAAATGACAACTAGCCTCTTTTTTGATAATCTTAATAATACAGTAATGTTCATTTACTTTGCTTAGATGATAAGAAGCCTTCTGAAGCAACCAAAAAGCCACCAGGGGGTAAGCATTAAATTGCAGCTGCTCAAATAAATACCACAATGCTAAAGCTTTCTTTGTGCCAGATCTAAAACTATAACTGAAATGTTCCCAATGCCCTTTAACGAGTTTTTCCTAATACTGTATACTGCTGGTTTGAACATTGTAACCCTTTTTGGAGTGGTTTTCTGTTTTTTCCAGAGTGCAACTCCTTCTTAATTCTTAAAGATGAATGCCATTTTTTCCTGTCCCTTTCCATCAATTGCCCATTCCTAATAGTTATTGTAAGGAAAGGTAAAAATAATCTTCCAGTATTGATAACAAGAATAATAATTGGCATTTATGGGCATTGTAATTCAAGGTATTTTTCTGGATAAGAATAGATTAAAGAAATGTTTATTTTTCCTAAAGAAATAAAATGTGTGATAAGGAAATTTACTGTATATCTGGAAATATTTATCCTAGGTAACAAACCTCGACCTCTCTTATATCCTGACCTTAGACCATATTCAGATAATCATGGAAATGGTGGTAAGAAAGGAATTTGTGTTATTTAGATCTATCTATCTATTTTTCTTTCCACTGGTTTGATTGTGTTTATTGATTTGTAATATGTTGATTTAAGAAATTCCTTTAATGGTGGCAATGTCAGTAGAGGCACCATTGGAACTGGTAACATTTGGTTTTGTTGTTAAGTTTTGAAATATTTAGCTACCTTTCCACTCTTTTCATTTAAATCCATTGATCAATATTATTGGAACATATTGATCAGCAGTTCTAATTTAATTTTTAGTACTTTAAATAAAGTACTGTTCATGTAATCTATATTAACTAGGTTGTAAAGTAGATGTATGTCATCAGATAAAGGGAATAGTATGTCAAGTTGAGCTAAACCTCTCCTGAGATTGAATAGTATCCATGTGAAATATGAATGTCTATGAAGAAAGCCTGTGTGGCAGTTGGCTGCAGGAATTTGCATGACCTGGAAAGACCAAGCTGTGTAACAAGGCCACAACAATTTCTTTTGGTGCTGCTTTCTTGCAAGATTCCTCCTTACCTTTCTTTCATTTTAGTTATCATGCATAAGAATCTGCTTTGGTGTTCTGCATGATTGCTTAAGACTTTGCTTTTGACCATTTACATTTTTAGATATCTGTAATGTCAGCTCTGCCTGGCTTGTCTTGGGGGCTTCACAAGCATCCTGCCATTAAAAGAAGAGGGGGAGGAGGATGAAAGGAGGAAGAATGAAAGAACAATAAAGCTTTGTATACGTGATAGGAAATTGGGAGGGGGTGAATGACAGGTGAGAAGGAGCAGAGCAGCTGGATCCTGTTTGTACCAGCATCCAGTGGCCAGGCACCCTGAGAAATATGCGGATTACCCCCAAACATCTCAGAATTCTCAAAACATCTTGGTGAGCTTCAGTTGGCTGAAAACGGTCTGATCATGGGGGAGTGATGGGCTGGGGCAAACCTACATTTTATTTTTGTATCCAGCGAGCATGGCAATTTCAGAGCTAGCTTGACTTTACTACAACCAACAATCTTAGTAAAAGAATCCTTTGCTCTAACCAAATGGAGTCAAAGGCTTTTCTTTCCTAAGGGATCTGATAGGTAGTTTCACATCAAATACCATCAAACCATTTACAAGACACTTCAAGATGCATTTTGGTACATCAGCTTATATTTCAGATAGATTCTGAATTCCTCAAGATGGAGAAAAGGAGAGTATGAAAGACAGGGAAAAGAGTAACATATTTTTTTTCCTTTTAGGTGCTTTTAATGACCTAGATCTTAATGATGGGAAATCTTTACCTTCACGCCCAGCAGGTTGTGTATAGATTTTTTTTCAGATGATTCATGTTCCTCTACTTTTGCAATGTGACAAAATAATTTAATTGGTAGATTTGCTTTTAACAAACATTTTAATCCATAATAGGCAGTTTGAAATTCATACTTTGACTTTTATAGAAGTCTGTTATATAGGAAAAATTGCCAAGATTCTCAATATTATCATTTTATAGTCTACTATTCAATATGTAAACAGATCATAACATATTACGGCATCAATAGAATAACATACTGATGAAATGGAAAGCTCAGAAATGGTGTCCGATGTCATTGAAATAACATGCATGCTCATATTGCCACATGAATGCTGCACTTATGTCCTTAGGTCCCAATATCTGACACAGGTTAGAGTGCCCCCATGAATTGTTTTTTATTCCCTCAACTTTCTTTATTCTCTATTTTGAGGATATATTTTCTGTAATATATTTTTGAATATTTTTGATATTTGGTACTTTTAGTACTTGTGGTAGTGTGATATTTTTGGTTTTTTTAATGCTTCTGTTCCTGAAATAACCATGTTATTGACTCTATTTTAGGCGAGAGAGAACAAACTTCAGATCAGGGTGGAAATATGGGTAAGAGTTTGTATTTGTTTTGTTTTGCTTTTGTGTCTCTGTGATTATTTAGAGTCGAAATTTGTAAATAGTAAATACTGTATATTTTTAAAGTATATTTTATAAAGTAACTTTAAAAGAAAAGGTAACTGGGGGTTCCTAGTCTGGAAGTGGCAGAGGACCACTTAGTTGGAATAGTTGGAAAAAGATTATTTTTTTTATAAATGTTTTATTAATTTTCTATTTTCACAAACAAGTGCTCAATAGACAACGTGATGACTGAGTCCATTAATAATTTGGTGATACATGTAAGTTTTTTCAACTAGGTCCAATGTTACACTCACCAATACATCCTGTCTTCTTCTGGTAATAACAATTTTTCCGCATTAAGCAAATACAATTCTTATTATTGTTAGTAAACATACAATTGCATATCAACATTTGTTACATTTTTCTAATAATATCAATAATATCAGTCCATTCTTTTTTCCTTAGTTCACATATTAAACAAAAAATAGGGTAGTAGATCCCCACAGAAATAGGAGCTTTTTAGTAAGTATGAATGAGATTATTTAATTTCTTTGTTTAATCAGCTGGTTTTTTTCCCTTCAATACTTTAAGGCTTAAAATGTTGCTCCCCCAGGTATAGAGAAACTGTTTTCTCAAAAAAAGGGGGGAGAGAATTTTCAAAAAAGTCCCACAGGCAGGCAGTTAGGGGGATAGAAAAGGAAAGGTCTCACCCAGGTCCTCCAAATTGCTTCGTTGTGCTAGTTGGTGCTTTTGGCTTTCAGCAGGGAGCGGCTTAGTGATCAGCCATGTTGATGGCCGGTCTCTTCTGCTTCGGGCCAAAAGGAGTTGCTCTGGATACAAGCAGAGGGCTGCCGCCCTTCCACGATCGCAGGAGGGTCTCCTTGTGGTGGTCACCCCTCCAGGGTGACTTTCGATCCTTTTCAGGGTCCTCCAAAGAAGAAAGAACCAACGGCTGGGAGGGAGCTCTCCCTTGTGCGTCCAAAAGCGCCCTGCACACAAACTGGAAGCCCCAAAGTACTTCCTTAATTTTTTTCAAAACTACTATGCTTGCAAAATTAAGTTCAGTCCTTTCACTAAGCAGATAAGCAGCATCATATTTATATCATTTTATTTCAGTCTCCAGTTGAAATCCAGCCAACACCCAAGATTTTGCTCTGTTTGTTTGTTTTAATGCAGGAAGAAAGAAAGATCAGGATATATCTTGTGGACAGGTTGAGAAACCAGATTCCAAACCGCTGATCCTCTGGTTTCTCACATATTGTTTCCAAAAGAAAAGAAATCATCAGGGAAAAATGGGTTTGAGTTGTAGACAAAGTAATTTCTTGCCACTAGACTTAGTCAAACATTTGGGTTGTAAGGTTTTTCTGTTTTTTATTCTCTCAATCTCAAATGGCAACATCATTCTAATTTATTGATATTTACATGATTTGGGTAATGATGAAATTTCATCATCAGTCCTCAACTTACAACCATTCATTTAATGACCATTCAAAGTTACAATGGCACTGAAAAATGATTTATGATCATTTTTCACATTACGACCATTGCAGTATCCCCATGGTCACATGATCAAAATTTGGATGCTTGGCAATTGGCTCATATTTATGACAGTTGCAGTGTCCCAGGATCATGTGATCACCTTCTGCGACCTTCTGATAAGCAAAGTCAATGAAAAGCCAGATTCATTTAACAAGCATGTTACTAACTTAACAACTGCAGTGATTCACTTACAGCTGTGGCAAGAAAGATCATACTATGGGGTAAAACATACTTAACAACTGAAATACTTAGCAACAGAAATCTTGGATTCAATTGTGGTCATAAGTTGAGGACTACTTGTGGTGGTATTCTTAACTTATTTTTCCCCCCTCCTTAGTTGACTCTGCTACGACAGCTCAGATTACATCTCCTGTTGTTGCTGTAGCTGTGATGCTGACCTTTGGGGCCATAGCTGGCTATACTGCTTATAAGCAGAAAAGATACTGTTTTAAACCAAGAGGTAAAACTGATTGCTTTAAGTGTTATAAAGTCTCAGTAAAATCAATACTGGATGACATAGCTTAGATATGACTTGAGGATATTTTAATTATATATGGGACATGTTATATTAGAGACCAGTCTCTTCTCACAACAATTAGGGAAGACTTACAGTATTTCCAATGGGATCAATCAATCATTTTTAGTTAGTCTTACTTTTATGATGGAAGGGATGAAAGAAAATAAAAAGCTAGCCTTTTTCTATGAATGTTTTCTAGAAGAAAAAATATCAAGATTCTGTGCTAATACTTTTATTTTTTAGTCTGCTGCTATAGAAACAAATAATAAAATTTCATTCAGTAACCACAACTCATTATTAAGAAAAAATAAATAAAAGCTTAATTTTTAAGATCCACCTGTAAAGAATGTTGTTTTTTTCTTTCTGTAAATTATATTTTAAATACTTTTGTCAAGTTAAAATTTCTGTCTAGTCCATTTGAATAGTTTTTTATATGCCTCCTTAAAGAATTGAGAGGTGTCAGAAATATGTTTTAGATATGAACCATTAATAAGGACATTTGACTGATTTTGTGCCTAAGCTTCTTGAGCATGTGTTCTCTCTCAGGTACTCTCTTAGATTGAAATCCAAGACAAACTTATCTTACACTTCTCCATCCTGCATGGGTCTAATCCCTAAAGGCTACTGCAACAATCCTATGCCTTTACTCTGAAGTAAGATCCACTGTATCAATGCTACTTATTCTCTTTTATATTTATATTACAGTGCATTTTTTACTCGAGAGTGAAGGTGTTTTCTAGAAAAGCCTCTTACAATGCACTTAGTCTGTCTCATTCACAAAATTTTATAAATGCCAGACTTAATTACCTTCCATCCCAGTCCATTATTTTTTCCATTTGTTTTCTTACCAAGAAATTATGTTTTTGATTGAACTAGCACAATAGAAGCATCTAGGAATATATTTTGCATATTATTTGTAATGTGTTGCACTATTTGTAACATAGTACCTTTTTTTACATGCACACTTACGTTTTAGATGGAGCAGTTGCCTAAACCAGTCAAAAATGATCTAAGAAATATTGAGTTCCACAAAATCATCAACAAATGAACGAACTGCATACTGTAATATCTATGATGCTGTTGCTAAGATTTTATGTTTTTGTGTATAAAAACTAAAGAACAAACTTTCAAAACAAGAGATTGGTTAATGATACACACTGCTTCTACAGTGTATGAATAGTAAACATACACTATTATTTTTTTTCAGTTCATACAGTTTAGAAAAATTTTACATTCTGTTTATTTAAAATCATTGGATCCAAATGATCAGAAACTCAATTTCACTCTTAGTATACAGCCATTGGTTTATAGTTAAGGCTCTTTATGTACCCTTTTTCAGATCTTCAGGACTACTTAAAAATCTATGGGGTGATAGTTGCACTGAAATATTGAAAGATGAACATCATGTCCTTTCTCTAATTTAGTTATACTGCATCAATGTTCAGGGAAACATTGTACTTCTCTTAATTTATAAATTAAATTTCATTGAAGCAAACGTGATTGGGTAGCTTCCTACATTAACTACTTGAAACCAGCAACGAAGTCAGGCTTGTGCACCCAAATTCCTTTTAGCATTTAACCTTATATGGAAATTTATGCTATTGCTATATTGTTTAAAGGTCAAGGAATAGTTCACCTATTTTGGAGTGTGACTAGCTGAAATATTAATTTGGTGATAAAATACCAAGTGCTGAGAAATAAACATAGATTGTGGTGATCTTCATGAAGTTCCAAATAAGAGTTATTATATTTAAAGGGAAAGGGAGAGTCAGGAAAACACTGGAATATGTGTATGGTTTTTTCTCTTTAATTAAGGGGATTTTTCCCTTCTTTCTTCAATTCTAATATATAATATATTGGCATGTATATTAATTTTCCAATATACAAATGGATTAATGGGAAAATACTGTATGTGGTTAGAAGGATTGAAAATTATATTATAATTCTGATGTAGAAGATATTTTTTTCCAAAATTATATTTATTTGTTTATTTATTAAATTTTTTACACACTGCCATCTCATGTGAATGACTCTAAGTGATCAATGATGTATTAGTATCTGTCACTAAGAAATTATCTAAAATGTATAAAGGTATTTTAAATCTTTGTTTGAAATGAGAACAACATGAAGGGGACATTTTATCATATTTGTGGACATGTAAAAAGATTATAAAATTGAGGATACAAATACATGTATATACATTAAATCAGAATATTTTAAAGACTAAAGTACAATTGAAAACAGAGGCTTTTCTTTTGGGAATGATAGACAAGCAACTAGAAAAAATGTATGGTGCTTTGTTTCTGTATACGACAATTTCAGTGAGATGATTATATGCTTCAAAATGGAAAGGTTCTACACTATCTACAAGGAAGCAATGGTTGGTGAAGATGATGGACCTAACAGAAATAGCTAAATTAACTTCTTTGATTAGAGAAAAGACAATACCTACTGACTAGAAAACCCCTATAGACCATTTTTTGCACAAAACTGAAAAAATGTACTTTTAATTTTGATGATTAGAAAAAAATGGATAATAAAAAATGAGCTTTTTATTGTAATCATAAAAGAATGAGATAACTTTGTAACTATACTTGCATTTGCTGCAAAGGAAATTGGAAGCTTTTTCTATTCTTTTTTTCTGCAATTTTGTCTTGTCTTCTTCTATGTTATGTTAATTTTTATATTCTGTTTAAAAAATTTAATAAAATTTATGCCTATAAAAAATTGACTCCAAGTGACTTATATGGGCATATCCATGCCATGGAAGCAGTTTGCTTTTGCCTATTTTCGTAATGTTTTATCAACTTCTTCTTTTTTAGGTATTTTATTAATTTTCTAGTTTTGCAATCATAAATACTTAATAAACAACATCTTGTCTGGGTCCATTAGTAATTCAGTGGTACATATTAACCTCCTCAATCTAGGTACAATACTACACCATCCAGTGCTTCCTCTCTTCTTCCAGTGGTATACATTTTCCATATTGGGCAAATACAATTCTTATTGCTGTTAATACATATACAATTGAATATCAGCATCTTTGTTACATTTTTCTAATATTATAATAGTAATGTCAATTTAGAATATCTTTTCTAACTAAAACATATCTCAATTGCATTTGCACTTAATATCTATTTGTTCAATCAATATCCTGTTTTCCCACTTTTTTTTAAAAAAAATTGATTTCCCATCAGTGTTCAAAGTGTCTTTATCGCTTATAATTTTCTTATAATAAATTATATTTGGGCAAACAAGGGCTTCCCTTGTTCAAACCCTCTTAACATTTTCATATTTCCCTTCTCATACCAAAATATAAAATTCTAGTTATAAATCCTGTCTTTCTAGTTCTAATAACACTTCTATTTTTAACAATTATCTATTCTCTTAGCCATGTTCAGACATCTCTTTAATAATATAATATCCCATCTAATGGCTCAGGACCTCTATTTTCTTCAGTCTTATTCTAGGTTTGCCAACTAACTTTCCAAGTCAATGCCTTTGAATCATCAAGTAGTTCTTCCTCTATTTTTACGTATATAGCTTGGAATAAGAAAGACAATTTGGTTAAGGTATTTTTGGAAGAATGCTCAGCCCATTGATATTCATTAAACAGCCTCCTTCCTTCTCCAATTTCCCACAATTTTCCTAACAGCTCTATCTTCCATTTAATTGGCTCTTCTTCCTTATCCTTAAGAGTGTTCTGAGATCTTGACAGGTAAGATGTCTTTTGCATTTCCAGTATTATCACTACGTCTTTTAATTCTTCATTTGTCTGAGTCTGTCTGTTAGTTCCTTTCTTTAGATCCTCCATCTTTGGATCTGCTTCCTCTAATTTTCCTTCTATTTTTTGGGTTACTAGTTCCTTCTTTATAGTCATTTTCCCAATTTGTGAATTTAGATTGGAAAATTGTTCATTTATCTCCTTTGTGTTATTTTTAGTCTCATCATGAGCTAAGGTAATTCCCCTTCCTTCTCTCCTCAGGTAGGATTCCTTGCTTTGGGCAGTTTTTTCCAGGAAAAAGTCTTAAAGTCATAAAAAGAAGATAGGGTCTCACCCAGTTCCATCCACATTGCTCAAAAGTTGCTCGTTAGTGATTATTTTCTTTGGTTGTCAGCAGCTTCTAACTGGCCACATGAATGTAGCCAGTCGTTCCCCTGCTGGTTTGGAAGGCTTCCTCAGATCAAATGGAAGGGTTGCTGCCCTCCTGAAATCTTTGTCACCTCCCCAGGGAAACTTTTCAGCCTTTTTAGGGTACCCAGTGGGGCAAAATAGAACACAGAAGACGGAGCCTCATCTTCTGCATCCGTTATGCCGTGATGTCAAACCAGAAGTTGTTTTATCAACTTCTTAATCCTACCCTTAACTGGTTGTAAATTACACACTATCTGTATTGGCTGATAATTTTTATTTCTTATCCTGGTATAGCGTGCTAAACATCTGATCAAAAGGAGGCCAACATTATCTAGATTATCTAGACCCGTACCAATCGGCTTTCAGGGTACAGCACGGAGACGGCATTGGTCGCGCTGGTGAATGATCTCTGGCGGGCTCGGGACAGGGGTTGCTCCTCTGTCCTAGTCCTTTTGGACCTCTCAGCGGCTTTTGATACCATCAACCATGGTATCCTGCTGCGACGTCTCAGGGGGTTGGGAGTGGGAGGCACAGTTCTCCAGTGGTTCTCCTCCTACCTTCTGGGACGCTCGCAGTCGGTGTTGGCAGGGGGGCAGAGATCGACCTTGAGACCTCTCATTTGTGGAGTTCCTCAGGGATCGGTTCTCTCGCCTCTCCTGTTCAACATCTATATGAAGCCACTGGGCGAGATCATTCGTGGTTTTGGAGTTGGGTATCATCAATATGCTGATGATACCCAGCTTTTTATTTCGACCCCAAACCACCCCAGTGATGCCCTCGACGTGATGTCCCGCTGCCTAGAGGTGGTCCGGGTCTGGATGGGGAGGAACAGGCTTCGACTCAACCCTGACAAGACTGAGTGGCTGTTCGTGCCGGCATCCCGCGAAATTCCGATTATCCCATCTCTGGCCATGGGGGGTGAGCTATTACCCCCTGTAGATAGGGCGCGCAACTTGGTTGTCCTTCTAGATTCACAGCTCTCTTTAGAAGAGCATATTGGATCTGTGACTAGGGGGGCCTTTGCCAGGTTCGCCTGGTGCGCCAGTTGCGACCCTATCTAGACCAGGATGCCTTGCATACAGTCACTCATGTGCTCGTGACTTCTCGTCTAGACTACTGTAATGCTCTCTACATGGGGCTGCCCTTGAAGTCCACTCGAAGGCTCCAACTGGTGCAGAATGCAGCCGCGCGAGTTGTGCTGGGGGTTTCCCGATACTCCCATGTTACACCTTTGCTCCGCGAGCTGCATTGGCTGCCGGTTGCCCTCCGGGTGAGATTCAAGGTGTTAGTAATAACTTACAAAGCCCTACATGGCATGGGTCCGGACTACCTACGGCAACACCTGCGGCCGGCGTCAACCTCCCTCCGTCCAGTGCGCTCCCACAGAGAGGGCCTCCTCAGGGTGCCTCCGATCAAAGAATGTCGATTGGTGGCCCCCAGGGAGAGAGCGTTCTCTGTGGGCACGCCAGACCTATGGAACCGCTTGCTGGTTGAGCTCCGGATGGCCCCCGACCTTCGCTCCTTCTGGCGCGATCTAAAAACGTACCTATTTGAGCAATCTGGCCTGGTCTGATGGGTTAGGGTTGGGGTTTTAATACATCTTGTTATTGTTTTAACCTTGGGCATTTATTTAATCGCTTTTACCTTTTGTATCCTGTTTTTGTATTTATTGCCCTGTACACCGCCCTGAGTCCTTCGGGAGAAGGGCGGTATAAAAATATAATTAAATAAATAAATAAATAAATAAATAAATAAACAAACAAACAAACAAACATGCCTTTAATGCAGGAGTGTCCAATCTTGGCAATATTAAGACCTGTGGACTTCAACTGCTGAAATTTCTCTGGTTAGGTGACCCAGAGTTCAGAATCAGCACAGAAACAACATACAGATGGGGAAGAGACCAATTTAAAAGAACTGGACTCTCCTGCTGCCCAGAACAAACTTGAAAGTTCAGTGCCCAGGAACTGAAGGCAAAGGCAACCACATTAGCTTAAAAGCACCAAAATGCCTGAAGTCACCTGAGAATGGTTGAAGTACATCAGATTGAATGCAAAACCTGTTGCCTTTTAAGAGTGAAAAAAATATTTCAGTTCTGATGCAGAATTAAAGGTCACTTAAGGCTGCTTGTAATATGGGCTGGTGATCAGATCAGGAACATAAGGGCACACTAGAAAATACAGTGGGATGCTGGGGCATTGTAAATTAGATGCAAACTAGGGAAGGCTATATATGATGTATATTTCAGAATCAGAATAACAGTTGGAAGGAACCTTGTTGGTCATCTAGTCTAACCCCTTGCCCAAGCAGAAGATCCTGCCTACACCATTTCTGACAGATGGCAATCCAGTCTCTTCTTGAAAGCTTCCAGTGATGAAACTCTTGCAACATCTGAAGGCAAATTGTTCCATTGGTTGACTGTTCTCACTGTCAGAAAAATTCTCCTTATTTCTAGGTTGAATCTCTACTTGATCAGTTTTCATCCATTATTCCTTATCTGGCCTTCAGGTGCTTTGGGAAATAGGTTGATCCCCTCCTCTCTGGGATAGCCCCTCAAATATCGGAATACTGCTATCATATCTCCCCTGATCCTTCTCTTCACTAGATTGGCCATGCTCAATTCCTGTAACCATTCTTCATATGTTTTAGCCTCCAATCCCCTAATCATCTTTGGTGCTCTTCTCTGCACTTTTCATAGAATCTCAACATCTTTTTTATAGCGTGGAGACCAAAATTGGTTGCAGTATTCTAGATATGGTCTTACTAAGGCTTTATAGAGTGGCAATAGTACCTCATATGATCTTGATTGAATCCCTCTGTTAAAGCAACTTAGGATTGCATTGGCTTTTTTGGCTGCTGCTGCACAGTTGACTCATATTTAATTGATTGTCCACCAGGACCCCAAATTCCTTCTCACAGTTACTGCTGTTAAGCCTGGTTTCACCCAATTTATATGTCTACTTTTGATTTTTCTTGCCTAAGTGTAAGACTTTACTTTTCTCTACATTGAATTTCATTTTGTTAGATAGGGCCGAATGTTCAAGTCTGTCAAAATCCATCTGGATGGCAGTGATGGCGAACCTTTTAGAGACTGAGTGCCCAAAAACCTTTAGCAAAGCATGGCTTTCTCTTAGGAGTCTGACACATTTTCTTCCTTGCAAAGAGAGCCTCTCCTGCCAATCTGAGCCAAGCCTTCCTCCTTCTCCCCCCCTTATCCTGCTGCACCACAATTCCTCTTCCCGCCCCTTTTGCAGGAACAAGCTGTTTAAACCTCTTCCCTCTCCTTCTCAATTCCAGTCAAGGTGCAACACCAACTGCATACACCTTTTACGAGGGAAGCCGAGCTTCGAAGGTGACGCCGTGCTCCTGCTCTCCTTTCAAATCCTCCAGCTGCCCTTGGGACTTCATACTCAGCTCAGGCAACAAGCTCAATTGTGATTCAGTCACTGATGTGGCCAGCCAGGCAAAGGGTGAGCAGCAACCTTTCCTGCACCAGCCCGGGAGCAAGTGAGGCTGTCCCCTCATTGTCCCAGTTGGTGGCTCCTCCTCTGGCTGCATAGCACCGATTCCCTCCTGTGTCAATCAAAGAACAAGAATTCACACATTGCACCAGAATCTTGCAGTAAGGCAGAGCGGCTTATCTTGGTGGAAGTAGAAAGCAACTGGAATTGAGACTTCCTGTTCATTGGCCAACAGGATGACTGGGAAAAGCCGGTGCTCTGGCTTTCCAGTCTGTTATCTCTTTGCCCAGTGACCCTTAAAGGGTCGGAAAGTTGCCCTGGTGGGCAACAAAGAAGGAGGGACACTTCAGGAGCTCAGATCAGGTGGTGATTGATTGGAGCAGACTGCAGACCTCTCTGAAAAGGCAGAGGAAAGGCTGCTGGGTGAGCCAAGGCAGCCCTAGTCATCTCCAGCAGGAAGGGAAGCACCACAAAACAACTGACTCTCAACTGTGTGCTGAGGCTGGGTGAGCCATAATTTTCTTTCCTTGTCCTTGAGGATTATAAATGTTGAGCCCCTGATGGGAAACGGCTGAAAAGTAAAGACCCCCAGAAGGACTAAAGTTAAAAGCAACAAGTAATTATAAAGAAGGGGAAGTGCTCTTTTTAAAGAATATTGGACATTGATAAATAAGCTGAGGAGGACATCTAGTGACGAAAGAAGAAACGACAGTACTAATAAATAGTGAGAAATGGAAAAAATGCTTGAAAGAGAGGGCAGCTCAGTGTTAACATAAATGTCCTTATTTGAACACTATTTTAATCTTTTAAAGAGTAATTGGTTGTTTTTTAACAATTTTATTAATTTTATTAATTTTCTATTTTTACAATCAAGTGCCTAATAGACAACGTGATGATTGAGTCCATTAGTGATTCCGTGGTACATGTAAGCTTCTTCATACTAAATCCAATGTTACGCCCTCCAGTACATCCTCTCTTCTGTTAATAGACATTTTCCACACTAGGCAAATACAATTCTTATTGTTATAATTAAAAATACAATTGCCTATCAACATTTGTTGCATTTTTCTAATAGTGTCAATAATATCAATTTAGAATATCTTTTCTAACCAAAGCATATCTTAATTGCATTTGCACTCAATATCCATTTATTCAGTCTATATCCTATTTTTGCTTTTTTCAATTTTAATTCACCATCCATGTTCAAAATATCCCAATTAGGGAGAAGAAGGACAGCACTTTGGATTTGTGCATGGATTACCGTGCCCTGAATACAATCAGTGAAAGTAACCTGTATCCCCTAACCCTCATGAAGGATGTTATCCCACCTATCGAAAGGAAGGATTTTTTTTCCAAATTAGACCTAAGGGAGGCTACTGCTAAGCTTGTAAGCCGCCCTGAGTCTTCAGAGAAGGGCGGGATATAAATGGAATTAAAATAAAAAAAATAAAAAATAAAATACTGCTGCATTAGGATCAAGGAAGAGGACAAATGGAAAACCGCATTTAATTGTCCAATGAGATGCTACCAATTCAAAGTTTTGCTGTTTGGACTACAAGTTTTTATGCAATTAATCAATGAAGTGCTAAGGAAGCACCTATTTAAGGGGGTCCTGGTTTATTTAGATGACATCCTTATCTTCACCGAGTTCAAAGAGGAGCATGTCCAAAGAAGAGCCTTGGTGGAGCAGTGGGCTAATGCCTCCTTAAGTAACACCAGCTGCCTGCAATTAGTGCAGGTTCGCATCCCACCAGGCTCAAGGTTGACTCAGCCTTCCATCCTTCCGAGGTAGGTAAAATGAGGACCCAGATTGTTGGGGGCAATTAAGCTGACTTTGTAATAATGCCGCTTGGGGTGTGTGTGAAAGCCCTAATAAGCAGGCATATACATAGAATGAAGGCTATTGCTAAACTTGTAAGCCGCCCTGAGTCTTTGGAGAAGGGTGGGATACAAATGGAATTAAAATAAAAAAATAAAAAAATGTTAGATTGACATTTTAAAAAAACTGCGAGCTGCCCACCTATATGCCAAGTTATCAAAATGCAAATTCTACCAGGAATGAATAGATTACCAGGGGTATCGTATATCCCCACAGGGCATCGAAATGGACCCTGAGAAGGTCAGGGCAGTACTAGATTGGGCACCACCCTGCACAAGGAAGCAACTACAAAGTTTCCTGGGTTTCACAAACTTCTACCGCCAGTTCATCCCTTCATTCGCCCAAATAGCCCTGCCCCTCACGAACTTGTTAAAAACAAAGGGGAGGGGTCTCAATGAAACCCAGCCAGCCACTGAATTGGAAAATGGAATGCCAAGCATCATTTGAGAGGTTAAAGAGACTTTTCTGCCAAACCCATACTGAGGCACCCAGACCCGGGATAAACCCTCGTAATACAGGTGGACGCAAGCGATGTGGTGGTAGAGGCTGTAGTATTACAGGAAAACAATGATCGGGCACTGCAACCATGTGCGTATACATCCAGGAAGCTCCCAGAGACAGAACAACCATGGGCTGTGTGGGAGAAGTAAGTGTACGCTGTGAGGTGGTCATTACTTACAAGGGATCATTTCCTTGAAGGGAATAAAATCCCCTTCCAGGTCTGGATGGACCACAAAAACTTGGAAGCATTAAAAGCACCCAGAAAACTCACTCCTAAGCAAGTCTAGTGGTCTCAGCACTTTCACCAATTCTGTTTCACACTCAAACACTTGCCAGGGGGAAGAACTTCCTAGGAGATGCACTGTCTTGCATGCCCCAATATAACAGCGTATGAGCCACCGATTCTAAACCACTCATGCCCAAACCACAACTGGCAGTGCCAGTAACCACCAGGGCCCAAGCCAAAATAAAGCCACAGCTGAATAGCCAAACCAGAATCAATTCTGAAGACTTTAGAAACAGATCAATGGTTCCAGAAAAATAGACACGTGTGAATGATCAAGGACCGGCTGCCATGAGTGGGGGAGAATTTATATATACCAGCCACCCAGATGATCAATTTCATGCAGATATGCTGTCAACATTGCAAACATTGACATATTTGTTCTCTGCTTAGACCCTCCTTACTGACTATGGACTGCCTGCATCTGGACTGCTCTTATGCCTTATCTTAGGTATTCCTCTACGGACTTGCTCGCCCTCAGGGGTGCTCCCCCTTCCTGGGGGCGACCCGCCTTTCCAGCCGCATACAATCTCAAGGAAGGGCCCACTTATTGGGACCCTGAGAGATGGCTGGGCACGGGTAGGGGCCTCCGACGTAAACCTAACAAGAGGCCCCTGGTTTGTTTTTTGTCGAAATTTTTTTGGGGGTTAGGGAGGAGGGAGGGTACTTCTTTTGGTTGTTTGGACGAGGGGGGCAGTCCAACAACCTCTGTTCAGGCCAGTGCCGAGGCGGATCACGGGGGGGAGGAGCGGGGGTCGGTTGCTTCTGGGGCTCCAGGGCCAGTCGTGGGATTACCTATTCCCACGACGTTAGGGAATGGCAGCAGGTGTAGGAACAGAGGGCCGTATCGATCTCAGGGAAGGTCTCTCCGCTACCTACAAGCGGTGAGGCACTCCGACCCTCTGGCTCCGCCCCGAGGTCCCGGGAGTGAGGATGTGCAGCCTCCTGAGCTCCGGCTGGTGTACTTGAATGCCAGGTCTGTCGTTAATAAAGCTCCTCTCGTCCGTGACTTGGTCGAGGGTGAGCAGGCGGACCTGGCTTGCATCACGGAAACTTGGTTGGGCCCAGAGGGTGGTATTCCTCTGGTTGATCTTTGCCCACCAGGTTTCCGGGTGCTACACCGGCCTCGGGCTCAGGGTAGGGGTGGGGGTGTGGCTGTTGTTATGAGGGAGACCTTGTGCCCACGGGAGGCCACCGTTCCCCAGATAGTCGGGTGTGAGTCTCTCTTTTTGAGATGCGGCCCTGGTGCGCAGTTGGGCTTGCTGCTGGTGTACCTTTCGCCTAGTCACGCAGCAGCAGCCCTGCCTGAGCTTCTCGATGTCCTCTCTGGGTTGGTGATTGAGTTCCCGAAACTTATAGTTTTGGGGGACTTTAATCTACCATCTCTGGGAGGATCATCTGAGTTGGCTCGGGAGTTCATGGCTTCCATGATGGCCATGGACCTGACGCAAGTAATTTCGGGACCGACTCATGAGGGAGGCCACACCCTTGACCTAGTTTTCTTATCTGGACGGTGGTTAGATGATCTTGGTGGGGGCTCCCCAATTGTTATGCCCCTGTCATGGACCGATCATCATGTCCTGCGGCTGGTCTTCCGTTTTGCCACCCCCCGCCGTGGGTGTGTGGAACCTATCAAATGGTACCGCCCCAGACACTTAATGGATCCCCAGAGGTTCCAGGCGGCGCTGGGGTCCCCACCTGCCTCCCTTGCTCACAGCTCGGCAGACGCCTTAGTGGAAGCCTGGGAAAGGGCAGCCACTGAGGCTCTTGACCAAGTTGTACCCCTGCGGCCCCTGACCCGGTGCAGATCCCGTCGAGCCCCATGGTTCTCCGTGGAGCTCCGGGAGATGAAGCATCGGAGACGGGGCCTAGAGAGCGGTTGGAGATCCAGCCGATCCGAATCCGATCGATTGCGACTAAGAACCTACACTAGGTCTTATCTCGCTGCGATAGGGGAGGCGAGGTCTAACCACTTCGCCACCCTTATCGCGTCCGCAGATAATCGCCCGGCCGCCCTGTTTAGGGTGACTCGCTCCCTCCTGAATCAGGAGGTGAGGGAGGATCCCTTGCAGGGTCATGCCGAGGAGTTTAACCAGCATCTGTCGGACAAAATCGCTCGGATTCGGACCGGTCTGGACTCTGACTGGGCAGAGTCTGTCGAGCAGGACACGGGTGGTCTTGTCGATATCACCTGGGAGGAGTTTGATTCTGTGACTCTGGAGGAAGTGGACAGGATCATGGGGAGGCTGAGCACCACCACATGTTTATTGGACCTGTGCCCTTCCTGGCTGGTCTATGCAGCCCGGGAGAGGACACGCAGCTGGTTCCAGGCAGTTATATCGGCTTCTTTGAGTGAGGGTAGCTTCCCCGCCGTCTTGAAAGAGGCGGTGGTGAGGCCTCTCCTCAAGAAGCCTGCCTTGGACCCAGCTGTATTGAACAACTTTCGTCCTGTCTCCAACCTTCGCTTTCTTGCGAAGGTTGTTGAGAGTGTGGTGGCACATCAGCTCCCTCTGGTCCTGGATGAAGCGGATTATCTAGACCTGTACCAATCGGGTTTAAGGCCCGGGTACAGCACGGAGACGGCATTGGTCGCGCTGGTGAATGATCTCTGGAGGGCTCGGGATAGGGGGCATTCCTCTGTTCTGGTCCTATTAGACCTCTCAGCGGCTTTCGATACCATCGACCATGGTATCTTGCTGCGGCGTCTCGGGGGATTGGGAGTGGGAGGCACGGTTTTACAGTGGTTCTCCTCCTATCTCCAGGGACACTCGCAGTCGGTGTTGGCAGGAGGGCAGAGGTCGACCGCGAGGTCTCTCATTTGTGGAGTTCCCCAGGGGTCGGTCCTCTCGCCTCTCCTGTTCAACATCTATATGAAACCGCTGGGTGAGATCATTCGTGGTTTTGGAGTTGGGTATCATCAGTATGCCGATGATACCCAGCTTTTCTTTTCGACCCCAAACCACCCCAGTGATGCCCTCACCGTGATGTCCCGTTGCCTGGAGGCGGTTCGGGTCTGGATGGGGAGGAACAGACTTCAACTCAACCCCAACAAGACTGAGTGGCTTTGCATACCTTCATCCCGGGTTTATTCGGACATTCCATCTCTTGCTATGGGGGGTGAATTATTACCCCCCGTAGATAGGGCTCGCAACTTGGGAGTCCTCCTAGATTCACGGCTCACCCTGGAAGACCACATAGGAGCTGTGACTAGGGGGGCTTTCGCCCAGGTTCGCCTGGTGCGCCAGTTGCGGCCCTATCTAAGCCGGGATGATCTATGCACAGTTACTCACGCGCTCGTGACCTCTCGACTAGACTACTGCAATGCTCTCTACATGGGGCTGCCCTTGAGGACCACCCGGAAGCTCCAACTGGCACAGAATGCAGCCGCGAGAGTTGTGTTGGGAGTTTCCCGATACTCCCATGTCACACCTCTGCTCCGTGAGCTGCATTGTTTGCCAGTTGCCTTCCGGGTGAGATTCAAGGTACTAGTCATGGTGTTTAAAGCCCTACATGGCAGGGGTCCGGAGTACCTTAGGGAACACCTGCTGCCGGCGTCAACTTCCCTCCGCCCTGTGCGTTCCCACAGAGAGGGACTCCTCAGGGTGCCACCGGTCAGAGAATGTAGATTGGTGGCCCCCAGGGGGAGGTCTTTCTCTGTGGGCGCCCCGGAGCTATGGAACCAGTTACCGGTTGAGCTCCGGACGGCGCCCGATCTCCGCTCCTTTCGCCGCGATCTGAAAACATACCTGTTCGAACAAGCTGGCCTGGCCTGAGGGGGGATTGGTGGGGTTTTTACTATCATTTTATTGGGGTTTTATTAATGTATTTATTGTTTTTTATGGGCATGTATTTAATTACTTTTTAATTTTTGTAGCTTTGTGTTTTATTCTTGCCCTGTACACCGCCCTGAGTCCTTCGGGAGAAGGGCGGTATAGAAATATTAATAAATTAAATTAAATTAAATTAAATATTTTTGCACTGACAATATAAGAGACAGACTGTTATTTTAATTGCTTTGCTTTGGGGGGAAACGTCAGCCGGATGTTTTGAGAAGATAAGAAAAGCCCTCATACAGAATGGGAAGTGAAACTTTATGTGTAAAACTAATTGGATAATGTGATTTATGATGTGTAGATAAGGTGGGGATTGTGTGTGTTACGATGGGTTTGGGGGGAGGAGATTTCAGATTCTGGCAACCCTCCATGAGTGCTGATGTTTCGTTTCATTATTAAGACTTTTTAGATAAACAATGCCTGCATTTTGTTTGAACTATCTCATTTATCAGAACCATGACATGTGCCATGATAGAAAATCAGCAGGGCATTTTTGGATTTGTAAAAACTTTACATTTAATTAAAATTTTGGTGGCCATCTATGAAAAAGGACATAGAAAGCAGTGTGGCCAGCTGCCCAACTTGTACAGCTGTCAAGAGGTTGCAAGGGAAATTGCCCAGACTGCTACAACCAGTGGCAAATCCCTCAGCCCCATGGAAGGAAATACCCATGGATTTTATAGTGGAATTACCAGAAAGCAAGGGAAACACTGTCATCTGGGTGGTTACGGACCTGTTGTTAAAACAAGTGCATTTTATACCTTGCCAAAAGATCCCCACCGCAAAACCTTTAGCAAAACTATTTATGCAGCACATCTACAGACTGCATGGGGCACTCCAACGCATCATATCAGATAGGGGAGTGCAATTTACATCAGAATTCTGGAAACAATTTTTATCCCTCTTAGGAACCGCTCAGGGACTGTCTTCTAGTCATCAGCCTCAATGTAACGACCAAACTGAATGGTCCAACTCAGTACTCGAACAGTACTTAAGATACTTTATTAATTTTCAGCAAATGAACTAGACAGACATACTCCCTTTTGCAGAAGTTGCCTACAATACCGCAGTCCACTCTAGCACAGGCTACACTTCCTTTCAGGTAGCCACTGGTCAAAGTTTCTGGGGTGCCAACAATTTCGGCCATGACTGTATGAAATATAATGTAAGACAAATTGTAAACTTAATAGAATATTTGGAACAGAATAACCAAGTCTCTGCAGCATTGATATTTTTAGATGCTGAAAAAGCATTTGATCAGTTGAATCGAATTGAATTGAATTTTGGGTATAAATTGCTGCAATCTATTAAAGCTATATATCAACAACAATCAGCGCAAATTATAATTAATGGGGGACTAACAGATGCATTTAAAATTGAAAAAGGTACAAGACAGGGATGTCCCCTGTCACCATTATTGTTTGTTTTAACATTGGAGATTTTATTGATTAAAATTTGGGAATCAGTTAAAATAAAGGAAATAAAGATAAAGCAGAATGATTATAGGTTAAGAGCATTTGTGGATGACTTGGTTGTTACACTATCTCAGCCAATTCAATCGGTTATAGATTTGATGGAAATTATAACTCAATATGGGAAAGTCTCTGGTTTTAAGGTAAATAATAATAAGACCAAAATATTATCTAAAAATATGACCATGAATGAAAAGGAAATGTTAGTAAAATTGACAGGTTATGAAATAGTGAAAAAGGCTAAATATTTGGGAGTATATATTACAGCTTCTAATGTGAAATTATATAAGAATAATTATGAGATGTTATGGTTAAAAGTACAAAAGGATTTAAATAATTGGAAAAAAATACAATTATCTTTGTTGGGGAAAATTGCAGCTGTTAAAATGAATGTTTTACCAAAGTTTCTCTTTTTGTTTCAAATGATACCTATTTTGAAAAAGGATGCTAATTTGGAAGAATGGCAGAAGGGTATTAATAAATTTATTTTGGGTGGGGAAAAAACAGAGTTAAACTTAAGATTTTACAAGACGCACGGGAAAGAGGAGGACTTAAGGTGCCTAATTTGAAATTATATTATGATGCAGTGGTTTTAACACTGGTTAGTGATTGGCTTAATCTAACAAATAAAAGAATACTTTATCTTGAGGGATGGGACTTATTATATGGGTGGCATGCATATTTAATATATAACAAAAAAGTTGACAAGGTATTTAAATCCCATATTTTAAGAAGTGCTTTATTGCGTGTCTGGAAAAAGTACTATTATAAGTTGAATTATAAAATACCAATTTGGGGGATTCCTGGACACGCAATAGAGGGTGTATCTATGGGTGTGAATTTGGATATGATTTCTTATAAGGAATTACTTAGATTGGTAGGGAATGATTGGTAATTAAGGTTGTTAGCTGAGTTAAAACAAGAAAATATTGTACAGTTTTGGTTTCAGTATACTCAACTGCAAGCTAGGTGGAAGTTAGATCAGAAGGTTGGTTTGACACTGATGGATGAAAATTTGGTAAAACAGATTAAAGATCAAACTCGAGTGCATATAAAGAGAATTTATAATGCTTTAATAGAATTGGATTCGGAAATGGAATTAGTTAAAGATTGCATGGTAAAGTGGGCTCAAAATATTCAAGAACCAATCCCATTGGATGTATGGGAGGTAATTTGGGTTAGAAATGTAAAATTTACTCAAGCTGAAAATTTAAGAGAAAATTTTTATAAAATGTTTTATAGATGGCATTTGGATCCTAAAAAGCTGTCTTGTATGTATTCCAATTTACAGCCCAAATGTTGGAGATGTGGTAGTTTGGAGGCTACTTATTTTCATATTTGGTGGACTTGTAGAAATATAAAAGCTTTTTGGATTAAAATTTGGTGGAATATTCAAAAGATTTTCAAGAGAAAGATAAAGTTCACAATTATTTTTATTGGGTGTTATTACAGATTGTGATACTAAAGAAATTAACTTGATGTTGAATTTGATAACAGCTGCAAAGTTATTGGTAGGGCAATATTGGAAGAAGGATTGCCTGCCTACTGTAGAGGAATGGACGCTTAAAGTGTCAAATTTAGCAGAAATGGCTAAGATTTCTGCTTATCTGAAGGATCATTCACAAGAAAGATACATTTCGGTTTGGAGAAGATGGATAGATTATATTCAGAAAAAATATGGGACTAAAAAGTTCCATTTAGCTTATGAGTAAATTTTAGATTGTTATAATTTAGTATAATGGAAATTTTCCTTTTTCTTTTTTATTATTATTAGTTTTAATTATATGGTATTACTATTGCATTAGTATAATTTGGATACTTTTAGATTGTTTGAATTTATGTTATAGGGGAGTTAAAGTGCATTATGTATTGGGTTATTTATATAGTTGGTTAATGTTAGTTAGATTATGTATTATATATCTGTACCCTGTAATCAGCTTTGGGAAGTTGGGGAGGGGGGGTTTAGGGGTGCATTGGGGATGGGATAATATTGTAATTTTTATAAAACTTTTCAATAAAAAAAAGAATTTTTTGACCAAATTTATACATAGAGACCAAAATGGCTTTCTACCTAAAATAAAAATAAAAAATAATTTAAGAATGATTCTAGCTCTTCTAGAGAGTGCTATGAAATTCATCCAGGGAAACAGATGGTTTTAATATTTATTGATGCTTCAGCTTCCGACCGTTGGTGGGGTTTCATTCGGCGGGAAAACTCCCTTTCCATGGGGCTTTCCTCATCCCTTGTATCATTGTTAGACATTGTATTTTTTGCAAAGTCCCCCGGTAAGGTTTTTCCTTCCAGGTTGACTCTTAATGCAGATCGTGTCTAATGTCAGGACCCACCCCAATCCACATCTTAGGAAAGAAGAACTCTTGGAGACAGGATTGTCCAAAGAGAAACTTTTACGAAAACATGGTTGACAGTGGATAATCTAGACAAGATCTGGAAATTGTCTCACAGGTCGATACCTTAAAGTGTCCCCGAGTAAAACCCATCCCCTCAGTCCATTTGGTCAGTCCCAGATCAGTTACGTTTCAGGTGTCAAACTCCTCGTGGGAAAAGAGACCCCCAGTATCATTTGCAACATTATTACTTCCTCCCCTTCATATTCCCATCGGAGATACCACCCAGAGTTCTGCCCTTTCTCTCTTTCTTTGTTCTTCTTAGTTCAAAGGGTTTCTTTCCTGGTCTTTTGTAATGGCCTCCAGGCAGGCTGAATACACAAACCTTTCATCTGAGAGATAGAGATGACTCTTAACAACCCTGCCTTCTCTTCCCCTCCTTGGAAAAATGGCAGAATCCAGTAAGGGGGTGACATTTAGACTTGCAGTTAGAAATAAAATATAAATGGATTCTGACAACTACTCTGCATGTCCTCAAATAAGTACAACAGTGCCATGAGTACTGATTTGGGAGTGACAAAATGATTTTTCTAAATAAGCAACTGTGTAAATACAAAGCCCACAAATAATGAGGATTGCTTGCATTTCTTTAGTAAAAGGTGACACATTTATATGATCTGAAAACAGAATATTTTGTGTGTCTGTATGACTTTGCATGTGATATTAAGTTTTGTTCCACCACATAAATTGAATAAAATGCTTTGAGTAAGGCTTTCTTTCCGAGCTTGGTCCATTTAGAATACACACTAACATCATTAGTTAGTGTGTAGTTTACTCTACATGGAAGGGAGTGTGTAGTGGGGTGCCCCAGGGCTCTGTTCTGGGCCCAGTGCTCTTCAACATCTTCATCAAAGATTTGGATGAGAGGACAAATGGGGAACTCATCAAATTTACAGATGACACCAAGCTGGCAGGAATACCCAATACTCCAAAAGATAGGCTTTAGATACAGGAGGATCTGGCCAGACTCGAACACTGGGCGCTATCTAACAAAATGATATTCAATGGTGAAAAAAGTAAGGTTCTACATTTAGGCAGGAAAAATCAAATGAACAGGTATAGTATAGGTGGTACCTCGCTCAATAGTAGTAACTGTGAGAGGGATCTCGGAGTCCTAGTGGACAATCACTTAAATATGAGCCAGCAGTGTGCTGCAGCTGCCAAAAAAGCCAACACAGTGTTAGGCTACATGAACAGAGGGATAGAATCAAGATCACGTGAAGTACTAATACCACTTTACAATGCCTTACTGCATCCAGTTTTGGTCACCACATTGTAAAAAAGATGTTGAGACTCTAGAAAGAGCACAGAGAAGAGCAACAAAGATGATTGGGGGACTGGAGGCTAAAATATAAAAAGAATGTCTGTTGGAATTGGGTATATCGAGCTTAACGAAAAGAAGGACTAGGGGTGACATGATAGCAGTGCCCATAGAGGTATCTTATAATTTAACTTGTGTCTATACTTTTTCCAAACTCGCAACAGAGCATGTCTTAAAATATGCACCTTAAACACATTATCCACCTTCTTATCATACAATAGATATGCATGCCAGCCAAATAACAAATCATGACCTTCAAGATTTAATAATCTTCCTTGTGTTAAATTAATCCAATCACTTATCACTGACAAAGCAGCAGCTTCATAGTATAATTTAAAGTTGGGCATTTTGAGACCACCTCTTTCACGCGTGTCCTGCATGATCTTAAATTTGACTCGTGGCCTTTTCCCTGCCCAAACAAATTTATTAATACCCTTTTGCCATTCCTCTAAGTTTGAATCCTTTTTAAGAATAGATATCATTTGAAATAAAAATAAAAATTTCGGCAAGACATTCATTTTCACTGTTGCAATTCTTCCCAATAAAGACAATTGTAATTTTTTTCCAGCTATCCAATTCTTTTTGAACTTTTCCCCATAGCTTTTCATAATTATTTTTGTATAACTTTGCATTTGAGGGTGACAAATATACCCCCAAATATTTAACCCTTTTGACAATTTCAAATCCAGTTAACCCTTCTAAAACAGCCTTTTGTGATACTGTCATGTTCTTAGACAGCATTTTAGTTTTTTGTATATTAACGTTGAATCCAGAAACTTTCCCATATTGCATTATTATCTCCATCAATCCTACAACAGAATTTTCTGGCTGGGTCACCGCAACAACCAGATCGTCTGCAAATGCCCTCAATCTGTAATCCTGATCTCTTATTTGAATTCCCTTAATTTTTTCCGAATCCCGTATTTTAATCAATAATATCTCCAATGTTAAAAACAAATAATAAAGGTGATAACGGACACCCCTGCCTTGTGCCCTTTTCAATATTACATGCTTCGGTCAAACTATTATTTACTGTTATACGGGCTGTTTGCTTTTGATATAATGCCCTAATTGGTTGTAGAAATTTATCCCCAAAGTTCATTTTATCTAATACTTTCATCAAGAATTGCCAATCCAGTTGATCAAAGGCTTTTTCAGCATCCAAAAAGATCAGCGTAGCAGGGATCTGGTTGTTTCTTTCCAGAAATTCCAACAAATCAACTATATGCCTCACGTTATTTTTCATTTGTCTACAACTTATAAACCCAGTTTGGTCACCATGAATTACCTGTTGCAGTACCCTCATTAATCTGTTAGCTAAAACCTTAGCAAATATCTTGTAGTCCGTATTCAAAAGTGATATTGGTCTATAATTTCTTGCTTGAGTGACATCCTGATCTTCCTTCGAGATCAAAGAAATGAAAGCAGTTTTCCAAGACGGAGGCACCCCTCCTCCCATTTGAATTGTCTGAAACAATTCCTTTAATGGCTTTATCATCTCAAACTGTAAATTTTTATAATACACAGCAGTCAGTCCATCTGTCCCTGGCGCTTTACCCACTTTCAATTGTTTAATTGCTAAAAGAATTTCTTCCTCAGTTATCAATTGATTCATCTCTTCCTTTTGTTCTTGTGTAAGAACCGGAATACTAGCATTCCTCAAATATACATCAATATCTGCTTCATTAATCTTATCTCTAGCATATAATTTAGAATAAAAGTCAACAAAAGTTTCCTTAATAAGGTTCTGTTGATACACTACCTTACCCTTGTGTTCTATTTTATCTATATTAGAAGCCCTTTGCTTCTTCCTTAACATATAAGCTAGCCATCTACCTGGTTTATTGGCATTACAAAAAGTATTATGTCTAGCAAACCGTAAATTAGTTGCCACCTGATCAGCCATCAACTTATCAAACTGTCTCCTTAATAAATTAATAACCTCTTTAATCTTCACATCAGATGGATTCAAAATTAAGGCCTTTTCTTTTTCCCTAATTTCATTCTCTAATTCTTTCCTCCTAAATTCCAAATTACGTCTGTATTTATTATTCAGATATATTAACACACCTCTCATGTAAGCCTTACTAGCATCCCAAACCATTTCCATAGAAGTACCCTTATTCATAATAGTTTCAAAAAAAACCTTCATCTGTTTTTTACATTCTTTCACATTTTCCAGATTTCTAAACAGATTCTCATTTAAACGCCAGGAGCGCCTATCTCTGTTATCCTTATCAATCTCTGGCCAGACTGGACTATGGTCAGACATAGTTCTTGGACAGATCTTTATCTTCTTAATCCTAGAAAAAAAATCATTAGTAATTAATATAAAGTCAATCCTAGAAAAAGATTGATGTCTATCGGAAAAAAAGTATAATCCTTTTCTTGCAAATTCCTTTCTCTCCAAATATCTCGCAGCTCCAAGTCATCCTTCATCTCAAAAAAGGATTTAGGCAATTTCGCATGACTTGGAGTACTTCTAAAAGAACCACTCTTGTCCATTTGTACACCCAAGACACCATTCCAGTCTCCCATAAAAATAAAAGATTTATAATCCAACTGAGTGATCTTGCTGTGTAGTAAACTATAAAAGTCTGCTTGTTGTTGATTAGGAGCATATAATCCAACCAGAAGCATTTTTTTGCCTTCTATTAACAAATCTATTATAACGTACCTTCCTTGTTTATCTGCTTCAATTAACTCCGCTGTCATAGTATTCTTAATATAAACAACCACTCCATTCTTCTTATTCATTGCAGAAGCAATAAATTGTGTACCCAGTCTTGAATTTAATAAGTACTTTTGGTCCATAACTCTAATATGTGTTTCTTGTAAGCAAATAACATCAGTCTTAAATTGTTTTAAATATTGAAAGATTTTCTTTCTCTTCTGTGGTGAATTTAAGCCATTAACATTCCAAGTTAGGAACTTAGTCGCCATCCTTAGTGCCCCGAAGCTTTTGGAGTGCTTCTTCCAAAATCCCCTTTACATTCTAGGGTCGCGCCCCTCCCACAGCTTCGCTACAGGTACGCTTTGGAGGTTCCATAACTTTCTGCTGGTCTTGTTCTTGCTCTCGTCTCATTCGTCTCAAAGCAGCACGCGTCATCCTCTGGTCTCTAGCTTCTTCCGATGATACTGAAATTTGATCCACTCCTGTAGCTTTCTCATCTGTCTGCGTTGTTCCTTCAGCACCTTGAGGCTCTCCCTCGCCATTCTTCTTTGTAAATTCCAAAAGTGGTATGGGGGTTGCTTTTAAAACATTACTGTAAAAATCACGTGCCTGCATCACTGTAATAAGACGATGTCTCATGCCTTCATGCATCACCACCATACCCACTGGTATCTCCCATCTGAACTTGATATCCCATCTCCTAAGCTCTTGTGCTAGAAAAGCAAAGTCCTTCCTTTTCCTTAAAATTCTTGGAGGGATCTCTTTTAAAACCAGAACTTCTTGCTCAGCAATTACAAGCTTAGTGTTGTAAGAGGCTTGAATGACTTCATTCCTAATTGCTCTCTTTGTAAAATAAACCACCACATCTCTGGGTAATTTCCTTTGTCTTGCAATCTATGAATTAACACAAAAATTTTTATCTATGTCTTCCACAATTCCATCTGCTGGCCATCCCAGCACCCCTTCCAGAGCCTCAGAGACTATTTCCTTCAGATTTTCTTTAGAATTCTCTTTTAAGCCTCTGATTCTAACAGCAAACTCCATCTCGTGATACGGCACCAAGGTCAAGTCACTGTCGATTTTATCCACCACATTCTCAGTCTCTGACATTTTTGCATCTAATTTGATATTATTTTGGCTGAGATCTTCCACTCTTTCATCCAAACGCTCAATACATATAGCCATGCCTTGAAATGCAAGCAAAATGTCCACCCTTATTTCTGTTAACTTCTCATCCAGCTTTTCATCCATAACCTCAGCTAGTTTTTCTGTTAGCTTCTCATCCAGCTTTTCATCTATAATCTCAGCTAATTGCTGCGATTGCTTTTCCAAAGCTTCTTGCATCACATTCTGCAAATCTTTAACTGTCAGGGCTGGCGTAGGTGCAGGTGCAGGGGGCAATAAAGCTTGCAATGAAGACTGCTGCACCGGGGAAGCCCCCGTGCTTCTAAGAACTTTGGAAGATTTAGCCGCCATTTTCCCCCACTATTGCTTGCTACGCACTTTCACTTTCAAAGTCTACAAAGTCCATTGAGCTAAAGATCAAAAGTCCACTTTCACCTTAATCTCCTGTATCGCTCTGCCTGCATCCTTGATCTCCAAAGTCCTTTCCTGCTGGCAGGGATGGTTGTGAACGCATTGTTCTGCTCCTAAAAACATGGAGCAGAAACGCTGCGCAGCCCGGAGCAAACCCAGGCTTCGGGGGGGCTCAATCCTTCAGCCGCCAAAACCTTAAGTTCTGGCGGCCCCGGAGAGCTCTACCCCCACCTGGGTACTCACCCCCTCCTCTTCTCCTGAGGAGGGGGCTTCCGAACCACCAAAACAGCTGATCGGCACTGTTTTCGGCGATTCTACAAAGCCACGGAGCTGACAGCCTGGAAATGGCTGTCTTCGGTGACGCCTTGCCACCCGGAAGTCCATAAACAGAATGTTGTCTGGGTAACATTTATAAGACTATCCTTAACAATTAATTTCTATGATCTATATTCTATTATGTTAATTTCATTTGATTTCCCCTTTCCCCAAAGTTTCTTTGCAAAACATTAGATTAAGACAAATCTCATTATTTTAATTTACAACAGTTAAGTATATAGTTTCAATAATCCTATTTGTCATTTTAGTTGCCTTATCATAGACCCTGTTACCGTGTTTATTTCAGCTTATTTCTCCCTCCAAATTCTAAATATTCTTACAAATGACAATCTTTTCAACATTTAACCATATTTACATTGGTGGATTTAATTCTGTTTTTTCCATGTAAAACCTCTCATGCTTTTAGATTTCTTATTAAGTAAAAAAGTAGCAAGAGAAAAGAAAAAGAGAGACAAAAAATGAAAAGAAAGAAGAGGGAAACAAGAAAAATAAGACAAGAGCACTAAGATACAAAAAATAACATATGACTTAAAATATGTCTCTCCTAATTTAATATACATTTATTCCCTCAATTTCTTATTCTTTTTGACCATAGCTAAGCATCTATTTAATCTATTTAAACTTTGAGCATTCCATTCAATAGTTCTAATCATCAAATCCTTTGATTCTCATTCAAAACACATTTTTTATGCTTTTCTTATCATCACATTTAAATAACTAAAACATTTGCTTTTGTTTAAATCATTTCAACTTTTTTTCAGAAGAATAAAAAAAACATATTATATTAGTTAAGGGGAAAAATATCCCTCTAAGAGTAGTATATTTCAAAGTTTTTCCATTTCTTTAGCCATATTCAAATAAACATTTCCTTTTAAAGTATTCTTTCTGATATGTTCCAACTTCTTTTTCCTGAAATTTCATTTTAGTCTTTTTTCTCTGGTCATTGCCTTTCTTAATCAATATGTTTTGCTGCATCATTTGTTTCCCTATAGCAAAGGTCTGCAACCCATGGCTCCAGAGCCACATGCAGCTCTTTCAGCCATCCCCTGCAGCTCCCAGTCCTCTGCCATGTGCAGTCCAAAAAAAAAAAGTGGGACTAAAAAAGTTCAACCAATCAATTCAAATATGAAGGGTAGGTTCATATCTCGCCTTGGCTCCACTCTTCAGTCAAACCCTGTTCTGCACATGCGCCCATGTACGCGCATGCGCACACAGTTTTTGCAGCTCCCAGTTTTTCCTTTTGTGAGGGAACCGGTTCCAAGTGGCTCTTTCACTGTTTCAGGTTGCTGACCCCTGCCCTATAGGGAATTTTTTCTCATTCTTTTCCTTATCTTCATATTTGCTTAGATGTCTTAAAATATTTTCCATTTGAATTAAATCATATTTTTTTATTTTATATGATTCCATCTTCAAGTCTCTATCCTCAAAATTATATTTAGTCATCTCTGCTGCATTTTCCTGAGAAAGGTCTTGAAGTGAAATTAAGCTGAAAATAAGTTGATTCAGACTTTCAGGTGGCTCTTCAGTTGCGCGGATGGTCAGGATCGACCGCCAGCCTCTCGATTTTGTTAAAGCCGCAGAGCAGTGACAATCAGCTGTTCTGCGGCTTGAAAGCCCTTCCCCTCGGGTGAAGAGGGGAGAGGGAGTGTTCTGGGTAGGGGTAGAGCTCCCCCGAAGCCCAGAGATACTCCAGATTGGAGGACTTCTCTGCTTTTAAGCAGAGCAAGATGCTGAATCCACTCCTGCTGGATTTGATTGTTATCTTGAGCAACTGAAGCAGGCAGAGCGGATGCAGGAGCTGTATAAATAGCAAGTATAAGACTTTAACTCTGGAATCTCAATCTTTTTTCCTGTTTCAATGATCGTTTTTAAAAAGAAGGGGAAGATGGCACCTGAGTGATTCTTTGTAACAAGATTTAGAAAAAAGTGGGAAGATGGTTTAAAAGCTATTTATTATAAAAATTTACAGTTAGAAATAGTGGAACCTTTAAAAGAACTTTTTAGAACAATTCAATCTGGTGGAGAAGTGCCTCCATCATGGAAAACAGCATTTATAATGTTGATTCCAAAGGAAGATCAAGACCTTACTCAATCAAAAAATTATAGACCTATATCACTTTTAAATAATGATTATAAGATATTTGCAAAGATTTTAGCAAATAGATTAATGAAGGTTATGCAACAAATGATTTATACTGATCAAATAGGATTTATAAGTGGTAGGCAAATGAAAAATAATGTGAGATGTATTGTAAACTTATTGGAATATTTAGAAACAAATAATCAAGTCCCGGCAGCTTTGATCTTTTTGGACGCTGAAAAAGCGTTCAATCAATTGAATTGGCAATTTTTATTTATAGTTTTAGAGAAGATGGAGTTTGGTGATAAGTTTCTACAACCTATTAGATCAATTTATCAAAAACAAACAGCTCAAATAATAATTAATGGTAGTTTAACAGAAGCTTGTAAAATTGAAAAGGGTACAAGACAGGGATGTACAAAAAGAATTAGATAGCTGGAGAAAATTACAATTGTCTTTATTGGGAAGAATTGCAGCAGTAAAAATGAATGTTTTGCCAAAAATTTTATTTTTCTTTCAAATTATTATTTATTTATTTATTATTGGGATTTATATGCCGCCCTATCTCCCGAAGGACTCAGGGCGGATAACAACAGTAACATATAATAAATACAGAAGTTAAGATAAAAATTAAAATTAAAGGCCTCTGTACAATAAATTAAAATTAAAATTACAATAAATTAAAATTAAAATAAATTAAAAGTTAGAGTTAAAATTAAAAACATAATTAAACTCCCTGTCAGTCTAGGTCAGCCAGATGGAAAAGGAGTGTTTTGAGGCTGCGGCGAAAGGACCGGAGATTTTGGGCCATCCGAAGCTCATGGGGGAGCTGGTTCCACAGGGCTGGCACTCCCACAGAGAAGGCCCTCCCCCTGGGGGTCGCCAGCCAACATTATTTAGCCGACGGTACCCTGAGGAGGCCTTCTCTGTGTGAGCGTACTGGGAGATGGGAATTCGTTCCTGGCAGCAGATGATCCTGCAAGTATCCCGGTCCTAAGCCATGTAGGGCTTTAAAGGTAAGTACCAGCACCTTAAATTTCACCCAGAGGGCAACCGGTAACCAATGCAGCTCATGCAGGAGGGGTGTAATGTGGTAGTATCGGGGTGCTCCCATCACTACCCGTGCAGCCGCATTCTGCACCAGCTGAAGCCTCCGGGTGGTCTTTAAGGGCAGCCCCATGTAGAGAGCATTGCAGTAATCTATACAGGAGGTAACGAGTGCGTGGGTGACTGTGCATAGGGCATCTCAGTCCAGGAAGGGGTGTAACTGGCATACCAGGCGAATCTGGGAAAATGCCCCCCTAGCCACGACTCCAATATGATCTTCAAAACTGAGTCATGAATCCAGGAGGACACCCAGATTGCGTGCTCTATCAACGGGAGGTAACATCTCTCCTCCTATAACCAAAGATGGAACCTCTTGGACTAAACGAGATGTCGGTACGTAAAGCCACTCAGTCTTGACCGGGTTGAGCCGGAGCCTGTTCTTTCCCATCCAAATCTGTATCGCTTCCAGGCAATGGGACATCACATTGAGGGCATCACTGGGTTGGTTTGGGGTGAAGATGAAAAGCTGGGTATCATCAGCATATTGATGATACCTTACCCCGAAGCCACGGATGATCTCTCCCAGCGGCTTCATATAGATGTTGAACAGGAGAGGTGAGAATACCGACCCCTGAGGCACCCCACAACTAAGGGGCCTAGGGGTTGACCTTTGGCCCCCTGCCAACACCTTCTGCGAACGGCCTGAGAGATAGGAGGAGAACCACCACAGAACGGTGCCTCCCACTCCCAACCCCTCAAGATGACACAGCAAGATACCGTGGTCGATGGTATCAAAAGCCACTGAGAGATCTAATAGGACCAGAACAGAGGAATAACCCCTATCTCGGGCCCGCCAGAGATCATTCACCAGCACGACCAATGCCGTCTCCATGCTGTTGCAGATAGACAGACAGAGGACAAGGGTGTTGGAGGGGATCAAGTCACAGTCTCATCGGTTGCTGCAGGAGGCCAGAAGATGACACGTGCCGCCCTAAGAAGAGCGAGACGAGAGCAAGAGCAAGATCAGCAGAAAGTTATGGAATCTCCAAAGCGTGTTTACAGTGAAGATGTGGGAGGGGAGCGGTCTAAAGAAGTTTTGGGGGTCATGACAGATGTGCTCCAAAAGTTTTGGGGCGTTAAGATTGCTGATTAAATTTTTAAATTAGAATGTCAATGGAGTAAAATTATTATAGAGGAGAAAGAAAGTTTTTTTTTAAATATTTTACACAACTTAAGATTGATGTTATTTGCTTGCTAGAAAAGTATATTAGGGTTATGGACTTAAAGTATGTGTTGAACTAAGAATGGATACGCAAGCTCCTAATTAACAACAAGTTGTCTTAGAGACTGCTTAAACCTTCTTTTTATACTCTTTTTATTTGAACTCAAGGATGATTTGGAACTGCGAGACATTTGGCGTGATACATGCAAGAACTATTTTTGATCATAGTTTAGTTTGGTCGGAGATTATTAAGGTTAACAGAGATAGGCGCTTTTGGCGCGTAACTGAGAAGTTGTTTGGAAATTAGAGAAAGGTGGGAGAATGTAAATAGCAGGTGAAAGTTGTTTTTTTTCTTTTCTTTCTTTTTTGAAATTAATATGAATAAGGACTGGGATTAAGAAAATTTATTCTGAGTAAAGCTCTTTTTCTGTTTTCCTCTTTTTCTTTTTTACTTTATTTGTAATATTAATATTGTTTGTATTCATTTTATATGAGCTAGAGGGAGATAGAATTTATAGTTTATTGTTGATAACATAGGGGTGTTTACGTTTGTTTTTCGATTTTATACCCTGTATTTAGCTCTGGGAAGTCGGGGGGGAGAGGAGGGAATGGGGGAGAGGGATAGGGAGGGTTGGATAGGGGTGGGGGAGGGGAGATTAAAGTCAAAATGTATTGTAAAACTTTTTAAATAAAAAAAATAAATAAAATAAAGAGGTGGTCTTAAAGTGCCCAATCTTAAATTATATTATGAGGCTGCGGCGTAATAATAATAATAATAATAATAATAATAATAATAATAATAATAATAATAATAATAATAATAATAATAATAATAATAATAATAATAATAAAAATAATAAGTTGGAAGGGACCTTGGAGGTCATCTAGTCCAACCCCCAGCTAAGGCAGGAAACCCTATACCATTTCAGACAAATGGCTGTCCAGTCTCTTCTTAAAAACTTCCAGTGTTGGAGCATTCACCACTTCTGTAGGCAGGTTGTTCCACTGGTTAGTTGTTCTAACTGTCAGGAAGTTTCTCCTTAGTTCTAGGTTGCTTCTCTCCTTGACTAGTTTCCATCCGTTGCTTCTTGTCCTGCTTTCAGGTGCTTTGGAGAATAGCTTGACTCCCTCTTCTTTGTGGCAGCCCCTGAGATATTGGAACACTGCTATCATGTCACCCCTCACCCTTCTCTTCATTAAACTACACATACCCAATTCCAGCAACCATTCCCTATATGTTTTAGCCTCCAGTCCCCCAATCATCTTTGTTGCTCTTCTCTGTACTCTTTCTAGAGTCTCGACATCTTTTTTACATCGTGGGGACCAAAACTGGATGCAGTATTCCAGGTGTGGCCTTACCAAGGCATTGTAAGGTGGTATTAATACTTCACGTGATCTTGATTCTATCCCTCTGTTAATGCAGCCTAGCACTGTGTTGGCTTTTTTGGCAGCTGCAGCACACTACTGGCTCATATTTAAGTGATTGTCCACTAGGACTCTGAGATCTCTCTCACAGTTACTGCTATCGAGCAAGGTACCACCTATACTATACCTGTGCATTTGATTTTTCCTGCCTAAATGCAGAACCTTACTGTTTTCACAATTGAATTTCATTTTGTTAGATAGTGCCCAGTGTTTGAGTCTGTCCAGATCCTCCTGTATCTTAAGCCTATCTTCTGGAGTATTGGCTATTCCTGCCAGCTTGGTGTCATCTGCAAATTTGATTAGTTCCCCATCTATCCTCTAATTCAAATCGTTGATGAAGATGTTGAAGAGCACTGGGCCCAGAACAGAGCCCGGGGGCACCCAACTACACACTTCCTTCCATGGAAATGCAGTTCCATTGAGGACCACACGCTGAGTATGGCCTGTCAGCCAGCTACGAATCCATGTGGTGGTGATGCTATCTAACCCACATTTTTCTATCTTATCAAGTAGTAGGTTGTGATCTACTTTATCAAATGCCTTACTGAAGTCCAAGTAAATTATATCTACAGCATTCCTCTGGTCCACTAGTTTTGTCACTTGGTCAAAGAATGCAATAAGGTTTGTTTGGCATGATCTGTTTTTGACAAACCCATGTTGGCTTTTAGTGATAACTTTGTTCGCTTCAAAGTGTTTGCTGATTTGTTGTTTGATTATCTTTTCCAGAATCTTCCCAGGTATTGAGGTCAGGCTGATAGGTCTGTAGTTTCCTGGATCTATTTTTTTCCCTTTTTTGAATATGGGAACTACATCAGCTTTCTTCCAGTCCTCTGGTAGTTCCCCAGTGTTCCAGGATCTTTGAAAAATATAGTTCAGTGGTTCTGAGATCACATCTGCCAGTTCCTTGAGAACCTTGGGGTGTAATCCATCTGGTCCTGGTGATTTGAACTCGTCTAGGCTGGACAGGTGCTTAGTTACCATTTTCTTGCCTATCTTAACTTGCATTTTTATTCTGTTTTTTATGGCACTGATTTTGGTAGGTTGCACTGTGTTTAGTAATTGGTTTAATTTAACAGAAGGGAGATTATTGAATATTGAGGGATGTGATTTGTTATATGGCTGGCATGCTTATTTATTGTATGATAAAAAGGTGGATAACTTTTTTAAGACACATATATTAAGGTATGCACTGTTGCGAGTTTGGAAAAAATATTGATATAAGTTAAGTTATAAAATACCAATTTGGGCAATACATAAACATGCGATAGAAAATATAAATGTGGGATTTAAACATGATGTGACTACATATAAAGAAATCTTTTTTTATTGAAAAGTTTTTCAATACATTTTATCTTTAACAACCCCTCCCCCCACCCCCACCCAACCCCTCCCAACCCTCCACCCTCCCCTTCCCCCCCTCCCTCCCCCCTGACTTTCCAGAGCTAAATACAAGGTATAAAAATAAAAACAATCATAAACAACCCTATGCTAACAATAATAAAGTATTAAGTCTATAGCACTCTAGCTCATATAAAATGACTACAAGCAATACAGTATCAGTATCCTTAGTGACCCGAAGCTTTTGGAGCACGTCTTCCAGAAGCCTCTTGATGTTCTTAGGCTGCGCCCCTCCCACAGCTTCGCTATAGGTATGCTTTGGAGGTTCCATAACTTTCTGCTGGTCCTGTTCTTGCTCTCGTCTCGCTCGTCTCAAAGAAGTACGCGTCATCCTCTGGTCTCTGGCATCTTCCGATGAAACTGTAATTTGATCCACTCCTATAGCTTTTTCATGTGTCTGCGTTGTTCCTCCAGCATCTTGAGGCTTTCCCTCGCCATTCTTCTTTGTAGATTCCAAAAGTGGTAAGGGGGGTGCTTTTAAAACATTACTGTAAAAATCACATGCCTGCATCACTGTAATAAGACGATGTCTCATGCCTTCATGCATCACCACCATACCCACTGGTATCTCCCATCTGAACTTGATATCACGTCTCCTAAGCTCTTGTGCTAGAAAAGCAAAGTCCTTCCTTCTCCTTAAGATTCTTGGAGGGATCTCTTTTAGAACCAGGACTTCTTGCTCAGCAACCACAAGCTTAGTATTATAAGAAGCTTGGATGACTTCATTCCTGATTGCTCTCTTTGTAAAATAAACAACCACATCTCTAGGTAACTTCCTTTGTCTTGCAATCCAAGAATTAACACGAAAGATTTTATCTATATCTCCCACAATTTCAGCTGCTGACTGTCCCAGTACCCCTTCCAATGCCTCAGAGACTATTTGCTTCAAATCATCTTTAGGATTCTCTTTTAAACCTCTGATCCTGATAGCAAACTCCATCTCATGGTACTGGACCAAGGTCAAGTCGCTGTCAATTTTATCCACCACATTTTCCGTCTTTAACATTTTGGCTTCTAATTTGGAGTTATTTTAACTGAGATCTTCCACTCTTTCGTCCAAGCGTTCAATACATAAAGCCATACCTTGAAGTGCAAGCAAGATGTCTGCCCTCATTTCTGTGAACTGCTCCTCCAGCTTTTCATCCATAACTTCAGCTAACTTTTCTGGCAGCTTTTCATCCAGCTTTTCATCTATAATATCTGCTATTTGCTGTGAGTGTTTTTCCAAAGCATCCTGCAAATCTTTAACTGTCAGTGCTGGAGCAGGTGGAGGGGGCAATAGAGCTTGCAGTGAAGACTGCTGCACCAGAGAAGCCCCCGCACTCCTGAGAACTTTGGAAGATTTAGCCGCCATCTTCCCCCACTATTACTTGTTACGCACTTTCACTTTCAAAGCCTGCAAAGTCTGTTTAGCTAAAGAACAAAAATCCACTTTCACCTTGAACTCCTGTATCGCTCTGCCTGCATCTTCGCACTCCAAAATCCTTTCCTGCTGGCAGGGATGGTTGCTAACGCCTTGTTCTGCTCCCCAAAACACGGAGCAGAAACGCTGCGCAGCCTGGAGAAACCCAGGCTTCGGGGGGGCTCAATCCTTCAGCCGCCTGAACTTTAAGCTCAGGCGGCCCCGGAGAGCTCAACCCCTACCTGGGTACTCACCCCCTCCTCTTCTCCCAAGGAGGGGGCTTCCAAACTGCCGAAACAGCTGATCAGTGCTGTTTTCGGCGATTCTACAAAGCCGCGGAGTGGACAGCCACCGAAATAGCTGTCTTCGGCATTGCGTCGCCACCGGAAGTCCATATAAAGAAATCTTTAGACTGGAAAGGAATGTATGGCAATTAAAGCCATTTTAATATTTTAAAAGAGGAAAAAATAGTTCAAAGTTGGTTTCAGTATGGCCAGATACAAGCTAGATGGAAAGTAGATCAGAAAATTGGCATTTCGATATCAGATGTAAATTTGGTAAAACAAATTAGAGATCAAAGTCAAGCGCATATAAAAAGAATATATAATGCATTGATAGAAATAGATTCTGAAATGGAACTTGTTAAAGATTGTATGATAAAATGGGCCAAGAATATTCAAGACCCAATTACGATGGATACTTGGGAAAAAATCTGGGTCAGAAATGTAAAATTTACACAGGCACAAAACTTAAGAGAGAACTTTTATAAAATGTTTTATAGATGGCATTTAGATCCTAAAAAAATAGTATGTATGTATCCAAATTATCAGCCTAAATGTTGGAGGTGTGGTTGTGATGATGCACTGTATTGTCATATATGGTGGACTTGTAAAAAGGTTAAAGCTTTTTGGATTAAAAATGCAGAAGATATTTAAGAAAAAGATAAGGTTTTCTCCACAGTTATTTTTGTTGGGTATTATTACAGATTGTACTGTGATAGAGACTAAATTGGTGTTGCATTTAATAACGGCAGCAAGACTTTTGGTATCGCAATATTGGAAGAAGGAGGAACTGCCTACTATAAAAGAATGGACTTTGAAAGTTTCAAACTTGGCAGAAATAGCAAAAATCTCAGCATATTTGAAAGAACAATCGCAACAGAGATAAATACTGGAGTGGAGAAGATGGATTGATTATATTCAGAATAAATATGGGACTAAAAAGTTTCATTTAGCATATGAATGAGTATTAGTATAATTATTATTAGAATTATAAGATGTGTTATTATTTAGTTATGTTTAAGGGAGTTAAAGTGTGATAGGATTTGAAGTTTAATTATAGTTATTTAGCATATATTGGTTCAAGTTTGTTAAAGGCAATACCCTGTATTCAGCTCTGGGAAGTCGGGGGGGAGGGGGAGAGAGGGAAATTGGGGTTATGTTTTAAATGTATTGGATAATGTATGTTATGTTAATGTTTAAAAATGTATTGTAAAACTTTAAAACTCTTTAATAAAAAAAGAAAGAAAATAGGTTGATTCATGCTCTTAAGGTTATTCTGCATTTCCTTGTAGTTTAAGGTCATTGTCCTTTGAAATTTTTGCCGCTTATCATATGCTTCCTTTTGTGATCATTTTACAAGGTTCCTTCTTTAAGTCTCTATCCTCAGAATTTTCTTCAGTCATCTCTACTGTATTTTGCTGGGAAATTACTTGGAGTGAAATTAAGTTGGAAATGAGTTGATTCATGCTCTCAAAGTTATTCTGGATTTCTATGTAGTTTAAAATCATTGTCCTTTGGAATTGTTGTTGCTCATCATATGTTTCCTTTTGTAAAGTATTCATTGCTTCAGATTTGTTATTTCTCATTTTGTTTACACAGCTGCATTTTCTAAAAGCTTTGAGATTCAGAGAGAAAAACAAAAAAATCCTCATCCACTAGCAGGTGTCAGCATTTGCTCATTTTTCATGTCTTTCTAGTCTGTTTTCTTTCTCTAAAAAGTAAGATTCACCACTTAACTAAAAGAGAGGGAGCAGAGTCCCCCTCCCCTTTTCCTTCTTCAGAGATCTCTTATTCTGGGGACTTTCTTCTTCAGGAAAATAGGTAGGATAGAGAAAATCAATATTCTTACCCAGATTCCCCAAACCCTAACTTTGTAATTGGTTCCTTGTGCAGGGTGGTGCTCATTTTAATACTGCCCTGATTTTCTCGGGATCCATTTCGATGCCCCGTGGGGATATGCAATACCACAGGTAGTCTATTCTTTCCTGGTGGAATTCACATTTTGATAATTTGGCATATAGGTGGGCAGCCAGCAGTTTTTTTTTTAATGGCTCTGACTAGATTAATATGCTCCTCTTTGGTCTCGGTGAAGATAAAGATGTCATCTAAGTAAACCAGGACCACCTTAAATAGGTGCCCTCTTAGCACTTCATTGAGTAATTGCATAAAACCTGCGGGGGCCCCTTGCAGTCCAAACAGCAAAATTTTGAACTGGACATTGGACAATTGAATGTGGTCTTCCATTCATCCCCTTCCTTGATCCTAACACAGTAGTATGCTTCTCTTAGGCCTAGTTTGGTAAAAAATCCTTCCTTTCAATAGATGGGATAAGAGGTCCTTCATGAGGGGTAGGGGATACAGATTACTTTCACTAATTGCATTCAGGGTGTGATAATTCACATACAAACACAAAGTACAGTCCTTCTTCTCCCTAAATAGGACTGGGGCAGCCACTTTGGGTTTGGCAGGTTCAATACATGCCCTTTCTAAGTTTTTATTTATGAATCTTTCCACCTCCTCTGTCTCCTTAGGGTTCATGGAGTACAGCCTGGACTTCGGGAGTTTTGCCGCGAGTTTGATTTCTATAGCCCAGTCCATGGGTCAGTGAGGAGGGAGCTCATCTGCCCGTTCCTCACTGAAAACTTCAGCAAGGTTTCGTTATTCTTCCGGTATTTCTGGTAACCCTTTCTCTTCTCCCACTGATGCTTTCTCTGCTCCTAAAGTTGGGGGGGGGCTTTGGGATTTTAAGTTTCCACAAACCCCCTCTGGGAAGTTGAGTTCTGCTGTCCTCCAATTTACCCAGGAGTTCCATTTCTTTAACCATTCCAGCCCTAAAATCATTGGGCATTCCATGCCTGGGGTCACTACAAATGTTATGTCTTTCTCATATGGGCCCAAGAGACAGGTGAACTCGTAAGGTGGCTAGGGTAGCTGGTACCCCCTCTGCTATGGACCCATCTAACTCAGACCATGTCTCAGACCAGGTCGGGGATTGATCGTGCCGTGGTGGGGGTTGGGTTGGGGGCCTACGGGGCCCCGGAGCGGGGTGTGGGATCGCCTATTCCCACAGTGGTAGGGAATGGCCGCAGGTGTATGAACAGAGGGCCATATCAATATCCGGGAGTTCATTCCCGCTGTCTTCAAGCGGTGATGCGCTCCGACCCTCTGATTTCAGCCCGTGGTACCGGGAGAGAGGATGAGCAGCCACCTGAGCTCAGGCTCGTGTATTTCAATGCCAGGTCTGGAATGAATAAGGCACCTCTCATTCGTGAGCTGATTGAGGAGGAGCATGCGGACCTGGCTTGCATTACGGAGACCTGGTTGGGCCCAGAGGGCGGGGTCCCCCTGGTTGATCTTAGCCCATCAGGATTCTGGGTGCTGTACCAGCCTCGGGCTCAGGGTAGGGGCGGTGGAGTGGCAGTAGTTGTGAGGGAGACCTTATGTCCGCGGGAGGCCACCATAGTCCAGATAGTCGGGTGTGAGTCCCTCCTCCTGAGATGTGGCCCTAGAGCTCAGTTGGGCTTGCTGCTGGTGTACGTTTCGCCTAGTCGCATAGCAGCAGCCCTGCCTGAGCTTCTCGATATCCTCTCAGGGTTGGTGGTTGAGTTCCCCAAACTTATAGTTTTGGGTGAATTCAACCTACCATCCCTGGGGGGATCATCTGAGTTAGCTCAGGAGTTCATGGTTTCTATGATGGCCATGGACCTGATGCAGGTTATTCAGGGCCCAACTCATGGGGGGATGACACGCTCGATCAGGTTTTTCTATCCGGATGGTGGTTAGATGATCTCAGGGGGGGGTTCCCCAATTATTACACCCCTGTCATGGACCGATCATCATCTCCTGCGGTTGGTCTTCCGTTTTGCCACTCCCTGTTGTGGGGTTGTTGAGCCAATAAGATAGTTCCGTCCTAGGCGCCTGGTGGACCCTGAGCGTTTCCAGACGGCGCTTGGGCCCCCACCTGCCTCCTTTGCTCACAGCTCGGTTGATGCCCTAGTGGAAGCCTGGGAAAGGGCAGCCTTTCCCATGCGGCCCTTGACCCGGCGCAGATCCCAATGGGCTCCATGGTTCTCCATGGAGCTCCGGGAGATGAAGCGTCGGAGACGGGGCCTAGAGAGCTGTTGGAGATCCAGCCAATCCGAATCCGACCAGTTACGACTAAGGTTGTTTACGAGAACTTATCTCGCGGTGATGAGGGTAGCAAGGTCTAACCACTTTGCCACCCTCATCGCGTCCGCAGATAATTAGAGTAACTCGCTCTCTCCTTAATCAGGAGGTGAGGGAGGAACCCTTGCAGGGTCGAGCCGAGGAGTTTAGTCGATTTCTGTTGGACAAAATTGCTTGGATTCGGACCGGTCTGGACTCCGACTGGGCAGAGTCTGACGATGAGGATACGGGCAGCCTTGTCGATTTAATCTGGGAAGAGTTCGACCCTGTGACTCCTGAAGAAGTGGACAAGATCATGGGGAAGCTGAGCTCCACCACGTGTTTGTTGGACCCGTGTCCCTCCTGGCTGACTCATGCGGCCCGGGATGGGACACGAGGCTGGCTCCAGGCAGTGATCACTGCCTCTTTGAGCGAGGGTAGTTTTCCCGCCACCTTGAAGGAGGCGGTGGTGAGACCCCTCCTCAAGAAGCCTGCCTTGGACCCAGCTATATTAAACAACTACTGTCCAGTCTCCAACCTTCGCTTTCTGGCGAAGGTTGTTGAGAGCGTGGTGGCGCAACAGCTCCCTTTGTTCTTGGATGAAGATGAAGCTGATTATCTAGACCCGTACCAATCAGGTTTCAGGCCCGGGTACAGCACGGAGACGGTATTGGTCGCGCTGGTGAATGATCTCTGGCGGGCTCGGGACAGGGATTGCTCCTCTGTCCTAGTCCTTTTAGACCTCTCAGCGGCTTTTGATACCATTGACCATGGTATCCTGCTGCGACGTCTCAGGGGGTTGGGAGTGGGAGGCACAGTTCTCCAGTGGTTCTCCTCCTACCTTCTGGGATGCTCGCAGTCGGTGTTGGCAGGGGGGCAGAGATTGACCTTGAGACCTCTCATTTGTGGAGTTCCTCAGGGATCGGTTCTCTCGCCTCTCCTGTTCAACATCTATATAAAGCCGCTGGGCGAGATCATTCGTGGTTTTGGAGTTGGGTATCATCAATATGCTGATGATACCCAGCTTTTTATTTCGACCCCAAACCACCCCAGTGATGCCCTCGACATGATGTCCCGCTGCCTAGAGGTGGTCCGGGTCTGGATGGGGAGGAACAGGCTTCGACTCAACCCTGACAAGACTGAGTGGCTGTTCGTGCCGGCATCCCGGGAAATTCCGATTATCCCATCTCTGGCCATGGGGGGTGAGCTATTACCCCCCGTAGATAGCGCACGCAACTTGGGGGTCCTTCTAGATTCACAGCTCTCTTTGGAAGAGCATATTGGAGCTGTGACTAGGGGGGCCTTTGCCCAGGTTCGCCTGGTGCGCCAGTTGCGACCCTATCTAGACCGGGATGCCTTGCGTACAGTCACTCATGCGCTCGTGACTTCTCATCTAGACTACTGTAATGCTCTCTACATGGGGCTTCCCTTGAAGTCCACTCGGAGGCTCCAACTGGTGCAGAATGCAGCCACGTGAGTTGTGCTGGGTGTTTCCCGATACTCCCGTGTTACACCTTTGCTCCGCGAGCTGCATTGGCTGCCGGTTGCCCTCCGGGTGAGATTCAAGGTGTTAGTGATGACTTATAAAGCCCTACATGGCATGGGTCCAGATTACCTATGGCAACACCTGCGGCCAGCATCAACTTCCCTCCGTCCAGTGCGCTCCCACAGAGAGGGCCTCCTCAGGGTGCCTCCGATCAAAGAATGTCGATTGGTGGCCCCCAGGGGGAGAGCGTTCTCTGTGGGCGCACCAGACCTATGGAACCGCTTGCCGGTTGAGCTCCGGACAGCCCCCGATCTTCGCTCCTTCCAGCGCGATCTAAAAATGTATCTATTTGAGCAGTCTGACCTGGTCTGATGGGTTAGGGTTGGGGTTTTAATACATCTTAATTATTGTTTTAACCTTGGGCATTTATTTAATCGCTTTTAACTTTTGTATCCTGTTTTCATATTTATTGCCCTGTACACCGCCCTGAGTCCTTCGGGAGAAGGGCAGTATAAAAATATAATAAATAAATAAATAAATAGATAAATAAATAAATAACTGGCCAAAGGAGATTGGTTGTTTTAGTTTCCTCACCAGAATGCCCAAGTTCCACACTAGCATCAGGCTAATGAGGCAGCGGGTGCAGCCAGAATATATTAAGACTTTCACTTTAACAGCTTTGGGCATAGAGGGAGGTAATATAGTCACTGTCTTGAGGATGGGTGGAATGGATCCACTTACCAGGGTTTCACCCCCCAAGCTGTCCTCCGAGGTGTCCACCACCTCTGCAGTGTAGACCGGAATTCCCTCCAATTCCTTGGCAGGGGTTGGGGACTCTACAGCTTCTCTCCCCCTCATGATAGGCTCTTTTGGTTTGGATGGGGAATTCCCTGATTTCCTGGGTGGTGATGGGTCTGATTTGCACTGAGGGCCTTTTGGGTGGCATTCTACAGTGCAGTAGCCCTCTCTCCCACATTTGAAACAGCCCGTTGAGTTGTTAGCCATAGCTGGTTGTTTAGCTGGCTCGCGCATCTGCTTGGGAGGTGGGCGGCCCCATGGTTTTCCTCAGTGGTACCTTTTCAGTAGGTCTATCTCTTCCTCTTCTGCCAGGATATTCCAGTCATCGAGGTGGTGTGGGTCCCCTTGAGGCAGGCAAGCATCATACAGTTTAGCCCATCTTTGAAATGGCTAAGTTTAGCTTGTTGGCAATAGCCCTGAATTCTTGTGTATATTCAGCCACCCGGCATCTGCCCTGCCTCACCATTTTGATTCTCTCACAGGCCTTGTGATCAGCCAGGGGGTCCTCAAATAGCCTTCTCAAAGAGGACATGAAATGGTTGAAGTCTCTGAGCTCTGGGACGTTGAAGTCATGCAGGTTCACCACCCAGTCTACAGCCGGTCTGTCCAGGGTGGATTGCACTATATGGATGCAGGCTTTGTTGCCGGGGATGTCCTGTCTGTATTCTTCTATGTAACTGAGGACTTGAGTTAGGAAAAACCCCAAGTGTGACAACTCCCCCCTGAATTTCACTTCCAGTAGCGGGAGTCTTTGAATGGATCAGTGCCTTTGCTGCTGAGGGTATTGTGTCCCATCCTGATCCCCATCTGTGGGTCAGCAGGAGGTGGGGGCTGCTGAGGTGGTAGCTACCAGTTCAGCGAACATCCCTGGTGTTACAGGTTCCAGATCCCCCCCACTGTCTCTCGAGCTGCAGCTCCAGTTGCTAGTGTGGCTTCGAGGCTCAGGTTTCTCCTCCCTTAGAGCCGAGGGTATTTTTCATCAGGTCAATAGTTTTCTCTAGGATCCAGTCTGAGTTTTGTGCATAACCCCGTCCTCTTCGCTAATGTGCAGGGATTTCTCCATCTCTTGCTTCCATTCGTGTTGGTGGCTGCCCCGTCTCAGGGTCACTTTTCTCAATACCTTTTCCCACTCGCTTTTCCTTCCAATGCCCATTGACCACCATGGTTTGTGGTCACGCATCTCCACCACCTCTTCCCTGGAGCAATATGATGCTTCAGATCCCAATAGCTGGTGGGATCTCAGTGGTGGGGAAGGCTCCCTTTTCATAGGGCTTTCGCCCTTCCCTACCTCGTTGTTCGATGTTGTATTTTTTGCAAAGTCCCCCGGTAAAGTTCTTCCTTCCAGGTTTACTATTAATGCAGATCCTGTCTAATGTCAGAACCCACCTCTTCCCACTTCCTAAGAAAGCAGCACTCTTGGAGACAGGGTTTTCCAAGCAAGATCTTTTACTAAAAAATAGGAGATAGCAGGCATAATAGACAGGATCTGAGGCATTCTCTTACATCTTGATAATTTTAAAGTGCCGCTAAGCAAATTCCCCCCACAGTTCATTTGGTCAGTTCCAGATAAGCCACTCTCCAGGTGGTAAGTCCATCGTGGGAAAAGAAAGATAACAATCTGTTTGCAGCACAATCATTTCCACAGCTCCTCACACTTCCTTCAGAGAAACAAACCAGATACTGGAGGGTCATAATTCTTTCCCCCCCCACCCCCTTTTCTAGTTGCCCAGTAAGTTCAAAGAGAATGCCTAGTAAGAAAGCAATTGGTTACATTGTAATGGATAGCAGACAGACGGAATAAAAAAAATGAAGGAAGTGAAAGCAATAAAGCCCCATGCCTGTTACCTCTTCCCCTTGTGAATGGAAGAATCCAGGGGAAGATGAGATTTGGTTTTTGCACAGAGGAGATAGTTAGAAATGAAATAGAAATGGATTCTGACATTGCCATTACTGGAAAAATGGCAAGAGCCTCCAATCCAGCAAAAGGAGATAAAACAGTTTTGGTAGGAAGGATTGACTGACTTTTATGACATGATAGATCTCTTTCATTCCATATGATTATTTTGTAACTTAGATTGTAACTCTGCATTCAGAATGAGCTTACATTACAAGAATTGTAAATTTAGTCCTTAATATATTACTTTAGTCCATGTTTAGAGTTTGTGCTTTATTTTAATTAGGAACTTGAAATATTGTCATGAAACTTTTGTTTACAAAAATGAATATGTATTTTAATATGGTGGATTTACTTTCACCCAAACATAACAGTAAGTAAATAAGTATAGCCAATTTGGTACAGAAGGCAGCAGGCTAGTGAAGAAGACAGCCCATTATGGCGGCCGTGAAGAAATGACAGCTGTCAGAAATAGCGGTGCATCAGTGGGATGGGAATTCAACTAACCTGGTGGAGTGAACACTCAGTGAACTCTTGTAAGTGTTCTGGATCGTGGAATCATTCCAGAGAATTTCAAAAGAGAGAAGAAAAGAGGAGAAGCTCCAGAGTGAAAGGGGGAAATTACCTCCCCTGTCAGATAGCGGTGAAAAGGAGACAGGAGAAAAAAGAGAACTGACCTTAAAGTAACAGACTCACAGGCTGTAAGTACTTCTGATCAAGGGCTCTTGCAGCAAAGACAAGAAGTTTAACAAAAAACAAAATAAACTTGAAGAGTGACAGTGTGGACTGAGCAGAGAGAGTGGACATCTTGAATAAGAACTGACGAGCAATTAGCATTAAATGAGGGAAGAGTGATACTCATAACTTAAGAAGTGAATTAATTGCTTTAAAAAGTTTCTAAAGCAAAAGGGATAAATTGTAATTGATTTGAGAGCTTAGACCAATAAGAATTAATTGAACATAACCTATTGTATGATTGAATTGGAGGAGGCTAACTAGCAATAAAAGGTTGAATGCCCAAGGAGGGTGAGAAAATTTATTTACTTGTCTTCTTGTTGAATACAATAATATTTATAACTGTCAAGGGATTGTCTGTAAAACCTGGTCTTTATTGCTAATGAACTGAATACTAGTTACAATATTGAGGTAATTTAATGCTTATATTATTGCTACATGTTATTATATAGATAAATTAGGACTGTGGTGGAATATAAACACTTGAAATTGATTAATATTGATTACTGTGTATTAGAAGTGTTAGTGTAATAGGGTTCATATTGTGTTAGTAACAAAATATATCATTGTTAAGATATAAGGCACTAGTGATTTTTTTTATTTTTTTATTTTTTATTTTAATTCCATTTATATTCCACCCTTCTCCAAAGACTCAGGGCAGCTTACAAGCTTAGCAGTTTAGCATATTATAACCTTGGAAGAATAATAAATTCTCCAGGTGTGGTGGAGGAAAAGACAAAGATGGTATATAAGTGGGAGGGTTGGTTGACATCATTTAGAAAGATGACAAGCATCCCAAATCTAACAAGAGTTGGGACTGGAAGAAGGCAGATAACCCAAGCCTCATCGGCAGAATTAACCCCAACAGGGCAAAGATCCATAGAAGAGATGATGCCATGGGAGAGAGCAGGCTCACTTAAAGACCTACAAGCAATGCTACAATCTATGCAAGAGGTTATGCTGAGAAATCATGAGGATCTAAAAAAAGAAATAGGTGAAATAAGGAATGATACTGGAGAACTTAAAGAGAAGATGGGAGCAATGGATGGAAAATTTGAATGTTTCCAACAACAAATATTGAAAAATGAACAAAAATTATTAGAAATGGAGGACAGAATGAATAAGGAGGAAAGAAGAGTAGATGAAATGAATGAAAAACTCTTGCAAGCAAACAAAGAATTAGAAAAAAACTCATCCTGCTTGAAACTGAGAAAGCAGACCATTATCTACATTTCCAAAACGTGAAAGAAGAGAAGGGGGAGGACCTCCAGAAATGATGATGGACTTGTTAGCAAGGGCCCTAGGGATGGGGAAAGAAGAGATGGCAAATGAGATTGATGAAATATACAGATTCCACACAAACTATGCGAGAAGAAATAACCTACCCAAGGAAGTACATATTAGATTTGTGAAGAAGTCAATTAGGGATGAGATTTTGCACAGAACAAGGGATGATCTGATAGAATACAGAGGCAAACAACTAACTGTCCTAAAACAAGTCCCCAGGAGGGTAAGAGACCTGAGGAGGCCCTATCAACATATCACATCGAAATTAATAAGACAAAACATCAATTTTAGGTGGCTGATGCCAGAAGGGATTCTGGTGACCTGACAAGAAAAAAGATATAGGCTAGATTCAATTGACAAAGCAGAAGAGTTTTTCCAGCAGCATCTAGGCCAGGGATGGCAAACCTATGGCACGTATGCCATAGCCGGCATGTGGAGCTGTCCCTGTGGGCATGCACGCCATCACCCCGGAAGGAGGCAGGGCCAGGCTCCTCCCCTCCACTTCTCCACGTGTGCCTGCACTCTCTTTCTCTCTCTCTGCACTCTTGAGTCAGAGCAGGTGCAAGAGCTGGGCGGATCAGGGCTGGATCCTGGAAGCAGTTGCCAGCGTGAGTCCAAGTAAGCCTGCAGAATGATTTTGCGGGGGCCAATCCGGGCAGCAGAGGCCTTTTACAAGCCTATGGAGCTCAGATTGGGCCGCTGGGGTGCTGCAAAATTGCCCTGTGGCTGTGGATTTAAGCTCAGGAAGGAAGGCAGGACGATCTGTGCAAGGGGTGGGGGTGAGAAAATGGCAGTGGTGGCATGGTGATTTGTGCAGGGGAAAGAAAAGGTGGTGGTGGCAGTGGCAAGGAGATCTGTGTGGTGGGGGAGAACAACAGTGGTGGCACGGCAATTCGTGCAGTGTGGGGAGAAATGGCGGTGGGGGAAAGGAGATCCATGTGGTGGGTAGTGGGAACAGCGGCAGCACGGCGATCTGTGTGGCAGCTTGGGGCAACAATCTTTGCACCCACTGCACAGGTGGCTACTCACCATGCTGTGGCCCATGCCTGGAACCCCTGGATGGCCACCGGGTGGTGGCAAGGAGATGGCCCAGCTTTCACTCATCGCTGCTGGCTGTCTGGGCTCTGTGGCCCAGCGCTCACCCTCCCCCCATAGGAGAAAGAGCCTGGAGGGAATGGAAGAGAGAGCTTGGAGCAAACAGGGGAAATGTGCGAATTTACGGAGGAGAAAGAGCCTGGAGGGAACAAAAGAGCTTGGAGCAAACGGGGGGGGGGGAATGTGCAAATGTATGGAGGAGAAAGAGCCTGGAGGGAACAGAAGAGCTTGGAGCAAACAGAGGAATGTGCAAATGCATGGAGGAGAAAGAGCCTGGAGGGAACGAAAGAGAGAGCTAGGAGTGAATGGGGGGGAAATGTGTGAATGTATGGTGGAGAAAGAGCCTGGAGGGAACGGAAGAGCTTGGAGTGAATGGGGGAAATGTGCGAATGTATGGAGGAGAAACAGCCTGGAGGGAATGGAAGAGAGAGCTTGGAGCGAATGCGGGGGGGGGGGGGGGAAATGTGCGAATGTATGGAGGAGAAAGAGCCTGGAGGCAATGGAAGAGATTTGACATTATCAAACACTTTCTGAGCATCAACAAAAATTAATGGCACTTGTTTTTTGCTGTGTAATTCATAATATTCTAAGATGTCTAGTATGATCCTGACATTATGTCTAATTTGTCTTTTAGGCAAGAAGCCGTTTTGGTCAGTATGGATAAATTCAGCTAAATATTTTTTAAATCTTTCTGCCATTATAGTCATGAAAATCTTGTAATCTGTGTTCGGTAAAGAAATGGGCCTATAATTTTTAATACAGGTCAAATCAGAGTTTTCTTTAGGGATTAGTGAGATGATTGCTTCTTTCCATGAGTTTGGACTTTTTGCTGTGTTTAAAGGTAAAGGTTACCCCACACATGCATGCTAGTTGTTTCCAACTCTAGGGGCCGCTGCTCATCTCTGTTTCAAAGCCAAAGAGCCAGTGCTTGTCCGAGGACATCTCCATGGTCATGTGGCCGGCATGACTAGACGCCAAAGGCGCACGGAACGCTGTTACCTTCCCACCGTAGTGGTCCCTATTTTTCTACTTGCATTTTTACGTGCTTTCGAACTGCTAGGTTGGCAGAAGCTGGGACGAGTAACAGGCGTTCACTCTGTTACACGGCACTCAGGATTTGACCCACCAAACTGCTGACTATCTGATCGACAAGCTCAGTGTCCTAACCCACTGAGCCACCGTGTTCCTTTTGCTGTGTTTAGTACCTCATTAAATAAATCCAATAGGGTTGGGACCAAAAGTTCTTGGAGGTTTTTATATATTTAGGACGGTAATCCATCAGGGCCAGGTGTTTTATTACTCTTTTGTTTTTTAATGGCTTCCATAATTTCCTGGACTGTTCTATCTTTATTTAATATATTTTGAAATTCTTCTGAAACCTTCAGTAAGTGTGCTTTCATAAGATATTGTGATATTCTTTCCTCAGTAATCATTTCATCCTCTTTATAAAGATTTTTATAGAATTCATACATCACCCATTATTCCCTTCATTTTGATGTACTATCTCCCCTGCTTGATTACACAATATCTATTATCTTTTTGTTTTTTCAATCTATAGTCCAGCCATCTCCCGGGTTTATTTGCCTGTTCAAAAATTTTTTGTCTAATGCTTTTTATTTTTTGTGCCATTTCTCCCTTTTTTATAATATTCAATTTATGCTTATTTAAATCTAGCTGTTGTTTTAGATCTCTACATTGTGGGTTTTTTTGTAGTTCTAATTCTAATTTTTTGTGTTCTTCCTCTAAACTTTTTCGATATTACCTTTTCTTTTTATATTCATTGGCCACGTATGCAATTGCAGTTCCTCTCATAACTGCCTTGGCCATGTCCCATATTTTTTTTTATAAATGAATCTTTATTTACATTTCGTGTTAAAAACACACCATACACCAACAAAGACAAAAAAAATTACAATATACCAAAAACGAAGAAATCAAAAAATTGAAAACCATTTCAAAAATTTCACATATCTACTTCTAAACTAACAATTATATTCCACTCATTAAGTCTCTTATAACTATTCAACTCCGAAGCTTATTCATTAACAAAGACTATATCACTTTATTTTTGACCAACCTCCAAGCCACCCTCATTTCTTTAATCTTTTATCCATCCAAATATACCATTTATTCCATGATAGAAATGCTGGTGTCTCTTCTTTACCTTTCAACTTCTTGGTCAATGTGTCTGCTTCTGCACAATCAAGTATTCTCCTAATTATAACTTCATCCGGCAGGGTATGATTTGCCTTCCAAAATTGAGCATACCCCATCCTTGCCACCGTTAAGATATGTAAAACCAAATACCATATTTCCTTCTTAATATTTCCAGGCCTGGAGCCAAGCAGATACGTCTCTGGTTTAAGATCAACTAAACACCCTGTGATTTCCTCTATCCATTTTTGGATCCTCATCCAATATCTAACCACTTCCGGACATGTCCACCATAAGTGATAGTATGTGCCAATCCCTTCACCACACTTCCAACAATGGGCCGACAATCCGGGGAACATTTTGGAAAGTCTAGCCGGAGGGAGATGCCATCTATAAAGCATTTTGTATATGTTCTCCTTATATGATGTGGAAATCACCAGCCTCATATTAGTCCACCAAATCTCTTCCCATTTTTCAAGTGGAAGTGCATAACCAAAATTCTTCCCCCAGGCAATCATCGCATCTTTTACCACATCCTCCCCTACTACCCTAGTTAGCAACAATTTATAGCACTTAGATATCATCCCTTTCTCTGGACCCAGCAGAATCTTATCTAATTCCTGCAGATTCATATAAATACCCCTTCCTTCCTTATCCTTCTTATACCTTGACTGGATCTGCAGGTAGGCCCACCACTCCAATTGAAACCCTTGCTGAGCCAGATCTTGTCGTGTTTTGAGTTCTCCCCTGCTATCTAAAAGTTCTTTATAAGTTGGTCTTCTTCCCTTCTTGAGTAGGGTCAGATGAGTCAAGGCTTCCAAAGTTGATAACCAACATGGAATTTGCGCATAGTACGTAGCCCTTATCTTATCCCAATTCCGAATCAGTATATCCCTTATGTAGTGGCAAGTAAACTGTTTGCTTGGAGGAGTACCTTCCCGCAAAAGAGCTGCATGCCATCCCTGCAGCAAATCAAATCCTTCCAAACTCAACAATCCAATTCCTTAGACTTATCTATTCCTTGCCCCAAACTAAGAGGGCAGCCTGATAGTAAAGTTCCCAGTTCGGTAGGCCAAGGCCCCCTCTTTCCTTAATTTCTTGCATCATTTTTTTTTCAATCCTGGGCTGTTTTCCCCTGCCAAACAAATCTAGAAACTACCCCCTCTAACTCTTTTAAAAATTTCAGCAAAAGTTTAAGTGGTGCTGTCTGAAAAAGAAAATTCCATTTCGGCAAAACATAACATAAGATTTCACCGTGGCTACCCTTCCTAATAATGACAACTGTATCCTACCCCATTTTCCCAGGTCCATTTTTGTTTGTATCAGTAATTTAGAATAATTATCCTCCCTAATACGTGAACATCTTCCGGTCAACCAGATTCCTAAATATTTCAACTTCTTCACGATTTTAAACCCTGTAGTGTCCTCTAACATCTGTTTACTTCTATTTGAAAGATTTTTCGTCAATATATTTGTCTTATCTTTATTTACTTTCAGACCAGCCACGTTTCCAAATTCCTCAATCCTTTTTAGTAATGCCGTGCTGGATTCCAGAGGGTTTTCCAAAATGAAGACCATATCATCAGCAAATGTCTGCAGTTTATAAATTTGGTCTCTTATCTGAAGCCCAGTAATCTCCTCATCTTTCCTTATTATTCTCAGTAGGGGTTCTAAGGTTAGGATAAATAAAAGTGGGGAGAGTGGACAACCCTGCCTAGTGCCCTTACAGATATCAAATTTGTCAGTTAAATTCCCATTTATCAACAGTCTTGCTTCCTGCTTAGTATAGATTGCTTTAATCATATTACGGAATTTAGCCCCAAACTCCATATGTTCCAACTGACACATTAGGAAATCCCAATTAACCCTATTGAATGCTTTTAGAGCATCGATAAATATTAAAGCTAATTGTTTATCTGGTCGGCTTTCATAATACTCCAGAACATTTAATGTAATTCTGAGATTATCTTTTATTTGTCTAGTGGGAAGGAACCCATTCTGGTCTGTATGTATGAATTGGTTTAAGTAAATTTTTAATCTATCTGCAATTATTGTTGCAAATATTTTATAATCTGAATTAAGAAGGGATATTGGCCTATAATTTTTAATATGCTTTGAAGGGAAGTCATCCTTAGGAATCAAACTAATATTTGCCTCCAACCAAGTTTGCGGGACTATAGCCTCATCCAAAATTTCATTAAATAGATCTTTCATATGTTTTCCCAATGATTCCACTAATACCTTATACAATTCTGCAGGCATTCCATCAGTGCCTGGGGTTTTCTGACATTTCTGTTGTCTGACCGCTTTTTCAATTTCTGCTATTGTTATCTCCTGATCTAAGGCCTCTTTCTCATTAGGAAATAACTTAGGAAGGTCTGACTCCGTCAGGTATTGTTTAATCCTCTCCTCAGGAACCTTTTCTTCCTGATATAATTCTGTAAAAAACTCCATTGCTATCTTTTCTATCCCTTCTTTATCCACTATCAGTGTCCCCCTCTTATCCTCTAACTGCTCAATTCTTCTACTTTCCTTCTCTTTCCTTATTCTATAGCTAAGCCATCTCCCTGGTTTATTGGCATATTCAAAATAGTTTTGCCTCGCCACCCTAATTTGACGTGCTATTTTCTCTTGGTCCACAAGGTTGAGTTTATGCCTCCAAAAATCCACCTGCTCCTTCCCGTAAACTTTCTGTGGGTTTACCTGGAGAGCCTTCTCTGCCTTAGTAAGTTGCTCAACATTTTTCCTCCTACTTTCCTCCTCCTTCCTACGTTTAACTGCCATCTGTTTTATTATCAAGCCTCTCAAATAAGCTTTAGCTGTATCCCAAACTATTCGTAGGGACATCCCTTCTGTCCTATTTTCTAAAAAAACCAGACTCATCTCTTGTTTAAATTTTTTGTACAAAAACCGTATCCTTCAGGGTCTCCAGGCTCATCATCCATCTACTCCTCACTCTACTCCCCCTTATCAATGTAATAGCCACTGGGTTGTGGTCCGCCCATTCGTTCGTCAAAATCATGGCATCTTTTGCATAAGGTATCAGCCCATCCAACAACCATACCATATCCAACCTAGACCATGAGTTATGCCTAGGGGTGTAGTAGGTATAATGTTGAGAGGCTGGGTTAATCACACGCCATATATCCCTAAGGCCAAATTCTTCACACATATCCCTAAATACTTTGGGTAAGACCCTCCTATCTTTCCCTTTTTTCTTCTTCAAATCAACCCTCCCTGTTTTGTAATCCTTAGCCCTATCTACCACCGCATTAAAGTCCCCCAAGAGACACATCTGCTCATACTCCAGATCTAATATTTTCCGATATATTTTCTGGAAAAAGTCTTCCTGATTATTATTAGGTGCATATATGCCTACCAGTAACACTTTGCTTCCCACCATTTCTATCTCCAGCATCAGGCTTCTCCCCTCCGGGTCTGCCCATAATTCTTTAGGACACAAGTACTCCTTAACATACATTGCTACACCTTTCTTTTTCTCCTCAGCAGATGCTACAAATAATTTCCCTAGTTTAGAGTAACTCAACAAATTAATTTGGCTTTTCTTAATATGAGTTTCCTGAAGGCATAATACATCAGCTCCACATTTCCTTAATCTAGTTAAGATATTTTTTCTCTTAACAGGAGCATTGAGACCATTAACATTGATTGTCAAAAAATTCACCCCTTGACACATCCTTACTTACGTGGGGCCTTAGATTTGGTAGTCTGTCTAATTACCCTCTTATATTCTTCTCCCTTTCCCTCTCCACCCCCCTCCCCCCTCCACTCCCCCCAGATTCCTCTCCTCCCTCTGACTTCTACTCTCCACTTCTCCATCACTCTCCTGATCACTAGTCCCACAAAATTTTTTATAGAAATCTTGTGCGTCGTGTAGACTCTCAATCTTTATCTTTCGGTCTTCCCACATCACCAGGAGCCCCTCTGGAAGCAGCCATTTATATGTCACACCTTTTTTCCTCAATTGCGAAGTAACAAATTGATAGCGTTGACGTTGCTCTCGGACCCTTCTTGGCAGTTGCTTAAGATTTGTAACCGGACGGCCTTTATACTGAATTGGTTGATCTCTAGCTCTATGAAGCACTTCATCTCTAAGCACCTTTTTGGTAAACCTAACATGCACTTCCCTAGGGAGGCTGTATCGCCTGGCATAATTGGTATAAACTCAAAAAGCCTCATCAATATTGCACCGAACCTCTTTTTTCTCTTTCCCCACCAGGTCTGCAATCATTTCTCCTACCACTTCTTCCAGCTGTTCTTCTCTGTCTTCCATAACATTTTGGAAGCGCAAAAAAAGGCCGCTTTCTCCATCTCCAGGTACACCATATCATCTTCCAGCTTCTTGGATGCTTGCGTGCACCTGTGCTCCCATTTCTCCATCCGCTTCTCCATATTCTCAGAGTCCTTTTCCTTTTTCACCTGGACTGCACCCAATTTTCCTTTCATTTCCTTCATCTGCTGTCTCATGTCCCCCAACTCAGCCTTCAAGCTGTCAAAATTCCTCTCCATTATGTCCTGCATATTTTGTAACATTGTATAAATCCCTTGAATTGTAGCAGATTTTTCTGTCGTTGGTAGGTTCTCCATCGACTTCCTAACCCCTGGTGGCGTTGTAACCGGAGAGGCCGCTGCTATCAAGGTAGGGGCCTTCCTTAAGGTTTTAGTTGACGTTGTCGTTAAAGACATTTCAGTTTGTCCCAGGAGGTTTCGCCACACTACTGTACACCACAGGTTGACTCCTTCCCAGAAACTTTATCACAAACCCCGTACTTCCTTCTAATAATTTTACTTCCGCTCTTTAGGTAGAAGAAAAAAAAGAAAGAAGGAGTCACATCAATATCTGTCAGTTTCTATAAGTCCGCAAAGCAATACACTAACTTTTTCAGGGAAGAGAAAGCTTCTACCAATTATGTCATATTTGTAGACAAGTCCATTTAAGCCTCTAATCAGCATTCACGGCAGCAAAAGACAAAAGGGGTAACAAAAAAAAAAAGAAAAAAGAAAAGAAAAGAAGGAAAAAAATATTTGTTGCCAAAACCACCCCCGATAACTGGCTGCTGCTCCTTTCACTTCTGCTTAGCATCCCGCCGGCGCGCCTGCTCAGAAAGTCTTTAAACTCACTTCCACTCTTTCTCACTTCCCTGCTTTTTTTCAAACTGCCGAGTCATTGGCTTCGGGGCTGCCAAACTGCGGCCCTCTTTCAAGGCTCCGGATCCTCGGGGTGTTTTCCTTTTTCCAGCGAGGTGATTGCATCACACCTCGCCTCCAAGGATGCCTCCTCCTCTTCTCCCAGCCTCTCCAGGGCTGGAAATGGCAGAATATCACCGCAGGAGGCCTGAAAAACAACAAGAGGCTCGGCCGTCTATCGCCTCTCCTCCCAAGGCAGCGCCATCTCGGACTCCAGCTTTAAAAAAAAAAGAAAAGAAAAAAAAAGAAAAAAGAAGAGAAAAAAGTCTCCTCTTTCTTATTTGTCTGGAAGAATGTCCGCATTTGTTCCTCCATCTTATGCTTAAATTCTGTTTGGTTTAGGATTGCCTTTTTTAGAGTCCACTCCTTGTTGTTGTCTTCTGTTCTATTTAATTACAATGGGATTATGGTCTGCCCAAGTATTAATGTCTATTATTATATCATCAATATCTGAATTTAATTCTTTCATTGTCGAGACCATATCAATTCTGGACCATGATTGATGCCGCCCTGAATAGTATGTAAATTGCTTTTCATTCAAATTTCTCTCCCTCCAACTATCTTGAATATTTAATTCTTCCACCATTTTAAAAAAAGTACTAGGTAATATTCTTCTGGTTCATTTCCTTACTTCCTCACTCTTACAATCTAATTCTCTGTCTATAATTGCATTAAAATCGCCAATTATACAAATGTTCTCATATTCCATATCAGCAATAACTTTATGCAGTTTCTTATAAAAATGTCTTTGTTTTTCATTGAGGGTGTAAATTCCCACCAGGGCGACCTTTTTGTAATTCAGGGAAACTTCAATACTCAGTATTCTACCTTCCTCATCTTGATAGATTTGTCTTGCTGGGATTCTTTCTTTAATATATATCACAATTCCTCCTTTCTTCTGCTGTGAAAGCGATACAAATTTGATTCCTAACTTAGGGTAGTTTAATAAATCCTGATCTTGAGTCTTTATATGTGTTTCTTGTAGAATTGTTATATCTAAGTTTTTCTTACTGAGCTTATTCAAAATTATATTTCTCTTAGCTGGGGAGTTTAGTCCATTCACATTTAATGATAATACTGTTAATGTTTCTACATTACTGCTTCTGTTTTGATCTTGTTGCCTTTGTTGGTCTATCTTCCTTGAGTTCTTTGTGTCTACTCTCATCATCATTGTTATAGTTCATTCTATTTTTTTCTCTTCTCTCCATTTCCCATTCTTTACCTTGTGATTCCCATGTCTTTCTATTATATCTCTCTGTATTGTTCTCTTCTCTTAATTCTCTTTCCTCTAGTTCATCTTCATTGCCTAAATCACAGGTCGGCACCCTGTGGCTCCAGAGCCACATGCGGCTCTTTGAGCCGTCCCATGCGGCTCCCAGGCCTCCTCCCTCTTTTTTTTTTGAAAAAAAAGTGGCACTAAAAAATTAATCAATTTAAACTTCTAACAAAAAAACTTGAAAAGTTTAAATTGATTGATTGGTTTGTGGGACGGACCACAAACCGTTTGTGGGACTACCCACAAACCGTTTGTGGGACTACCCACAAACCGTTTGTGGGACTACCCACAAACCTCTTTGTTTTCTTAACTGCACTTGGCAGAGTGGAGGAAGAGACGGGAGAACTAAAAAGGTGAGTAGGGTGGAGTTTTTCCCGCCCTTCCTTCTCCTCGCCATGGGAGAAGGCTCGCTATCAGCCTCGGCAAGGAGAAGGAAGGGGTGATTTTCTCCCCCCCTTCTCCTTTCCATGACTAGCAGCCTCGGCAAGAAGGAAGGGGCGATTTTCTCCCCCTTCCCCTTCTCCCTTGCCGTGGCTAGCAGCCTCGGCAAGAAGGAAGGGGCAATTTTCTCCCCCTCTTGTCCCTTGCCGCGGCTAGCAGCCTCGTCAAGAATGAAGGGGCGATTTTCTCCCCCTCCCCCTTCTCCCTTGCCACGGCTAGCAGCCTCGGCAAGAAGGAAGGGGCAATTTTCTCCCCCCTCTTGTCCCTTGCCGCGGCTAGCAGCCTCGGCAAGAAGGAAGGGGCGATTTTCTCCCCCTCCCCCTTCTCCCTTGCCACGGCTAGCAGCCTCGGCAAGAAGGAAGGGGCAATTTTCTCCCCCCCTTCTCCCTTGCCGTGGATAGCAGCCTCGGCAAGAAGGAAGGGGCGATTTTCTAGCCCCCCTCTCCCTTGCCGTGGCTAGCAGCCTGGCAAGGAGAAGGAAGGGGCGATTTTCTCCCCCCCTCCCTTGCCGTGGCTAGCAGCCTGGCAAGCAGAAGGAAGGGGCGATTTTGTCCCCCCCCTTCTCCCTTGCCACGGCTAGCATTCTAGGCAAGAAGGAAGGGGCGATCTTCTCCCCCCCTTCTCCCTTGCCGCGGATAGCAGCCTCGGCAAGAAGGAAGGGGCGATTTTATCCCCCCTTCTCCCTTGCCGTGACTAGCAGCCTCGGCAAGAAGGAAGGGGCGATTTTCTCCCCCTCCCCCTTCTCCCTTGCCACGGCTAGCAGCCTCGGCAAGAAGGAAGGGGCAATTTTCTCCCCCCCTTCTCCCTTGCCGTGGATAGCATTCTAGGCAAGAAGGAAGGGGCGATCTTCTCCCCCCCTTCTCCCTTGCCGCGGATAGCAGCCTCGGCAAGAAGGAAGGGGCGATTTTATCCCCCCTTCTCCCTTGCCGTGACTAGCAGCCTCGGCAAGAAGGAAGGGGTGATTTTCTCCCCCCTTCTCTCTTGCCGCGGATAGCAGCCTCGGCAAGAAGGAAGGGGCGATTTTCTAGCCCCCCCTCTCCCTTGCCGTGGCTAGCAGCCTGGCAAGGAGAAGGAAGGGGCGATTTTCTCCCCCTCTTGTCCCTTGCCGTGGCTAGCAGCCTGGCAAGGAGAAGGAAGGGGCGATTTTCTCCCCCCCTTCTGCCTTGCCGTGGCTAGCAGCCTTGGCAAGAAGGAAGGGGTGATTTTCTCCCCCCCTTCTCCCTTGCCGTGGCTAGCAGCCTCGGCAAGAAGGAAGGGTCGATTTTCTCCCCCTCTTGTTCCTTGCCGCGGCTAGCAGCCTCGGCAAGAAGGAAGGGGCAATTTTCTAGCCCCCCTCTCCCTTGCCGTGGCTAGCAGCCTCGGCAAGAAGGAAGGGGCGATTTTCTCCCCCCTTCTCCCTTGCCGTGGCTAGCAGCCTCGGCAAGGAGGAAGGGGCGATTTTCTCCCCCCCTTCTCCCTTGCCATGGCTAGCAGCCTGGCAAGGAGAAGGAAGGGGCGATTTTCTCCCCCCCTCTCCCTTTCCGTGGCTAGCAGCCTGGCAAGGAGAAGGAAGGGGCGATTTTCTCCCCCCTCCCTTGCCGTGGCTAGCAGCCTGGCAAGGAGAAGGAAGGGGCAATTTTCTTCCCCCCTTCTCCCTTGCCGTGGCTAGCAGCCTCGGCAAGAAGGAAGGGGCGATTTCCCCCCCCTTCTCCCTTGCCATGGCTAGCAGCCTCAGCAAGAAGGAAGGGGCGATTTTCTCCCCCCCTCTCCCTTGCCATGGCTAGCAGCCTGGCAAGGAGAAGGAAGGGGCGATTTTCTCCCCCCTCCCTTGCCATGGCTAGCAGCCTGGCAAGGAGAAGGAAGGGGCGATTTTCTCCCCCCCCCCTTCTCCCTTGCCCTGGCTAGCAGCCTCTGCAAGGAGAAGGAAGGGGCGATTTCCTCCCCTTCTCTCTGCGAGGCTTGAAACAGTTCCTCCATAAACATGCAACTGAATCATTACTTGACTCTTTCACAAAAACTAATACATTAATCTCAAGTTTGCACATTAGTTTCTAGCTTCATAAAAATGTTCTGCACTTGGTTTTCCACTAAGGAAGCAAAGAAGACATATCCAAATTTTAAGAGTTTTATTTAAACTTCATTTGTGAAGCATGTAACTTTAACCTTGATAATCATAAGCAGCTAACATTGCTTTTTCATTTTGTGCAATTACTGTATTAAATTTGTATGTATATTTGGAGCCGATCTTGAGCTGACTTTACTACTTTTAATTCCTCCCTTCTGTTTATTGTGATATTTAGTTGTATAGCTAAAGCACATTTATTCTTAAAAGCTTTTCCATTGGTATTTTGGGTCACTGGACCTACTTCTTAACATCTTAAATCCAAATGTTATATGATTGATATTTTTATTAGGTCCAGTTTTCAAGTGTTTCCATAGCTATAAAATTCCTATCTTGTGAAGCTTCTAGAGCAGACCTTACGAGCAAGTTACCACTATTATTGCAGAGAGGTTATCCTTGTTTGGGATTGTGGTCTTGAGTTGGTAAAGGGATTTCTAGAGAGCTGCAAACCGAGTATTTTATAAGGGACTTTATATTTCACACAGATTGTGCAACCCTCTAATAAATGTTTCAGACTCTGCAGGGGGAGCTCCTCCTCTCCCCCTGCCCCCCCCAAGAGATGGAATTGCAGCTTCTCTTGCTTGGTGGGCTTCGGGAGTGGGGCAGGAAGACCCTTGGCTCCATCCCTCACTCTTTCTCTCTCTTTCTCCTCCTCCTTCTCACCCTCTGCTCTTGGATCAGGCTGTGAGGCTCGGCTGGATGGCTTTGGGTGGTCCTGGCAGCTGACATGGGATCTCTGTGTGTGCGTGTGCGCGCGCACATACATTGTACATAGACCGGAGAGGCGCACAGGCCGGCTTGTGGGTGGGAGGCCCGCGTAGTGTATATTTCTTCCCCTTTTTCCCAGCCCCCTGCCCCCTCCTCGATCTGTAAAGAGGTTCCGTAACCCCGTGGGGATATTTGGGTGTTTCCCCCCTTCCTCTCTCTCTCTCTCTCTCTCTCTCTCTCTCTCTCATCTCCCCTTCTTGGTGTCTCCCCGTTCTTCTCCGTCTGCACCCCCCTCCCCCATGCTCGGAATCCTTCAGAGAACCCCTTCCCCATTCCCTCCTTTTCAGATTTTCAAAGGTGTATTTTGTTTTTTCCCCCCTTATCTCTTTGATTTTTCTGTTTTTCCTCTTCTTTTGCTTATAAATGAATAATAACAGTCACCAAATGGGAGGGGCGTTTACTTGTTCCGAAGCAGCTGAGGGGAAATGGTCTTGGAGCTGCTCACAGCCACCTGTGTGCAAGGCTGGCTTTTTAAAAAGGATTTTACCTTAAGAACCTGGGTAAGGAGGTGCAGGTGGGGCTCTGCACCTTTTCCTTGTGTGTGTGTGTATGTGTGTGTGTGTGTGTGTTTGAAGCCTCCGTTTGCCTGCCTGGCAAGGCGGGGGAAATTTGCTCGGCCTCCTCTCCCGTGTATGTCTTGCTTAGGTAAGCTCCACTTTAATCAAATCCTGTTCTGCGCACGTGCGCGCACGTGCGCATGCGCATGCGTATTTTGCGGCTCCCAGGGTTTTTTTAGTGAGAGAACCGGTTCCAAGTGGCTCTTTCACCAATTCAGGTTGCCTACCCCTGGCCTAGATGCTGCTGGAAAAAGTCTTCTGCTTTATCAATCAAATCTAACCTATATCTTTTTTCTTGCCAGGTCACCACAATCCCTTCTGGCATCAGCCACCTAAAATTAATGTTTTGTCTTATTAATTTTGATGTAATATTTTGGTAGGGCCTTCTCAGGTCTCTTACCCTCCTAGGGACTTGTTTGAGGACAGTTAGTTGTTTACCTCTGTATTCTATTGGGTCATCCCTTGTTCTGTGCAAAATTTCATCCCTAATTGACTTCTTAACAAATCTGATATGTACCTCCTTCGGTAAGTTATTTCTTCTCACGTAATTTGTGTGTATTCTATATATCTCATCTATCTCATTTGCCATCTCTTCTTTCCCTGTCCCTAGGGCCCTTGCTAGCAAGTCCGTCATCATTTCTGGGAGGTCCTCCCCTTCTCTATTATGTCTCAAAGGTCATATCCTGCTTCCATGTGGCTGTGGCTGATGACTGTTGGAATTTTTGGTGTGAGGGATTGTTAATTCTAAGGATCTTTCTTTCTAATCCCAGCTTCCTGACTCCAATCTTTCTGACAATATTATCACATCTGCATTTCTGCAGACCTGGTTTCTGTCTGGGGCAGAGAGACTTGGGGAGGGGGGAGTTGGTTTCTGCCTTTAAAATCCTTTGGGGAAATGCATTCTGCCTTTTTAATATTTCCCAGAATATTTCTTTCTCTGGATTCTTCCCACAGTTGTAAGTCAAAGACTACCTGCTATGGACCACAAAATACTTTGGCTGTCATGCCGCAGTTCTCTAGCAACATGTCCAATGTCACAGTGGCAGCCAAAGCAACAAAAATGGGCACGTTGAAATACCCAGCTGCCTGGCACCTTCACCTCTATGGCTGTTGATAACCACTCCATGCATGCATCAGCTGGCCTACTGCTTCCATGTCCATGATGATGAAACTCTCCCACCTCCCTCATGGGCAGCGCCTCTCCTGAAGTGAGCCTGTGTGTGCCTTCACACATGGTCTGGTGACATGGAAGTATGAGTGTTCGGAGAGAAACTCCTCAAGAAGAAGAGCACACAGATATTACCCCACCCAGCCAGGGCTTTTCCAGCCCTGCCTCTGCTCTCAAGGCACCAAAAAAACTGCTTCCATTGAGACTGTCACAGGGGGGTGGGACCAGTGGGCTAGCAATGGAGACATGGAAGCGGTAGGCCAGCTGATGCATGTATGTGTGCATGGAGTGGTCATTAACAGCGGCAGCAACAACAGCAGCCCCGTGCAGTGAGAGGGGCATGTGCAGTTTTGGCAGTGTCACTGGGGGTGGGGGAGCAGCTGATTCCTGGAAGATGGGGACCAGAGTCAGGTGCAGCAGGCAGGGAATAGCCCAGTGATGGTGAACATTTTAGAGACCAAGTGTGCTGGGGTGATGGCATGTGTGCCCACAGAGAGGGCTCTGCATGCCGCCTCTGGCGTGTGTGTCATAGGTTCACCACCGCTCCCTCCTCTCCATCAACCATCCACCATGTCTCTTTCTTTATTACTTTGCTATATCTATCCATAAACATGTCATGCTGAACCTTTGTCTGCAATTATATCACTTTATAAGCAAAGGGCAAACTGTAATGTATTGGGCTTGTTTTGTTAAACACCACGTAGTAATTGCTGGGAAGCTGTTTGAGCAGGGAAGGTAGCTAACGGCTCCCAGCTCCTCAGACAACACATCTCCAGCACTTCTATTGGTTGCCCCTAGGGTGGCAATATTTGCTTCAAACCTATTGGCCGCCACCTAGGGGCCAGGGTATAAATTGCTGCAGCTGCAGCCCTGTTCTCTAGTTCAGATTCTGCAAGCAATAAACCATGACTTTTGCTAAACTCACTCGCCTCGTCTTCATTCCTGCGCAACGAACCTAGTAGACAACACTGGCGACGAGGATGAGATCCTGCTTCTCCGTCGAAGCTGAAAGTCACTAGGGGAGAGGCAGAGCATGCCTGGCGGGAAAAGCAAATCCCCCCCTATGTTTGGCTAGCTCAGACACGCTAGCAACCACACGCTCAGAGGACCAGTCCCTGGGCAATGGAGAGGCAGGATTTGAAGATGCTGAGAACCAACTGCGAAGACCAGCATAATGCCCAAGGTCAGAAGGCTGCGAGAATTTAACATCAAGCAACCAGAAGAGTGGCCCTTGGTCCCAGGTCGAGAACTACCTTCGAGCGAACCAGGTCACCGAGGACAGACTGAAGGCCACCACGCTACTCTGTGTGTGCAGCCCAGTGACGTACGATTTAGCCGAGAACCTGTTCGCACCAACGCCATTGGAGTCCGTCTCCTACGCAGAATTGAAAAAGAAACTCAGATAACACTTCCAATCAAAGATGTCAGTGATTGCATGGCACTACGCCTTCGAGCAAAGAATACAGCAACTGGGAGAGACCGCATCCGAGTACATCGCAGCCTTGAGGCAGGCTGCAAGCCTGTGCCAATTCTCAAATGTTGAAGAGAGACTTTGAGACCAGCTTGTCTGTGGCCTCTGCAACTGAGAGCTACAGCAGAAACTATTTGCCAGAGCGGTGCTATCGTTTTCAGACACACAAAAGGAAGTCATGGTGGACAAAGCTGCCAGAGGAGCCGTCTGAGCTATCCAGCCTGCCAAAACAGCGCAGCGCGAAGAAGCTGTCTACTATGAGGATGCAGAACACACAGAAGGCCCCGAAGAAGAAACTGAAGTCAACAAATTGCACAGACAACCCAACCAACAGCACCGCAGCAGCAAGCAACAAGAGACTACTTACAAGGCAGATCCCTTGCCTAGATGTTCCGGTTGTGGCGGCCGCCACCAACACTCAGACTGTAGGTTCCGGACAGCCATGTGCTGGGCCTGCAGAAAGACCAGCCACATTGCATCCATTTGCAGACATCGCCAGAGGGACCGGCCAGCGAATCGCCAGTCAGAAGATCCGACTAGGAGAGATACCAGGGCCCTGGGTCTGTACAGTATGAGGTTTTGCTCAAGCCACAGAAGCATCTGCCGTACCGGGGCCCATCACCTGATTAAGCCCAAGTATAGACTTCAGGTGGAGCTGCAAGGGGTCCCCTGTAAGATGGAGCTGGACACAGGCTCTGCCGTTTCCATTATTTCCCTTGAAACATTTAATTTCGTTTGTAGTCGCAGTAAGAGATGGGCTAAGCTGAGGCCCTCTGATATCATTCTAACTGATTTTCAGAATGCCAGAGTCGCAGTCAAGGGTGAAGCCACTTTGGCCATTAAATTTAAGGGGTTTTCAGGGCACCTGGATGTTGTAGTAGGAGGCCAAAGAACGAGCCTAATTGGACTCAATTGGTTGGATGCGCTAGGCATCCAAGTAACTGCAATCAACCAGACACAAGTTGCAAACCTAGTGACAGTATGTGAGGAATTTGCAGATGTGTTTGATTCAGCTCTGGGAACATACACGGGCCCACCTATAACATTCAAACTAGACCCAAAGATAGTGCCAGTCAGGATTAAGCCTCGTAAGGTCCCAATTGCCCTCAAGCACAAAATAGGCACAGAATTAGACAAACTTGTGGAACAGGACGTTTTGCAACCAGTAGATGGTGGGGAGTTGGAAACTCCTATTGTAACACCACTTAAAGCCAATAGGGAAGTCAGAATCTGTGCAGATTATAAATGCACAATTAATCAGGCCCTCAAACAACACGCATACCCAGTCCCAGTAGTAAGCCACATCCTGGCATCCTTGCAGGGTGGCACCATTTTTGTGAAATTAGATTTGGCTCAGGCCTATCAGCAATTGCCTGTTGATGAGGCCACGGCCATGGTGCAAACCATTGTGACCCACAGGGGGGGCGTTTAAAGTAAAGTGCCTGCAGTTTGGGGTCAGTGTAGCCCCGTGAATTTTTCAGGGCATCATGGAACACACACTCAAGGGCATCCCAGGGGTTTGCCCCTATTTTGATGATGTGCTTATTGCTGGAGAATCCACTGAGGTGTTAGCTAGGAGGCTCAGAGATGTCCTACAAAGACTGCAAGAAGCAGGCCTCAAACTCAAAAAGAACAAGTGCAGTATTGGGGTCCCTTCAACTGAATTTTTGGGGTTTTGCATTGATGCTGATGGCATCCACCCTGAGTCTAAAGTAAGAGCCATTCAGATGGCACCTAGCCCTAAAACAGAAGGAGAGCTACAAGCATTCTTGGGCCTCCTCAACTTCTTCCACGCGTTCCTTCCTAACGAGGCCACAGTGGCAGAGCCATTTCACAGGCTCCTAGATAAAAATGCTTCTTGGAAGTGGACCAGCATTCATGAAAAATGTTTTCAGGAACTGAAGGCACTTCTGTCAGTCAGTTCCACCATCACTCATTTCAAAGAGTTTAAACCAGTTTGCTTAGCATGTGACATGTCCCCATACAGGGTGGGTGCAGTCTTGAGTCACTTAGAGAAAGATGGAACTCAAGTTCCAATTGCTTTTTATTCAAGGACACTGTCATCTGCAGAGCGTAATTACGCTCAAATTGACAAAGAGGCATTGGCCATTGTAGCTGGAGTTAAAAAATTCCACGACTACTTATATGGCAGGGACTTCATGGTCTTCACAGACCACAAACCACTATTGGGGTTATTCACTACAGACAGACATACACCCCATATATTATCCCATAGAATGCTGAGATGGTCTATTTTTTTATCGGCTTATATGTTTAAGCTGATTCACAAACCTGGCAAAGAGATGGTCCATGCAGACAGCCTGAGCAGGCTTCCAGTGCCACAAATCGAACCAGATCCAGCCCCAGTGGTCTGCGTTTTGTCCATTCAGAAATTGCCAGAGTTTCCCCTCCATGCAGGGGACATAGCCACAGAAATGGTGGCTGACAAGACACTAAGAAGAGTGCTTTCTTGGGTACACACAGGGTGGCTGGATAAAAGCCCAGGACCTGAATTTCAGAGTTATTTTACAAGAAGACATGAACTATCAGCTCACAAGGGTTGTATTGTTTGGGGGAACAGGGTCATAGTTCCTACCTCACTAAGAGACAGGGTTTTACAGTCACTGCATGAAGGCCATCCGGGTATTGTTTGTATGAAAGCTTTAGCTAGAAGCTACTTATGGTGGCCAGGATTAGATAAGGCCATTGAGGCCCAGATGCATGGCTGTTACACATGCCAGCAATCAAGGCCTGAAATGCCACACACTCCAGTTCACAGGTGGGAGGAGACTCACACTCCCTGGTCTAGAATTCATATAGACTTCGCTGGGCCCATTCAGGGACAGCTCTTCCTCATAGTGGTCGACAGCCACTATAAATGGCTAGAAGTAATACCAGTTGCAAACAGACTACTGATAGGACCATCCAGGTGCTTAGGAAACTCTTTGCCACGCATGGGCCGCCGGACGTCGTAGTGTCCGACAACGGAGCCCAATTTCCTGTGGCAGAATTTCAGGTGTTCTTGAGAACGAACCTCATTAGGCATGCAACGTCGGCCAGTTTCACCCTTCTTGTTAGATGTTTTTGTGCCAACCATGGCAGTTCCCCAAAGAGGTCATCAGATGGGAGCAAAGAGGCATCTTTGCTCCGACTGGTGGGTCAGGGGTCCCCGGCCCCTGCAGCCCCATTGGAGAGAGTTAATTGGTAAGGGAGGGGCTGAGACCCCCCATAAAAACCTCTGCTCAGGGGCTGCTCTTCTCTGCTCTCTTTGTTCTCTCTTCTGCTTGCTTAATTGCTGATCCATGAGCTCAATCCAGGCATGGATGCCTCCATGCCAGGGAACTCTTTCTATTTACTTTATCGTTACATAAAGCTTTGGCTGATTGCATCCTTGCATGCTGCCTTTTACTTGGAAACACCTTAACGAACCATCGGCCTTGTGAGGCCATCTCACAAATTGGTAGAAAGAGGATGGTTTAAGGCAATGCTTCCAAGCCAGCATCTACAAGCAAGATGCCTGGAGGTTCCAGCAAGAACCCATTTGAGACGGATGGCAGGAGATCCCCGATTGTGACAAGGAGTCTTCAATCAAGAACAGCAGCCCTGCATCCACCCCCTGATGCAAGCTTCGCTCTAGGGACCCCTTCACATGCCTCCCCACACCTGCAAGCCACAGAGGGAAGCATGGAAGGCTTACAGTCCACCCAAGACTGCCCAGACACCCGGGAAGCTGCCAGGGACCAGTCCACCCCCAACGTGGAACAGATGACTGAACGGGAATGCAGGGAGCTGCTCCAAAGGCTCCTTGCAGCTCAAAGGATGCCACAAGCCTCACCGCGAGGGATGCCAGCGCAGGGGGCCTCTGGACACCGGGTAAGTCCTTCCCCAGCGCCCACGAGGCCCCCTAACATGGCACCGGCCACCCTGGGGAACCCCGGGAACCCGGAGCTTTTGGCGCAAAATTTCCTGCCAAACTGTGATCTCCAACTTCCAGGGCCAACCGGAAGCAAGATGGCGGCCCCCAGGACACCCACGTGGCTTGATAGGCCTCAGCCAAGCCTCGAGGCCCAGCAATCGGTGGCATCCAGCTGAAGCAGCACTGAAACCACCCTGTCTTCCCCATCAGAAAGCCTCAAGGCCTATGATGGCCTCAAAGCCTGCCCAGCTGAGACTGCTATAGCAGAGATTGGAGCAACTATCCAAACCCTGTTTGCAGCTCTGGAGGCCAAAACGACCGCAGCCTCAACATCGGGGGTAGCCAGCCTCCCTCGCTACCCCCAGGAAGCTCCTGGAGGAGCTCCACAGCCCCCAATCCTCTCCCCGGGGCCTAACTGCTGGGAGGGCTCCAGCCTGGAGCCTCCCAGCTATGTCCTGCAACCCCAGAGGGCCCCCAGTGAACCCCCAGGCCCTCCAGCCTACTTTTCACTGCTGCCCAGACGCCCTGCTTGCCAGATGGTCTTTGGGGGGCCTCTGGACAAGGCCCCCCCTCCAGCAATGTCTTCAGCCACCTCCAGGTTCTTCAGGACCAGCGATGGGCTCCTCCAGGCAATCCACAGCATCCATGTGGCATCCCGGCCCCATCCTGCGGTCTTCGCCCCCCGGTAAGTGTTCCAGTGCTGGGGGGGCTTCAGGAGGAATCTTCAGGGCTTCTGCATCCTTCAGCCCCTCTTCAGGCCCAAATTCCGGCCTACAGGCCCAGGCCTGGGCCTAGCCCAGAGACAGAAAGAGACACATCCGCTCTCTCCGCCTCCCAGGCTCAAATGAATTCTGAGCATGCTCAGTCGGAGCCATCCAAAAATCAGAGAAAAATACCACCACCTGCCAGCAGAGGGATCCCTGTTCCATTCACCTCAATGGAGAACTCACAGATATATAAAAATGAACATAGAGCTAAGAAAAATTCTCTTTCATCTGCTTCTGCCCTCCCAAATAATTTTGAAAAACTGCAACTTGGGGGGGGGGAGAATTACAGCAGTTGGAGTAGAGATGTGCAGGTATGTCTATTGAAGGATGGGACTCTAGAGATGATTCTGGATCCCCCACCTCTTCCCTGGGGACCCCAAGAAGAGTGGTATCATAGACAAGCATATACCACTCTACTGAGCTCACTGGATGGCAACTTGTACCCCAGCATTCCAGATGGGCTCACAGCTGGTGACATTTGGCAGTTATTATACAATTTATTCAACAGTGACACCATCGGTTCGATCACCAGACTCACAACTGAGTTTTACACCACCAGACTGAGGTTTGGGGCTAACATGGCCGAGCACCTGGGAAAATTGAAGGCGCTCAGGGCAGAACTGATGTCCAGAGACTACCTTGTACCTGAGGCGAACATGGTCGCTGTCATTCTAGCTTCCCTGGACAAAAATTGGAGCAGTTTCATTGTTTCGCTGGAGGAGACCAGGAAGGAAGCCATGACTCTATCCTACCTCGCAGGGAGGCTCATTGAAGAGGATAGAAGATGAAGAGATGCAGGAGAATACGCCAGAGCCACCACCCAGCGAGCCAGCAGGAGGCACCACAACTCAGAGCAGGTTAATGCTCTACTTAAGTGTTTCATCTGTGGCTCTGAGGGGCATCTCAAGAAGGACTGCCCCCATCACCAACAAGGCCCCAAGTGTGGTCCCAATCAAGGAAGGGGCAAGGGGCAAGGAAGGGGGCATGGTGGGGGCAAAGGTAGTGCCAAGGGCAATTTTGTGCATTCTTGTCCTCTCACCCCCACCACAAAGGCTGATAGCCCCACTGACTTATGGTTACTGGACTCTGGAGCTTCATCTCACATTACCAATATGAAACAAGGGTTTAAAAGGTTAAAGAAGATGAACTCCTCTGTCAAGGTGGCCAATGGTGATAAGGCTTTGGTTGTTGGGGAGGGCACTGTCTCTGTATCCAGACTAGGAAAAGTTGAAGGGGTATTGCATGCTTCCTCCATTGCCAACAACCTATTAAGCATTACCAAATTATGTGACGATGACAAGGTGGAAGTTTTATTTCGCAAAGGGGGAGGTCATGTCACCCGGAACCAGAGGGTCATTGGAAGTATTGCCATCATAAATGGTTTGCTATACTTCTCCCCTGAGAACCCAGCCACAGAGTCCACCGGGTGCCACCTCAGAAGGGGCCTGCGCACGGAAAGAGAGAAAGGCCCCACAGCCAGCCCCAAGGCTGTCTAAGGAGCGCAAGGCCGAAGCGGTTGCACCCAAGCCACCTCAGCCAGCCCCACGGCTTTCCGAGGGCGGTGTGGACAAGAAACCCGAATCTCAGCAGGCACCTAGAGCACCACTCAAGGCAACCAGAGCCAAGAGGGTGTCAGTGGGGAAGCCGCTCCACGATAAGTGTGCCCATCTCTTACACCGAAGATTAGGTCATGCGAGCTTCCCTGTGGTTAAAAAGATGGGAGAGTTTGCTGAGGGAGTCCAGCTCAAGGATTGTGAGGTGTTCCTGGACTGTGCCATCTGTAAGAGGGCAAAGAGGAAGGCTGCCCCCATCCCTAAGGTGTCACTGCGTAAGACCCAATACCCGTACCAACTAGTACATGTTGATTTGGTTGGGCCATTCACACCATCACTAGGGAAAAGACAGTATTTTCTCACTGCCGTTGATTATTTTTCACGGTACAGCCACGTGTATACCCTCACAGAAAAATCCGAAGCCTTTGACGCCATAAAATCACTGTACAACTTTGTAGAGACCCAGTATAAGACCAAGATTGCACAACTGCAGAGCGACTGCGGGGCTGAATTCAGGTCCCGAAAATTCCAGGACTGGGTAAGGCGTAAGGTCATCCGACATTTTCTTACAGCGCCATTCACTCCTGCTCAGAATGGCGTGGCTGAGAAAAGAAATGGAATCCTGCAAACTATGATCCGTAGTCTGATTGCGGATGCTGGGGTCGCAGAATCATACTGGGCAGAGGCGGTGCACTATGCCAATTACACCTTAAACCGCACCTGGAGCAGTGTTGTGGACCAGACCCCATATTTCCTGGTCCACGGTAGGAAACCAAGTCTGGGACACTTGTGTGTGTTTGGCTCCTACGCTTGAGTGCACATCCCCAAGCAGCTATGGAAGAAAGGGAGATCTGTCTCCCAGAGACTGAGGTTCTTGGGCTATGCTCCTGGCTCCAAGGCCTACCGTTTCCTGGGAGAAGGGGGCAGGACTGTGATTTCCCAATCTGCCTCCTTCGAAGAGGACTCCAATTGGACCCAGATCCACTCAAATGATCTGAGCCCAAATATCAACCGACCCAGCAAGGACACACCGACCACGACATCACCTGAGATGACCACACACCCTGCCACCGACGAAAGCGAGGAACAAGACGAAGATGTCATCCTACCTGGTTCAGATGGGGAGTCCTAAGGGGGAAGACACGCCGTCTTCACCCCCAGTGACATCTCAAAGACCCATGATGCCCAGCACCTGGGACCGAGCGTCTACACGTCCCAATTATGAAATGCCGGTGGACGTGGAACCCACAGAAGAAAAGGGCGGTGAGTGGCAGAAGGCAGGAGGTCAAAGCGGTCCAACAAAGGGATCCCGCCAAAGAGAATCGACATTGGGCACATCGCATCTGTCAACAGCATTGTAGTCACCCCAAAATCCTTCTCTGACATCCAGGAGCTGCCCATCGAAGAACAGGAGAAATGGCAGCTCACGATGGAGCAGGAGATGGCGAGCCTGAAAAAGCTCAAGGTCTTCACCCCCTCAGCAACCACTAAAGGAGAGGAAAGTCATTGGCACAAGGTGGGTTTACAAGGCCAAACCACTTGCAATGGCCTCTACCTGTATAAGGCCCGTTTGGTAGCTCAGGGGTTCGCCCAGCGCTACATGGAGGACTACGTAGAGACCTACTCCCCAACCATCCCGGCAGAGAGTGTCAAGGCCGCCCTCGTAACTGCAGCTGCTCTGGGGGAGGAAGTCTTCCGATTCGACATCCAGACGGCTTACCTTCACGCCAACTTGGACTGGCAGATCTATGTGAGGGCCCCTCCTGGCTACCAGCAGGAAGGGGGAAACACATGGCTGCTCCGAAAAGGGTTATATGGTCTCAAGCAGTCAGGGAAACTATGGTACGACTGCCTTAGAAAAAGTTTAGAATGAGTTGGTTTCAGTGCATCCCATGCAGATGAATGTGTTTTCACATGCAACTCCAAGGGTACCACAGAACGGGTGTTAGTTTATGTGGATGACCTCCTATATGTAGGGCCTGACAAGGAAGGGTGTGATAAATTTGCCAAGGCCCTGGGGGAAAAGTTTACCCTGAAGTCTTTGGGGCGGGTTCACAGGTACTTGGGTGTGCACATCTTGGTCACTAAGGGGGGGGTTCACTCTATCTCAGAAAGAAAAGATTGAGGAGTTATTGGCCAAATGCAAAATGGCAGAATCTAACCCAATGCGTAGCCCGATACAAAGTGACTATTACAATCACACTCACAAGGATGGTCCTGAGTTCACAGATAATGGGCTTTACAGATCTGTGATCGGCTCCTTGCTATATATCAGCAATTGGAGCAGGCCTGACATAGTTTTAGCTGTGAATCTACTGTCCAGGCATGTGGAACACCCAAAGGAATTCCACTGGACTGCTGTTAAGAGGGTACTTAGGTACCTCAGGGGCACGACCAATGCTCACCTCATGCTGGAGCCAGAGAAAGGGTAGACGGCCCAGCTCTCTGCTTACTCGGACGCAGACTGGGCTGGTGACACTAAGAGTAGACGGAGCACCTCTGGTTTCCTCATATTGCTAAATGGCTGTCCTATCCATTGGCATGTTAGGCAGCAAAAATTTGTTTCTTGCTCCACGGCCATGGCGGAATATTCCAGCCTGTCAGACACGGCCAATGATTTGATTTGTTTCAATGCTCTGATAACGAGCATCTGGGCACCTCCTCCTCTGCCCATCCAAATTCAAGAGGATAATACGGCTGCAATTGCAATCTCGGGGGCATATGCAGTGGGCTCTAGGTCCCACCACATAGACATACGCTATAAAAATGTCAGGCAGCTTGCCAAAATGGGGTTTATATATGTTGAGCATTGTAACACAACTGACCAGATAGCTGACCTGTTCACCAAACCTATTCCCATTGACCGGCACAACCTTCTGTGTAAGCGTTTGTGTTTGGTCTTCTGAACGTGTATATGCATATCTATGACACCTGCTTGCCCCCTCACATACATTCACTGGTCCCTGTCATTGGCTGGCAAGAAGGGGAATTGTTAGATGTTTTTGTGCCAGCCATGGCAGTTCCCCAAAGAGGTCATCAGAGGCATCTTTGCTCCCACTGGTGGGTCAGGGGTCCCCGGCCCCTGCAGCCCCATTGGAGAGAGTTAATTGGTAAGGGAGGGGCTGAGACCCCCCATAAAAACCTCTGCTCAGGGGCTGCTCTTCTCTGCTCTCTTTGTTCTCTCTTCTGCTTGCTTACTTGCTGATCCATGAGCTCAATCCAGGCATGGATGCCTCCATGCCAGGGAACTCTTTCTATTTACTTTATCGTTAAATAAAGCTTTGGCTGATTGCATCCCTGTGTGCTGCCTTTTACTTGGAAGCACCTTAACGAACCATCGGCCTCGTGAGGCCATCTCACACTTCTACTAATGGTCAAGCCAAATGCATGGTTTGCACCACAAAAGAGTCACTGAAGCATATAGTGATTGGGGACTGGCACCACAGACTGGCAGATTTTTTGCTTTGCCAATGCATGCACGGCTACAGGGAAAAGCCCAGCAGAGCTGCACTGGGGGAGGCGACTGATGATGAAACTGGACAGGTTGCACCCAGACTGAGTGGCAGCAGAAGCCTCTCATCCAAAACCCCTGAGGGGGCTGCAAGCGGGTGACGGGGTGTGGGCCAGGAACTATGGGCATGGGAATTTGTGGGTGCCAGGAAAAATCACTAAAATGTCAGGCCCTCTCACTTACGAAGTGGGCCTAGAGGGCAGGCAAGTTGTCCGGTGCCACATCAATCAGCTTAGGAAGCGTTGCCCAGAATGGCCACAAAGTGAGGACTTCATCATAAGTCCTCACCAAGGGCTGCAAACTGGCAGCCAGGCCAGTCCATGCAAAGACTCTGAAGGCTTAAACAGTCAAAGCAACAGGGAGTTGGCCGTAGAGGAGGGAAGTCTGTAAGTGTAACACAGGTCCCCTGATTGACAAAGTCAACCTGAGTTATACAGCCACTCTGCTAACTCTGCTGAACAAACTGACTCTGGGGTGGGCCAACCTGGAAAGGCCTGTTGTGATTCAGGGCCAGCCTGTGGGTCCGGCAGCCGGCTCGGATGTCTCGGATGACTCAGATGAGGGGGAGGAGGAGGGTGTTGAAGACGAGCTTGCTGATGATGGCTTGGAGGCTTCGCAGAGCCCCCAGCCAGGGCCCGAGAGTGCGGATGATGATGACCCACAGCTGGCCCTGTTCAAGGACGCCCGACGCAGGAGGCAGTCAAGCAGGAACAAGCAGAGAAAGGCTGTGGGACTCCTCGGAAGGAGGCACAGGGAGGCCACGCCCTGAACTCTAAATAAAAGGAGTGTTTGGGGAAGGGCTGGTTGCTGAAAGCAATCGTTCCGTTTGAGGATTCAAGTTCCAGTGTTTTGTTTCTTGTTCTGTTGTTTGTGTAATAAATCTTGGCAGACGCTTTCCAGCCTCAGACGCTCTCCAGTCTCTACTGTTTATACAGGGGTTTGCCTTTCTGCAAGGCCGGTAGCAGGCTGGTTCAGAACAAGGCCAGCCAGAGAGCACCGAGCCATTCTGAATCACTTGAACTGGGAGACACTGGTCTACCCAGCCCAGCGGGCAAGCTGGTAGGCCAGGAAGTGCCTGGGTCTCCCAGGCATTCCACAAGGGCTCGCAAACCTCCTGCTTATCTGCAAGATTTTGTCCTGAAATAATAAAGCTATAATGTTGTATGTACCTTTTTGTACTGACTGCTGACCTACAAGATTGTCCTGAACAATGAAGCTGTGATGTTGTAAGTGCCCTATTGTGCTGCTAAGAGGAAACCTGTTTTCACACCAGTGTTAAACCTTTTGTAATTTGTATTGCTGTAATTACTTTCTGTTGTTGCTATAATGTTTGTTCATTCTAGGGGGGAGGGGTGTAATGTATTGGGCTTGTTTTGTTAAATACCACGTGGTAATTGCTGGGAGGCTGTTTGAGCAGGGAAGCTAGCTAATGGCTCCCAGCTCCTCAGACAACCTGTCTCCAGCGTTGCTATTGGTTGCCCCTAGGGCGGCAATAGTTTGCTTCAAACCTATTGGCCGCTGCCTAGGGGCCAGGGTATAAATTGCTGCAGCTGCAGCCCTGTTCTCTACTTCAGATTCTGCAAGCAATAAAACATGACCTTTGCTGAACTCACTCACCTCGTCTTCATTCCTGCGCAACGAACCCAGGACACAACATTGTATTATCATAGATTAACCATATTTTAATCCTTCTTGAGAATGGTTTAACTCTGTTCTGTAGCAGGAGAAGAAAACTCACCTATTAACCAGTCCAGTTCTTCTACCTGTTCTCCATGTATACCATGTTTGCTCTTTCCAACAATTTTTTTCACTTGTAAATAGAGGTGTATGGATATGCAGAAATGAAACAAACAGGAGAAATGGCTTGTGTTTCTTGCTTAAACAAATAAAATGATTGTATTTAGTTTCCATTTAACAAATTTCAATACAGGTAGTCCTTGACTTACGACTTACAAGCCCAAAATTTCTGTTGCTATGTGACACAGTTGTTAAGTTAGTTTTGCCCCATTTTAGACCTTTCTTGACACAGTTGTTAAGTGAATCACTGCAGCTGTTAAGTTAGTAACACGATTGTTAAATGAATGTGGTTTCCCCATTAACTTTGCTTGTTGGAAGGTCATAAAAGGGGATTACATGATCCCAGGACATTGCAACCATCATAAATATATGAACTAGTTGCCAAGCATCTGAATTTTGATGACATGACGATGGGAATGCTGCAATGGTTTTTAGTGTGAAAAACAGTCATGTCACTTTTTTCAGTGCTGTTGTAACTTTGAACAGTCACTAAATGAACCATTTTAAGTTGAGGATTACCTCTACTTTTGGTATTTGATATTTCGGTAGATCTATTTATTACCTCTGAATAAATGAAAGTGCTTTATTTAGTAAAATAAAAGTTGTTCTTTCCATTGTTCAATGATGTTACAGTTGCACATCAAGACACAGTTTCAGTATTTCACAATGCCATAGCTGGAGTACCATGAAGCAAAAAACAAAACAAAACAAAGCAAGGAAGAGGACCACTTTCCAAGGAGTGAACACCAGCCCAGTAATTTTTCCAATGAGTACTGAAAAAATAATGACTTGAGAATAGAACCATAGTTTAGCTTGAAAGGCTCTATCTAGGTTTGGAGATTTGTTATCCTGACAGTTGTTGAGAAATATGAAGGGCATGCCATAAACATAATCAAAGCCATGATTCAAAGGATGGTGACAATAATCATTGTTAGTATCACAGTTTATACCTTGATGCCATTTCCCTGAAAATCAAAATGGAAAGTATTACTTAGTCCAATATGTTCTTTGGGATAACCTCAAAGCACAGTACTCCGAAAATATCCTCCTTCTCCATTTAAATCTAAATTTAAAATGACAGGGACTGTGCTCTTGAAGAAATGATCTCACTGCATTGCTTCTCTATTATCCTTTAACAATAATTTAAACCTACTATGTTACCTTTACATGATTTCCTGTAAACAAGGTATATTTGTACTGGAAATTATCAGGGGAAATTTGATGATCTTGTTGTTCCATGATGCAACTGACAGTGAACGTTTTACAGTGTCCACTTCTAAAAGATATACTCACTTTTATGCAGATGACAAGAATATAAAATCAAAACAGACAAAACTTGGAAAGATATATATTTCTAGAAGTTCTATGATAAATATTATATTTAGGTAATGCTAAATCTGATGAATTTAGATTAAGTTCAAAACATAAACCAGTTACAGGTTTTTTAAAATATTTTCCCAGAATTATGTTTGCATTTAGTGAAATTTCTTGCAACATATCTCATATTACTATGCCAGCAAAAGAAAACATGTAAATTATCCTTGCAGATTTGTGCATTAAGCAATTTATTTGGATGATATCCATACATATCTATTTTTAACCTCTAATAAAAACTTTTTTGAAATGTATAAGAAACTACCTCTTGGTCTGTCCCTGTCCCTCTTTTTCCTCTCTTTTTGTTGAATCATGACCATGCCTACCTGAATAAGATAAAAGCTATAGACTTCCGGTGGCTGCGCGGCGCCGGAGACAGCCTTCTCGGGCTGCCCGCGGCTCAGCTGAGTGATTTTCGCCCGAAACAGCGCCGATCAGCTGTTCGGGCGAATTCGAAGCCCCCTCCTTGGGAGAAGAGGAGGGGGTGAGGCCCCAGGTAGGGGTCAAGTTCTCCGGGGCCGCCTGAGCTTGGAGCTTGGGCGGCTGAAGGATTGAACTCCCCCGAAGCCTGGGTTGCTCCCAGCTGGCCAGCGTCTCTGCTCCGGACTTCTTGGAGCAGAGCCAGGCGTCTGCGACCACCCCTGCCTGAAGAAAGGACTATGGATTAAAAGGAGCAGGCAGAGCGGTACAAGAGGAAAAGGTGAAGAGGATTATTTTATTTTACTCTCGAGCTTGATGGACTTTTTAAACTTTAAGTGAAAGTGCGTCACAATTGAAAGTAAAAGATGGTGGCTAAACCTCCCCCTAAAACTCTTCGGAGTGGTGGATCTTCTCCGGTGCAACAATCATCATTACAGGCATTGCACCCTCCTGATGTATTGACACCGAAGGACTTACGAGATGCTCTTGAAAAACATGCCCAGGTAATTTTGGAATCAATGGGTGATAAATTTGCACAGATGGAGGAGAAATTGGAGAAATTGGAGGAGAGAATGGAAGAGAGGATGGAACAGAAGTTCAGCGTGATGAAGGTAGACATTTTGTCTTCAGTGCATAAAGTGGCGGAATGTGTGGATGATTTGGATGAAAAAGTGGATGATTTGGCTCAAAAGAATGCCATATTAGAAGCAAAAGTACGGGAGAATGAAGATGTAAGAGACAAAATGGAAAGAGAATTAAGTCTTGCTCAATATTACCAGATGCAGTTTGCTGTTAGAATCAGAGGCTTAAAAGAGAATATTAAGGAAGATTTAAAGCAGCTGGTTTCTGAGGCTCTCGAAGTGGTATTGAAGCAGCCAGCATCTGAAATAAGAGAAGGTATGGATAAAGTGTTCCGTGTGAATTCATGGATTGCTAGACAGAGAAAGTTGCCTAGAGATGTGGTGGTTTACTTTGCAAAAAGAGAAATTAGAGATGAAGTTATACAAGCTGCCTATGATGCTAAAGTTGTGATTGCTGATCAAGAAGTCTTGGTTTTAAAAGAAATTCCTCCAAAGATTTTAAGGAGAAGGAAGGACTTTACATTTCTTGTGCAAGAGCTCAAGCAACGAGATATAAGGTTCAGATGGGAGATTCCAGATGGGTTGATGGTGATGCATGAAGGTAAAAGGTACCGGCTGATTACTGTGAAGCAAGCGCGTGATTTCTACAATAATGTTTTAAAAGCAACCCCATTAACACTTCTGGAAGCTGCAAAGGGATCTGGAGAAGGAGAACATCAAGAGGTTGAAGCAGAGGAAAATGGTGCTGGAGGAGATCAAGCTATAACTTCTTTGGATGATCCTAGAGAGCAAAGGGTAACACGTGCTGCTTTAAAACGAGCAAAGAAAATAAAAGAACAAGACCAGCAAAAGTCTTTGGAACTTCCACAACGTACTTACAGCCAAGCAGTGGGAGGAGCACGGCCTAAAGAAGATAGTCCTATCAAAGCAGTGCTCCAAGAGCTTTGGGAGGATATGCATGGCAACTAAATTTTTAACTTGGAACGTTAATGGACTAAATTCACCACAGAAGAGAAAGAAAGTTTTTCAATATTTAAAACAATTCAAGATAGATGTTATATGTTTGCAAGAAACGCATATTAGAGTTCTGGATCAAAAGTATTTATTGAACTCAAGGTTGGGTACGCAATTTGTTGCTTCTGCAATGAATAAGAAAAATGGAGTGGTTGTTTATGTTAAAAGTGCCTTAACAGCAGACTTAATTGAAGCAGATAAGCATGGAAGATACGTTATGATAGAGCTGCTGCTAGAAGGTAAAAAGACGCTTTTAGTTGGATTATATGCACCTAATCAACAACAAGCTGACTTTTTTAGCTTACTTCACACAAAGCTTACCCAGTTGGATTATAAATCTTTTATTTTTATGGGGGATTGGAATGGTGTTTTGGATGTACAGATGGACAAGGCTGGAGCTTTTAAGCGCATTCCAAGTCATGCTAGACTGCCTAAATCTTTTTTTGAAATGAAGGATGACTTGGAACTGCGAGATATTTGGCGTGAGAGACATTTGCAGGAAAAGGATTACACTTTTTATTCTGATAGACATCAATCTTTTTCGAGGATTGATTTTATTTTGTTGACTAATGATTTTTTTTGAGGACTAAAAAGGTGAAGATTTGTGCAAGAACTATCTCTGATCATAGTCCAGTTTGGTTAGAGATTGATAAGGAGAATAGAGACAGGCGCTCGTGGCGCGTAAATGAGAATTTGTTTAGAAATCAGAGAAATGTGGAAGAATGCAAACAGCGGATGAAGGATTTTTTTGAAATTAATATGAACAAGGGTACCTCTATGGATATGGTTTGGGATGCTAGCAAGGCCTACATGAGAGGGGTGTTGATATATATGAATAATAAACATAGACGTGCTGTGGAAGCTAGAAGGAAAGAATTGGAGAATGAAATAAAGGAAAAAGAAAAGGCTTTGATTTTGAACTCAGAGGATGTGAAGACTAAGGAGGCTATTAAATTGTTAAGAGGACAATTTGATAAATTAATGGCTGACCAAGTGGCAACCAATCTGCGGTTTGCCAGGCATAATACTTTTTTGCAACGCTAATAAACCAGGTAGATGGTTAGCTTATAGATTGAGGAAAAAACAAAGGGCTTCTAATATAGATAAGATTGAGCATAAAGGAAGGGTTGTGTTTCAACAGGACCTTATCAAGGACGCTTTTGTGGATTTTTATTCTAAATTATATGCTAAGGAGAAAATTAATGAAAAAGACATTGATATATATTTGGAGAATGCTAGCATCCCGGTTCTTATGCAAGTACAAAAAGAGGGGATTAATCAATTGATTACAGAAGAAGAAATTTTTACAGCAATTAAGGAACTGAAGGTGGATAAAGCACCAGGTACGGATGGTTTGACTGCGGCCTATTACAAAAATTTACAATTAGAGATGATAAAACCGTTAAAGGAACTGTTCCAGACAATACAGAGGGGGGGAAAGGTGCCACCGTCTTGGAGAACAGCTTTTATTTCCTTGATTCCGAAGGAAGACCAAGATGCTACTCAAGTTAAAAATTACAGACCAATATCGCTTTTAAATACAGATTACAAGATATTTGCTAAGGTTTTGGCTAATAGACTGATGAGGGTTCTGCAACAGGTGATTCATGGGGACCAAACGGGGTTTATTAGTGGTAGGCAAATGAAAAATAATGTGAGGCATATAGTTGATGTGTTAGAGTTTTTGGAAAGGAACAACCAGATCTCTGCGGCGCTAATTTTTTTAGATGCTGAAAAAGCTTTTGATCAATTGAATTGGCAATTTTTGTTGAAAGTTTTAGACAAAATGGATTTTGGGGAAAATTTTTTGCAACCGATTAGGGCATTATATCAAAAACAAACTGCCCGAATTATAGTTAATAATAGCCTGACAGAAGCATGTAATATTGAGAAGGGCACAAGGCAAGGGTGTCCGTTATCGCCCTTGTTATTTGTGTTAACATTAGAGATATTATTGGTTAAAATACGGAATTCGGAAAAAATTAAGGGGATACAAATTAGAGATCAGGATTATAGATTGAGAGCATTCGCAGATGATCTGGTTGTTACAGTGACCCAGCCAGAGAACTCTGTTGTGGACCTGATGGAGATAATAACACAATATGGGAAGGTTTCTGGATTTAAAGTTAATACACAGAAAACCAAAATTTTGGCCAGAAATATGACAGTTTCGCAAAAGGCTCTCTTAGAAGGATTAACTGGATTTGAGATTGTTAAAAGGGTTAAATATTTGGGGGTGCTTTTGTCGCCCTCTAATACAAAGTTATATAAAAATAATTATGAAAAACTATGGGGGAAAATTCAAAAAGAATTGGAGAGTTGGGAAAAATTGCAATTGTCTTTGTTGGGACGGATTGCAGCAGTGAAAATGAATGTCCTGCCTAAATTTTTATTTTTATTTCAAATGATACCGATTCTTAAGAAAGATTCTAATTTGGAGGAATGGCAGCGAGGTATCAATAAATTTGTGTGGGCAGGGAAAAAGCCACGAGTTAAACTTAAGATTATGCAGGATACTCGTGAGAGAGGTGGCCTTAAAATGCCCAATTTTAAACTATATTATGAAGCTGCTGCATTAGTAGGAATAAGTGATTGGATTAATTTGACACAAGAGAGATTATTAAATCTTGAGGGCCATGATTTGTTGTTTGGCTGGTATGCATATTTGTTGTTTGACAAGAAGGTAGACAATGTGTTTAGAGTGCATATTTTAAGACAGGCATTGCTGAGAGTTTGGAAGAAGTATAGACATAAGTTAGATTGCAAGATACCACTGTGGGCAATTCCAAAACACGCAATAGAAAATATACATGCTGGTTTCAAACATGATGTGACTACGTACAAGGAGATCCTAAGTTTGGAAAGAAATGTCTGGTGTTTGAAATCATATAGCCTCTTGCGAGAAGAGAAGGTTGTTCAAAACTGGTTTCAATATACTCAGTTACGGGCCAGGTGGAAAGAAGACCAGAAAAATGGTTTTACAATGACTGATGAAAATTTGATAAAGCAAATTAGAAATCAGGGACCAGCACATATTAAACGGATATATCTTGCGTTGATAGAGATTGATTCAGAAACAGAACTTGTTAAGAATTGTATGATAAAATGGGCCCAAAACATCCAGGAAGTTATCACAATGGACACGTGGGAAAAGATTTGGGTGAGGAACGTAAAATTTACACAAGCTCAAAATCTAAGAGAAAATTTTTACAAAATGTTTTATAGATGGCATTTAGATCCTAAAAAGCTTGCAAGTATGTATCCGAATTATCAGCCTAAATGTTGGAGGTGCGGTGATGAAGATGCAACATATTTTCACATATGGTGGACATGTAAAAAGGTCAAGGCTTTTTGGATAAAAGTCTGGTGGAACATGCAGAAGATTTTTAAACAGAGGATAAAGTTTTGTCCGCAACTTTTTCTGTTGGGAATAATTACAGACGCTACAGTTGTGGACACCAAGTTGATGTTGAATTTAATTACGGCAGCAAGACTCTTGATAGGTCAGTATTGGAAGAAAGAGGAACTGCCGACCATAGAAGAGTGGACATTAAAGGTTTCCGACCTGGCAGAGATGGCGAAGATTTCGGCCTATTTGAAAGATCACTCGCAAGAACGCTATATTATGGAATGGAGAAAATGGATTGAGTTTATCCAGAATAAGTATAGGGTTAAGAAGTTTTATGTAGCATTTGAATAAGTCTTCTTTCTTTTTTTTTCCTTTTTTCTTTTAGTTTTTTTATATATATTTAATATTACTAAGGCTTGTTTTATCCTATATAAGCTAGAGAGTGATGGATTTTAGAGTTTATGGTTGTTAGTATATGATTGTTTATGATTGTTTTTTAATATATACCTTGTATTTAGCTCTGGGAAGTCGGGGGGGGAGGGGGGAGGGGGGAGAGGTAGGGGGGGAGGGAGAAGGGAGGGGGAGGGGGGGTTTTAAAGAAAAATTGTATGTTAAAACTTTTCAATAAAAAAAAACTATAGAATTTATCCTTATTCCTCACAATGCTCATATCCATACATGTGAAACTTGAAACTGTCTTGCCTCTATGCTTATGGCCAGTTGTTAATGTATTACTCTGCTGCAGGTTGAGGAAAGTATATAAATTTTGCCTTGTCCTAATATAGATAATTAAGAGGTTTGGAAAGCTGTTTTTTTATCTACCTTATGGATTCCCCAGCAGCATCTTGTTGATCTTGGTGGGAACCAGAACTGCTTTTAATCTTATACAACAGTTTTTTCTATGTTCTTATTTAAATATGGTTATGTACATTCTATCATTTGTAGAGAGTAAGAAAGTTGGCCTTTAGATAAATAATTAATAATTGTTTGCTAGGCAATAGCAATAGCACTTAGAGTTATACACTGCTTCACGTTGCTTTACAACCCTCTCTAAGTGGTTTACAGACTCAGCATATTGCCCCCAACAATCAGGGTCCTCATTTTGCTGACCTCGGAAGGATTGAAGGCTGAGTCAATCTTGAGCTGGTCAGGATCGAACCACTGGCAGTCAGCAGAATTAGTCTGCAATACTGCATTCTAACAACTGTGCCACCACAGATCTGTTATCATAGTTTTTGTGGCATCAAATACATTTTCCCTTTCCCAGTTGTTTTAAATGTTATGGTAGCCCCATTTTTATTTCCTTTATATCACCTTTTGGTTTATGTAATTTCATTCATACAACTTTATGAAAAAACTCTCTACCTGATCTGATCTGATCTGGTAAAGCTGCTCTGCTTCGGGTACAAAGTAAGGCAGCTGTAATATGCTGAGTAAGTTTCACTCCTTCCTTAGCTAGTTGGTCAATGTTGGGGGTCATACAATAAAAGTATGAAATGTTAATATAAGTAGATAGCTAAAAAGGAGCTAGTCATAGGAAAAAAATGAAAAATGTATGTAGAGATGCTCTAACTGCTGAAGTGTCCACTAGGTTGTGTCTATCTATGTGGGGTTGGTTCACTGATTGCTACTCTAAAAGATCTACATTTCTGCTATCTATGTATCGAATGTATATCCCTTAGAAAGGAAGAGTCTGTAAGATATAGCATGTATTTAGCCTCTTACGGAGTACAAAGTCTATAGTGGAAGAAGTGCGCTGTCTTTGGAAAATTCTCCATATGGCAGCATCCAGCTGTATCACCATCTATAGCTTTAAAGGGAGAAAAAGAGAAAAATGTAGTGGGAATGGCAGTTGGTTGGAAAAATCCAGAGTATGTTTTTGGGGAAATTAAATAAATTATATCAGCATATCAAGGACAATGGAGGGGGGAAAACTGCAAAAAAGAAAGGAAAATGATTTTCCACTTTGGTGAGCTCTGTCCTAAATTGCTTTTAGCTCCCACCACTCAAGAAGGTCTTTTGTTAGAGCACATAAAAAGGGCCTGAAACTACTCTGTTTGATTTGTGTACTAAAAATACAGGTTAAAAACAACTCCTGTTTTTCTTACAGTTGTTAAAGACAATGTTTCAAGAGAGATTTAAAGTACTGGGTTACACATCTTTTAAAATCACAGTATCCTTTTTGAGTTCGTGTGATATGTAAACATATTATGGTTTAGTATTTCAAAATCAGGCTGGCTCCATGAGTCAGAGCGTAAAAGGTATAAACTAGCATATTGTAAAAAAATAGGCATCTACTTAAAACCTTTAAATTGGCTGAAATTTAATTTTATAGGAGTATTTCTGAAAATTATTCATAAATTATTCATAAAAATCCTAAGCTCTGAAAGAGGATTAATTATAGCAAAACAAAATATGAGCAACTGCATAAGTTGAGAAGGTTGAAGCCATGTTCCCTGCTGCTCTCTGGATTCCATGATTCCAGGTGCTCTCATGTGCAATTGGAATTGAAATCAAACATATCTAAAGGGTATTCATTTAGGAGATCTGTAGGTTGTGTATAGACTTTATGCATAACAAAACTTAAGAGTGACAGCTCTGATACACCAAGGCAGGGGCCAGCAACCTGAAACACTGAAAGAGCCACTTGGACCCCCATTTCCCTCACAAAAGAAAAAAATGGAAGCCGCAAAATGTGTGTGCGCATGTGCGTGCAGAACAGGGGGCTTGATTGAAGAGTGGAACCTAAGGCAAGACATGCACTGGCCCTGCCCCTATCCAGCTCTGGTTTGGATGGCTCTGCCATCCTGGCTTCTCCTCCCCTCAGAAAAGACTGCTGTCCCCCCGCCCCGTGCTCTCCCTCTCTGGGACTTTCTTCTTTCTACCTTTTGGCACAAAGGTTCAAAGGGAGCAGAGGAGGAGGCTGATGGGGAGAAGGAGCTGCTGCGACAAATCTTCTGAGGTGGCAGCAGACGGCCGTTTGGCTCACCTATCTCAGCCTGCTGCGGTAGGCCAGAGTTGAGGCTTATGGCTTGCTCTGGGAGGGATACTCTGTTCCTCCTCTTTGGCAGAAGGATGGAGGAAAACCCAGCCAGAATCCACAGACCCAGAACCAGTGGCAAGAAAGGGGAAAAATGGAGAGGAGTTTGCAATCTAAACCAACTGGTTTCTGGAAGGGGTGCTTGGAAAAGAGAGGATGAGAAGCAGAAAGTGGGAGAAAGGACAGGAGGGTGAGGAAGCAGCAGTTCTGCTTCATGGGAGGTGGGAGCAGGTGGCCTCTCCTTCAAGCTTTGCCAAGTGACTCTGGGAGCGAAGTGAGGTCCGAGTCCCCAGAATGTCAACTTTGCAAAAGAGGGAGGCGGTAGTGGGATTAAAATAAAATGGGGGGGGGGAAAGTTGAGGAAACCCAGCAGACGCCTACATCACGGGGTGAGCAAGAAAGGCAAGATCGGGGAGAGGAAAAAAGCTTTCGGGGCTTGCCCAGCAGGCAGCTGCTCCCCGCTCTCAGAAATTGCCATGGCAGGAGTCAAAAGAAGTGGGGGAGCACCTCTCTCCCCAGTCTGCCAAGCAAATGAAAGAAAAGTCAAATGTAGCAGCTGGCAGGCAGGGACTGTGAGGAACAGCCAGGATTGGAGGAGCAGAAGTCAACACTGCCGAAGAGGAGGAAGGAAAGGAAAAGTGGGTGTCTTTAAATAGTCATGCCCTTTCCCCCTTTTTTTCCTATTTTTTGCAACAACCAGTTGCAAACATCCACATGTGTATGCACGTCAGGTTTGGAAGCCTCTGTTTAAGTCTGTGCATGTGCACAGACATAGGCTGACTCCTCCTCATCTCCTGCGCTTTCTGGATCTCCTGTGAAGACGTTTTGGGGTCTCTCTGCCTCTCTCTCTGCCACTCAAACCATCCTGCAGCTCAATCCTTGAAGCGGTTTCAATTGGCCCCTTCATTGCCAAGCGTCCCCATGGAAGTGAGTGGAGGTCCGCAACAACTCAAAAGGCCAGCCACTGCTCCTCCCATGTCCACTGGTTTACCAGTGAGCCACTCCCACCTCCTTCCTGTCTCCTGTCCTTGCTGCATATCCTGTGGAGATGCATTTGCATCTCTCTGTGTCTCTCTTTGCCACTCAAAGCCATCCTGCAGCTCGATCCTTGAAGCGGTGTCAATTGGCTGCTTCATTGCCAAACATCCCCATGAAAGTCAGTGGAGGGCCACAGCGACTCAAAAGGCCAGCCACAGTGCCTCCAAGTCCGTTGGTTTTACCGGTGAGCCACCGCCTCCTCCTCCTCCTCCTCCTTGGCTTTGGCATCAACACAGACCACTGAGCAGAAGGATTGGCTAATCAGAGTGCAGGTCTCTCCTGGCCAAAGTAGCTATGGTTGGAATGGGACCTTGCCTGATCTTTTGTCCAAACTCAGCCAGGTGGGTCCTCTGGCCTTCTGAGTCACCGCAAACCTCCATTGACTTCCATGGGGATTCTTGGCAATGAAGGGGCCGATTGAAACCACTTCAAGGATTGAGCTGCAGGATGGCTTTGAGTGGCAGAGAGAGACACAGAGAGACACAAACGCGTCTCCACTGGAAATGCAGCAAGGGCATGAGATGAGGAGGAGGCAGTGGCTCGCTGGTAAACCAATGGACTGGGAGGCGCTGCAGCTTTCTGGGACACTTTCTCTGCTACAGTGCCCCAGTTCGCCAGAAGTTCAGTCTCAGTGCTGTTTTGCAAGCGGCAGAAGAGTGAAGCCCAGTATATGTAGCTTCTCTTTGCTTGATAGTCACTTCTCTGTGTCGCTCACTTGTTCTGTAAGTCACACAAACACTAAAAAATCACTTGGTAATGCACAGAAGCAGCAGGCTGAGCAGGATGAGTGCAAGTGCCTCTCTCTCTCTCTCTCTCTCTCTCTCTCACACACACACACACACACACACACACACACACACAGAGAGAGAGAGAGAGAGAGAGAGAGAGAGAGAGAGAGAGAGAGAGAAGGGTGAAAGAAGGAGGCAGCACTCACCTTTACAGCAGTCCTCCTGTTTCTTCCTCCGCTGCAGCCACGTGCAGTCCGAAGAAGAAAAGTGGTTTGTGGGCAGTCCCACAAACCAAAGAACTTCAACCAATCAATTCAAACTTAGGAAGGTTTTTTCCATGAGAAGTTTGAATACATTGGTTGAACTTTTTTAGTCCCACTTTTATTTTTTGGACTGCACATGTTGGAGGAGGACTGGGAGCCACAGGAGACAGCTGAAAGAGCTGCATGTGGCTCTGGAGCCACAGGTTACCGACCCGTGCACCAAGGCAATATGCAGCAGATTAAATAATCATACATGAAGCTATTTAAGCCTAATGCTTAACGATAGTCACAAATAAGACTTAATGCAGTAGATTAAATAAATTAAGTAAATCAAATAAAGTTTAGTGAAACATCTGGATAGATTCACTAAAGTTGTATGCATGTGTTTACTTATTTGTCAAATTTATATGGCCACTGTACTCACAGGGGAGTTTAAAATGAAGCACACTGCCAACTGCTTAACCAGCTTTAAAGCAATATAAAAGTAATCTTAGGATACTTTACTTGACATTAGTGTTATCATAACAGCCTATATCTCCAATTCCAAGATCATCAGCCAACATTAGAATGATATTTGGCTTAGAATCAAGAACTGCATCCATTCTACAGGTATGAAGCAATATAAGAAAAACCAACAGGGTCACCAAGTAGATTCTGAAATCAAAATTAAGGAAAGCAAATAATATTTGTAAAAAGATGTCAAGTAGACACATACAAACACCCTAGAGAGTAGGTTACATGAGAATCTAGGTTTTGGCAAACCAAAATTTATTTTAGTTGATTAGTACAATTACTTGATATCTGCAGTTAGTTTTAAGATTCAACAACAGATACAAATATGGATGCTACCATTTGCAAGTAAGACTTTGTTAAAAAACCATATAACTCTTTGAAATATTTTCAATATACAGTAAGATGCCCATATATAGAATCAAATGAATTTTGTAATACTTTACAACTGTCTTTTAGCAACATGAATGCCTGTTAAACAAGCAAGATGCATGTACTTGTTCAATTTAACTATTTTTTTCTCCCTAATCTTTACTTATTTGGTTACATTTCTAGGATACTTTACTTGACATTAGTGTTATCATAACAGCCTATATCTCCAATTCCAAGATCATCAGCCAACATTAGAATGATATTTGGCTTAGAATCAAGAACTGCATCCATTCTACAGGTATGAAGCAATATAAGAAAAACCAACAGGGTCACCAAGTAGATTCTGAAATCAAAATTAAGGAAAGCAAATATTTGTAAAAAGATGTCAAGTAGACACATACAAACACCCTAGAGAGTAGGTTACATGAGAATCTAGGTTTTGGCAAACCAAAATTTATTTTAGTTGATTAGTACAATTACTTGATATCTGCAGTTAGTTTTAAGATTCAACAACAGATACAAATATGGATGCTACCATTTGCAAGTAAGACTTTGTTAAAAAACCATATAACTCTTTGAAATATTTTCAATATACAGTAAGATGCCCATATATAGAATCAAATGAATTTTGTAATACTTTACAACTGTCTTTTAGCAACATGAATGCCTGTTAAACAAGCAAGATGCATGTACTTGTTCAATTTAACTATTTTTTTCTCCCTAATCTTTACTTATTTGGTTACATTTAATTTAATTTAATTTAATAATTTAATTTGCATACTGCCCTTCTCCCGAAGGACTCAGGGCGGTGAAGTCCTCCGATGCCGATCACCGGGCAAGGGCGGCGTCTCCGCAGATCAGCTGTGCGGCGGAGGCGCCGGCAACGAAACCAACAGCAGCAGCAACGGGCAGCGGCGGCGTCTCCGAGGATCAGAGGAGGCGCCGCGGATCAGCTGGGCGGTGGAAGAGGCGGCAGCGAAGACGACCGCGGCCGGGACTGCTTCTCCAGGCCTAGTCGTTCACCACCCAGGGGCCTTGACAGCGGCGGTAGCACTGACGGCGTGGCATCTTCGACCCGCCCCCTGTACCGCTACGGCCGTTGCAACAATCCTCAAGGAGACGCCGCAGACCAGCTTTACAACGGTAGCGGCAGCGACGAAGACATGGGCAGTGAGGCAGCTGCTCTGGGCCCTGGTCGACCGTCCTCCGAGGGGCCTTGACAGAGGCCCTGACAGAGACGCTAGTAACAGCGGTGCGGCAATATAAGAAAAACCAACAGGGTCACCAAGTAGATTCTGAAATCAAAATTAAGGAAAGCAAATAATATTTGTAAAAAGATGTCAAGTAGACACATACAAACACCCTAGAGAGTAGGTTACATGAGAATCTAGGTTTTGGCAAACCAAAATTTATTTTAGTTGATTAGTACAATTACTTGATATCTGCAGTTAGTTTTAAGATTCAACAACAGATACAAATATGGATGCTACCATTTGCAAGTAAGACTTTGCCAACAGGGTCACCAAGTAGATTCTGAAATCAAAATTAAGGAAAGCAAATAATATTTGTACTAATCAACTAAAATAAATTTTGGTTTGCCAAAACCTAGATTCTCATGTAACCTACTCTCTAGGGTGTTTGTATGTGTCTACTTGACATCTTTTTACAAATATTATTTGCTTTCCTTAATTTTGATTTCAGAATCTACTTGGTGACCCTGTTGGTTTTTCTTATATTGCTTCATAAGTAAGACTTTGTTAAAAAACCATATAACTCTTTGAAATATTTTCAATATACAGTAAGATGCCCATATATAGAATCAAATGAATTTTGTAATACTTTACAACTGTCTTTTAGCAACATGAATGCCTGTTAAACAAGCAAGATGCATGTACTTGTTCAATTTAACTATTTTTTTCTCCCTAATCTTTACTTATTTGGTTACATTTGATTCTATATATGGGCATCTTACTGTATATTGAAAATATTTCAAAGAGTTATATGGTTTTTTAACAAAGTCTTACTTGCAAATGGTTAAATAGGCTGTTATGATAACACTAATGTCAAGTAAAGTATCCTAAGATTACTTTTATATTGCTTTAAAGCTGGTTAAGCAGTTGGCAGTGTGCTTCATTTTAAACTCCCCTGTGAGTACAGTGGCCATATAAATTTGACAAATAAGTAAACACATGCATACAACTTTAGTGAATCTATCCAAAGATTACTTTTATATTGCTTTAAAGCTGGTTAAGCAGTTGGCAGTGTGCTTCATTTTAAACTCCCCTGTGAGTACAGTGGCCATATAAATTTGACAAATAAGTAAACACATGCATACAACTTTAGTGAATCTATCCAGATGTTTCACTAAACTTTATTCTTATATTGCTCTTTGAAATATTTTCAATATACAGTAAGATGCCCATATATAGAATCAAATGAATTTTGTAATACTTTACAACTGTCTTTTAGCAACATGAATGCCTGTTAAACAAGCAAGATGCATGTACTTGTTCAATTTAACTATTTTTTTCTCCCTAATCTTTACTTATTTGGTTACATTTAACCATTTGCAAGTAAGACTTTGTATCTGTTGTTGAATCTTAAAACTAACTGCAGATATCAAGTAAAAGACAGTTGTAAAGTATTACAAAATTCATTTGATTCTATATATGGGCATCTTACTGTATATTGAAAATATTTCAAAGAGTTATATGGTTTTTTAACAAAGTCTTACTTGCAAATGGTAGCATCCATATTTGTATCTGTTGTTGAATCTTAAAACTAACTGCAGAAGCAATATAAGAAAAACCGCCACTGTACTCACAGTAAGATGCCCATATATAGAATCAAACGAATTTTGTAATACTTTACAACTGTCTTTTAGCAACATGAATGCCTGTTAAACAAGCAAGATGCATATACTTTCCTTAATTTTGATTTCAGAATCTACTTGGTGTACTCTCTAGGGTGTTTGTATGTGTCTACTTGACATCTTTTTACAAATATTATTTGCTTTCCTTAATTTTGATTTCAGAATCTACTTGGTGACCCTGTTGGTTTTTCTTATATTGCTTCATACCTGTAGAATGGATGCAGTTCTTGCAAGTAAGACTTTGTTAAAAAACCATATAACTCTTTGAAATATTTTCAATATACAACAACAGATACAAATATGGATGCTACCATTTGCAAGTAAGACTTTGTTAAAAAACCATATAACTCTTTGAAATATTTTCAATATACAGTAAGATGCCCATATATAGAATCAAATGAATAAGTACATGCATCTTGCTTGTTTAACAGGCATTCATGTTGCTAAAAGACAGTTGTCAACATTAGAATGATATTTGGCTTAGAATCAAGAACTGCATCCATTCTACATATCTGCAGTTAGTTTTAAGATTCAACAATAGAATCATGTTGCTAAAAGACAGTTGTAAAGTATTACAAAATTCATTTGATTCTATATATGGGCAACATGAATGAATTTTGTAATACTTTACAACTGTCTTTTAGCAACATGATTCTATTGTTGAATCTTAAAACTAACTGCATAGATTCACTAAAGTTGTATGCATGTGTTTACTTATTTGTCAAATTTATATGGCCACTGTACTCACAGGGGAGTTTAAAATATAGGCTGTTATAATAACACTAATGATGATCTTGGAATTGGAGATATAGGCTGTTATGATAACAGCCTTTCATTTTAAACTCCCCTGTGAGTACAGTGGCCATATAAATTTGACAAATAAGTAAACACATGCATACAACTTTAGTGAATCTATTACAAAATTCATTTGATTCTGTATATGGGCATCTTACTGTATATTGAAAATATTTCAAAGAGTTATATGGTTTTTTAACAAAGTCTTACTTGCAAATGGTAGCAAAGTATCCTAAGATTACTTTTATATTGCTTTAAAGCTGGTTAAGCAGTTGGCTGATGATCTTGGAATTGGAGATATAGGCTGTTATGGGCATCTTACTGTATATTGAAAATATTTCAAAGAGTTATATGGGGAGTTTAAAATGAAGCACACTGCCAACTGCTTAACCAGCTTTAAAGCAATATAAAAGTAATCTTAGGATACTTTACTTGACATTTTTCTCCCTAATCTTTACTTATTTGGTTACATTTAACCATTTGCAAGTAAGACTTTTTAACAAAGTCTTACTTGCAAATGGTAGCATCCATATTTGTATCTGTTGTATTGTATCTTTGCCGGCTCCGAAGATGGCGGACGCGCTGGGGAGAGCTCCGTAGCCCCCAACAGTAAGGCGTCCCCCCAGGAGCCCCCCAGGGACGTCAATGGACCCCTGGGGTGGGGCAAGAATTTCGGGCAAATGAGCTGGGTAATTATGCCGCCCGCTGCCTCCCGAAACAACTGCAGGGGTGCCAGCACATCCCTGCCCCGCCGCCTGGGCCGCTGGCGACCGTTATAAACGAAGCCAGCACCCCCCGCCCTGCCTCTGCCGCTTGTCAACTGCCGAGCAAGGGCGGCGCCTCCGCCGATCAGCTGTGCGGCGGAGGCCCCGGCGGAAAGGATGGCAGCGGCTGCGGCGATGATTTTCAAGCCCCCAGGCTGGTCGTTGATCCAGGGAGCCTGGCAATGACGATGGCGGTGGCGGCGGGGCGTCTCCAGGCCCCCCCTGGCCATCCAGGAGGGGCCGGAGGCTCTGCTCTGCCCCGGCCCCCCCCACCGGCTCCCGGGTGACGGCGGCGTCTCCAGGTTATCAGCGGAGACACCGCGGACCAGCTGGACCAGCTGGGTGGCGGAGGCGGAGGCATCGGCGGTGCCGGAGGTGAGAGACCCGCCCCTGGACCACGACAGCCGTCGCAGCCATCCAGGAGGGGCCGGAGGCTCTGCTCTGCCCCGGCCCCCTGACCGGCTCCCGGGGACGGCGGCGTCTCCGGACTATCGACGGAGACGCCGCGGACCAGCTGGACCAGCTGGGTGGCGGAGGCGGCGGCATCGGCGTCGAGAGGCCCGCCCCTGGACCACGACAGCCCTGGACCACGGCAGCCCTCGCAGCCATACAGGAGGGGCCGAAGGCTCTGCTCTGCCCCTGACCGGCTCCCGGGTGGCGGCGGCATCTTCGGCGGTGAGAGCCCAGCGAGCCCTGGTCTGCGGTCTCCTCCGATGCCGATCACCGGGCAAGGGCGGCGTCTCCGCAGATCAGCTGTGCGGCGGAGGCGCCGGCAACGAAACCAACAGCAGCAGCAACGGGCAGCGGCGGCGTCTCCGAGGATCAGACGAGGCGCCGCGGATCAGCTGGGCGGTGGAAGAGGCGGCAGCGAAGACGACCGCGGCCGGGACTGCTTCTCCAGGCCTAGTCATTCGCCACCCAGGGGCCTTGACAGCGGCGGTAGCACTGACGGCGTGGCATCTTCGACCCGCCCCCTGTACCGCTACGGCCGTTGCAACAATCCTCAAGGAGACGCCGCAGACCAGCTTTACAACGGTAGCGGCAGCGACGAAGACATGGGCGGTGAGGCAGCTGCTCTGGGCCCTGGTCGACCGTCCTCCGAGGGGCCTTGACAGAGGCCCTGACAGAGACGCTAGTAACAGCGGTGCGGCGTCTCGACCACCGTGGGCTGCCCCTGGACGGCGGTGCCTCCGAAAGATTCACACCAAAGGAGACGCTGGACAATGGAGGCGACGGCCCGAGCCACCTCCTCGAGACACCTTGATCGGAGACGGCAACACCAGGGGCATGACACCAGGGACTCCCGTGCCTCTGGGAGGCCACGCTCTGGACGGTCCTCAACCAATAGGGGCCATGGAACTGCGGCCGGGAACAACGCCCAGAGGATCAGGGAGGGAACTGTTTGGGGCGGCTGAACCACCGGAGCTGACGCCAATTAATGGATCCCTCCATCCTGCCTTCTGCCCACTCTCACCCATCTTTGCCCATTCTCTCCCCACAGGACATAACGGGCCTGGGTGCTAGCCACAGTGGCAGAGTGGCTGGGCCTTACACCTGCTACCCCATAGAGGTGAGAGCTCTATGGGGTATGCCTCACCCAGAGTACGTTCTGGACCACCTCCGGAAGCAGAGACACAACCCATCGTGAGTGGATGAGGAGTGGCCTGCTTCTGGGGGTTCGCCCGGCCAAGTGGCAGTGGCAGGGCGACGATCCAGATACGCACCTACCCGACTCGACCCTCCTGCAAATTCACCATCCAGGGGATAGCCTTCCCGGAACCACCTGTGACTATGCTCGTTCAATACTCTAGCATAGCACTGCACGCCCTCAGGGGTTCCCCACTCTCCTGGGTGCGACCCGCCTGCATTACATCCAATCTTGATGACGGGCCCAACCACTGGGCCTCTGACAGATGGCCAGGCAGGGTCAGGGGCCTCCAGCATAAGCCCAACAAGAAGCCCCTGATTAAGTTCTTAGTTAAGTTTTTTGTGGGGTTAGGGAGGGGGGAGGGAGGAGACTATGGTTGCGCGGGGAAGGCACGCCTTCCAGCCACCATAACGCATGCCAGGCCCACGGCCGTTCACGACGGCGTACAACGAGGACCAGTCGCCGGTAACACCCAGTGGCGTACTGACAAACGTCCCATCCCTAGGATGGTGGGGAATGGCAGAAGGTGCACAGACAGAGGGCCGTATCGTCACCGGGAGTGTCATCTCCGCTCTGTACAGGCGGTGAGACGCTCCGACCCTCTGTTCTCCCCCGGAGGACCCGGGAGCAAAGGTGCGCACCCTCCCATGCTAAGGCTGGTCTACCTGAATGCAAGGTCCGCAGCTAACAAAGCTCACCTCATTCGTGACCTAGTGGAGAGTGAGCATGCGGACCTGGCCTGCATCACGGAAACCTGGCTGGGCCCAGAGGGGGGTGTTCCTCTGGTTGACCTCTGCCCGCCAGGTTTCCAGGTACTGCACCAGCCCCGGGCTCATGGGAGGGGCGGGGGAGTGGCAGTTATCATCAGGGAATCCCTTAGCCCGCGAGAGACCACCGTCCCTCAGATGGTCGGGTGTGAGTCTCTCCTACTGAGATTCGGCCCAGGGGCGCAGTTGGGTCTGCTGCTGGCGTACCTACCACCTAATCGTGCAGCGGCGGCCCTACCCGAGCTACTCGATGTCCTCTCAGGGTTGGTGGTTGAATTCCCAAGACTCATGGTCTTGGGCGACTTTAATCTACCGTCCCTGGGAGGATCGTCCGAACTGGCTCGGGAGTTCATGGCTTCCATGACGGCCATGGACCTGTTGCAAATAATTTCTGGGCCGACTCATGAGAGAGGCCACAACCCAGACTTGGTGTTCTTGTCTGGACGGTGGCGTGATGATGTCGGTGGGGGTGCCACAACTATTACGCCCCTGTCATGGACCGATCACCACCTCCTGCGGCTAGACTTCCCCCTTGCCACCCCCCACCGTGGGTGCACGGTGCCAGTCAGATGGTACCGCCCTAGGCGCCTATTGGACCCTGATAAGTTCCAGGCAGCGCTTAGGGACTCGCATGCACCCCCTGCTCACAGCTCGGCGGAAGCCTTAGTGGAAGCCTGGGAAAAGGCAGCCACGGAGGCTCTGGACCGAGTTGTACCCTTGCGGCCTCTGACCCGGCGCAGATCCCAGCGAGCCCCATGGTTCACCGAGGAGCTCCGGGAGATGAAGCGTCGGAGACGGGGCCTAGAGAGCCGTTGGAGGTCCAGTCGATCCGAATCCGACCGATTGCGACTAAGAATCCTTACCAGGTCTTATCTCGCTGCGATAAGGGTGGCAAAATCCAACTACTTTTCCACCCTCATCGCGTCCGCAGATAATCGCCCGGCTGCCTTGTTTAGGGTGACTCGCTCCCTATTAAACCAAGAGGTGAGGGAGGAACCCTTGCAGGGTCGAGCCGAGGAATTTGGTCAATATCTGCTGGATAAAATCGCTCGGATTCGAACTGGTCTGGACTCCAACTGGGCTGAGATGGAAGAACAAGACATGGACAGTCTTGTCGACGTCATCTGGGAAGAATTTGATCCTGTAACTCCTAAGGAAGTGGACAGGATTATGAGAAGGTTGAGCTCCTCCACATGCTTACTGGACCCGTGCCCTTCCTGGCTGGCCTATGCAGCTCGAGAGGCGACACGAGGATGGTTCCTAGCGGTCATCTCTGCTTCTCTGAGTGAGGGTCACTTCCCCACTGCCTTGAAGGAGGCGGTGGTGAGACCTCTCCTCAAGAAGCCCACCTTGGACCCATCCTCTTTGAATAACTTTCGTCCAGTCTCCAATCTTCGCTTCCTTGCGAAGGTTGTTGAGAGCGTGGTGGCGCACCAACTTCCTCAGATCCTGGATGAAGCGGTTTATCTAGACCCGTACCAATCGGGTTTCAGGCCGGGCTACAGCACGGAGACGGCATTGGTTGCTCTGATGAATGATCTCTGGAGAGCCCGGGACAGGGGCCATTCCTCTGTCCTAGTCTTATTAGACCTCTCGGCGGCTTTCGATACCATCGACCATGGTATCTTGCTGCGACGCCTCAGGGGACTGGGAGTGGGAGGCACGGTTCTGCGTTGGTTCTCCTCCTTTCTCCAGGGTCGCTCGCAGTCGGTGCTGACAGGGGGACAGAGGTCGACCCCGAGGCCTCTCGCTTGCGGAGTCTCTCAGGGGTCGGTCCTCTCGCCTCTCCTGTTCAACATCTACATGAAACCGCTGGGTGAGATCATTCGCAGTTTTGGAGTAGGGTACCATCAGTATGCTGATGACACCCAGCTTTTTATCTCAACTCCTAACAATATCAGTGATGCCCTAGACGTGATGTCCCGCTGCCTGAAAGCGGTCCGGGAATGGATGGGGAGAAACAGGCTTCAACTGAACCCGGACAAGACTGAATGGCTGTACGTACCGGCAAGCCAGGAGATTCAGAACGTCCCACTGCTTAACATTGGGGACAAGTTACTTCCCCCGGCTGATAGGGCCCGCAACCTGGGTGTCCTCCTAGACTCGCAGCTCTCCCTGGAAGACCACATTGGAGCTGTGACCAAGGGGGCCTTCTCCCGGGTTTGACTAGTTCGCCAACTACAGCCTTATCTAGACCTGGATTCCTTACGTACAGTCACCCATGCCCTTGTGACATCTCGCCTAGACTATTGTAACGCTCTCTACATGGGGCTGCCCTTGAGATCCACTCGGAAGCTTCAACTGGTGCAAAGTGCGGCGGCACGGACACTCTTGGGAGCCTCCCGATACTCCCATATCACACCTCTCCTCCGTGCGCTGCACTGGCTTCCGGTTGCCTTCCGTGTGAAGTTCAAGGTGCTAACAATGACATTCAAAGCCCTACATGGCATGGGTCCGGACTACCTACGGGAGCACCTTCTGCCGATGTCAGCACCCCACCGTCCTGTGCGCTCCCACAGAGAGGGCCTCCTCAGGGTGCCACCGCTCAAGGAATGTCGGCTGGTGGCCCCCAGGGGGAGGGCATTCTCAGTGGGTGCGCCAGCCCTCTGGAACACCTTACCTACCGAAATCCGGATGGCCCCTGACCTCCGTACCTTCCGTCGCGACTTAAAAACTTTTTTGTTCCAGCAGGCTGGCCTGGCATGATAGCGTTAATTGGGGTCCCAGTTTGTGTTCATTAGTGTTTCTTATTATTTTATTGTTCGGTCTGTATACCTTCCTTCCTCTGTACACCGCCCCGAGTCCCTCGGGAGAAGGGCGGTTTATAAAAACTAATAAATAAATAAATAAAATAAATAAATACACAATAAAAAAGAATACAACAATTAAAAAGCCATTAAACATTATGCCCATAAAATTAATACATATTAAAATTAAAACTATTTATAAAAACCCAACCCCATCCCGTCAGACCAGGCCAGCTTGTTCGAAAAAGAAAGTTTTGAGATCGCGCCAGAAGGAGCGAAGGTCGGGGGCCATCCGGAGCTCAACCGGTAAGCGGTTCCAGAGGTCTAGCGTGCCCACAGAGAACGCTCTCCCCCTGGGGGTCACCAATCGGCATTCTTTGATCGGCGGCACCCTGAGGAGGCCCTCTCTGTGGGAGCGCACTGGACGGAGGGAAGTTGACGCCGGCTGCAGGTGTTGCCATAGGTAATCCGGACCCATGCCATGAAGGGCTTTGTAACTCATCACTAACACCTTGAACCTCACCTGGAGAGCAACTGGTAGCCAATGCAGCTCTCGGAGCAAAGGTGTAACACGGGAGTATCGGGAAACTCCCAAGACAACTCGCGCGGCTTCATTCTGGACCAGTTGGAGTCTCCGGGTGGACTCAAGGGCAGCCCCATGTAGAGAGCATTACAGTAGTCCAGACAAGAGGTCACAAGCGCATGAGTGACTGTGCGCAAGGCATCCCGGTCTAGATAGGGCTGCAACTGGCGCACCAGGCGAACCTGGGCAAAGGCCCCCCTAGTCACAGCTCCAATATGCTCTTCCAAAGAGAGCTGTGAATCTAGAAGGACCCCCAAGTTGCGGGCCCTATCTACGGGGGGTAATAGCTCACCCCCCATGGCCAATGATGGAATAATCGGAATTTCCCAGGATGCCGGCACGAACAGCCACTCAGTCTTGTCAGGGTTGAGTCGAAGCCTGTTCCTCCCCATCCAGACCCGGACCGCCTCCAGGCAACGGGACATCACGTCGAGGGCATCACTGGGGTGGTTTGGGGTCGAAATAAAAAGCTGGGTATCATCAGCATATTGGTGATACCCAACTCCAAAACCACGGATGATCTCACCCAGCGGCTTCATATAGATGTTGAACAGGAGAGGTGAGAGAACCGATCCCTGAGGAACTCCACAAATGAGAGGTCTCAAGGTCGATCTCTGCCCCCCTGCCAACACCAACTGCGAACGTCCCAGAAGGTAAGAGGAGAACCACTGGAGAACTGTGCCTCCCACTCCTAACCCTCTGAGACGTCGCAGCAGGATACCATGATCGATGGTATCAAAAGCCGCTGAGAGGTCTAAAAGGACTAGGACAGAGGAACAACCTCTGTCCCGAGCCCACCAGAGATCATTCAGATGACCAATGCCGTCTCCATGCTGTACCCTGGCCTGAAACCCGATTGGTACGGGTCTAGGTAGTCAGCTTCATCCAAGAACAAAGGGAGCTGCTGCGCCACCACGCTCTCAACAACCTTCGCCAAAATGCGAAGGTTGGAGACTGGACGATAGTTGTTTAAAATTGCTGGGTCCAAGGCAGGCTTCTTGAGGAGGGGTCTCACCACCGCCTCCTTCAAGGTGGCGGGAAAACTACCCTGACTCAAAGAGGCAGTAATCACTGCCTGGAGCCAGCCTCGTGTCCCATCTCGGGCTGCATAAGTCAGCCAGGAGGGGCACGGGTCCAACAAACACGTGGTGGAGCTCAGCTTCCCCATGATCTTGTCCACTTCTTCAGGAGTCACAGGATCGAACTCTTCCCAGATTAAATCGACAAGGCCGCCCGTATCCTCTTCGTCAGACTCTGCCCAGTCGGAGTCCAAACCGGTCCGGATCCGAGCGATTTTGTCCGACAGAAATCGACTAAACTCCTCGGCTCGACCCTGCAAGGGTTCCTCCCTCACCTCCTGATTAAGAAGAGAGCGAGTTACCCTAAAGAGGGAGGCCAGACGATTATCTGCGGATGCGATGAGGGTGGCAAAGTGGTTAGACCTAGCCACCCTCAAGGCTGCGAGATAAGTTCTCGTAAACGACCTTAGTCGTAACTGGTCAGATTCGGATCAGCTGGACCTCCAACAGCTCTCTAGGCCCCGTCTCCGACGCTTCATCTCCCGGAGCTCCATGGAGAACCATGGGGCCCGTTGGGATTGCGTCGGGTCAAGGGCCGCATGGGTACAACTTGGTCGAGTGCCTCTGTGGCTGCCCTTTCCCAGGCTTCCACTAGGGCATCGACCGAGCTGTGAGCAAAGGAGGCAGGTGGGGGCCCAAGCGCCATTTGGAACCGCTCAGGGTCCATAAGGCGTCTAGGGCGGAACCATCTTGTTGGCTCAGCAACCCCACGACAGGGAGTGGCAAAACGGAAGACCATCTGCAGGAGATGATGATCGGTCCATGACAGGGGTGAATTAATTGGAGAAACCCCCCCAAGATCATCTAACCACCGTCCGGATAGAAAAACCAGATCGAGCGTGTGACACCCCCCCCCGTGAGTTGGGCCCAGAATAACCTGCTTCAGGTCCATGGCCATCATGGAAGCCGTCATGACTCCCGAGCTAACTCAGATGATCCCCCCAGGGATGGTAGGTTGAAGTCACCCAAAAGTATAAGTTTGGGGAACTCAACCACCAACCCTGAGAGGATATCGAGAAGCTCAGGCAGGGCTGCTGCCACGTGTCTAGGTGAAACGTACACCAGCAGCAAGCCCAACTGAGCTCTGGGACCACATCTCAGGAGGAGGGACTCACACCCGGCTATCTGGGCTATGGTGGCCTCGCGCGGACATAAGGTCTCCCTCACAACAACTGCCACTCCACCACCCCTACCCTGAGCCCTAGGCTGGTGCAGCACCCAGAAACCTGGTGGGCTAAGATCAACCAGGGGGACCCCACGCTCTGGGCCCAACCAGGTCTCCGTAATGCAAGCCAGGTCCGCATGCTCCTCCTCAATCAGATCACGAATGAGAGGTGCTTTATTCATTACGGACCTGGCGTTAAAATACACGAGCCTGAGCTCAGGTGGCTGCTCATCCTCGCTCCCGGTACCACGTGCTGAAATCAGAGGGTCGGAGAGCATCACCGCTTGAAGACAGCGGGGATGTACCCCCGGGTATTGATGTGGCCCTCTGTTCCTACACCTGCGGCCATTCCCAACCGCCGTGGGAATAGATAATCCCACCCCCCACCCCGGGGCCCCGTAGGCCCCCAGCCCAGCCCCCACCACGGCACGATCAGTCCCTGACCTGGTCTGAGAAACGGTTGGTGGAACCCCCCTAGTTTCCAACCGAACCAGTAAACCCACCCCCCTCCCTAACCCCTCAAAACATTTGGCTAAAAAACACACCAGGGGCCTCTTGTTAAATTTGGAAGAGAGGCTCCTGTCCCTGCCCAGCCATCTCTCGGGGTCCCAACAATTGGGCCCGTCATCAAGAGGAGAAATCAGAAGACAGGCGGGTGGCTCCCAGGAAGGGGGGGCACCCCTGAGAGCAAAGAAATCCTTGCTGGAGTAGCGTAGTCGAGCCGTAATTGTCTATGAGAGTCCAGCAGGGCAGACCCATAGTTAATAAGAAGTCTTGAAACAGAGGAAAATAAATGTCTAAACCGCCACACCAACTCTACTGCCACTAGAGTTGGATAACTGCTGAGCAGGCCAGGCCCCATCCTCTCACAACGGTTTGCTGGCCATGACCGGGAAGCGGAATAGAAAAAACATCCAGGATACCCCCCCATCTACTACCCCCCTTGAGCTGACACCTCAAGGGGGGTAGTAGATGGTAGTTCCGGGCCACTCTCTCACAGTGGCACAACACCTGGGGCCTTCTGAGTCTTCAAAAGGGAGGGAGAACCAAAGAGACAGTCACTGGGGTAGATATAAAAGCCTGCTAGATGGTAGAATAAGCAGGCGTCCCCGATGTAAGGATTTTAATCCATACCTTGCCACCATTCCACAAGTCGTGTTGACCGTACCAAGCCGCAGCTCTACCGGCTCCGAGAATCAGCTAGCAACAGTCCTAGCATGACAAAACCAGCTGGTCGGAGCCGTTACAAGCCGCAGCTCTTCTGGGATCTTCCGGGCCCAACCAGGGTTCTTTGAAGGTCGTCGGAGCTCAGGGAAACAGCTGCAGGTCCCGTTGCCACTCTGCTGAACCAAATCACACATGCCCTTCTTCCGCGTGTCGCTCCGAGCCACGGCTCCAACGGCTCCGAAAAACCACCGGTCGGAGCCATTACGGGCCCAAAACCAGCGGGTTGGAACCGCTAAAGCCATGGCTCTTCCGGGATCTTCTGGGCCCAGCCAAGGCCCCTCCGAGGGTCACCAGAACTCGCAGGGACAAACCTCCGGGTCCTCGGGAACCTCCGCTGCTCCGCTGCTCCTCAGTTCAACGTTCCAAAACGCTCCCTTCGCACGCTGTTTCGGTGAAACTCTCCTCCTCGTTGTTCTAAGCAGTGGCTCCATCGGCTCCGAAAATCAGCTGGTCAGGCTATTATCCGCCAAAAACCAGCTGATAGGAGCCAACCCAAGCCGCGGCTCTTCCGGGTCCTCCGGGGCGAACGACGATCTCACGGAGGCAATTTTAGGTATGGAGAGTCATTCTACAGTTCATTTCAGTTCTCTCCTGTCCTCTCCAGTTCTCTCATTCCATCTCCCCACAAAAGAAAGCAAAAGTCTCTCTCTGTAACTTCCAGGGTCGCCAAAAAGCCAGAGCCCCTCACGGAGCTTGAGCAAGGTCGTCCACTATCTTGGGCATGCGCAAATAAGGTTTAGAACAGTGATGGCAAACCTTTTAGAGACCGAGTTGATAGCAATAGCAATAGCAATAGTGATCTATTAGGTTATGAAATAGAAAGCATTATGAGATAAAACTAGAATATGTTTATCTATTTACTAGGCTTATTTTAGATATTATAATTTGTGTAAAGAAACAATGGAAATTTGTGTTATGGATGATATGGATGTTAAAGGTTAAATTTGAATACTTTAACTAAAAATTAAGAATTAGATAGAAGTTTTATGTAGCATTCGAATAAGTCTTCTTTCGTTTTTTTTTCTTTTTCTATTCTAGTTTTTTATATATATTTAATATTGCTAAGGTGTGTCTTATCATATATAAGCTAGAGAGTGATGGATTTTAGAATTTATAGTTGTTAGTATATGGTTGTTTATGATTGCTTTTTTATATATATATACCTTGTATTTAGCTCTGGGAAGTCGGGGGGGAGGGGGGGGTGGAGGGAGGGGGGGAGGGAGGGAGGTTGGGGGGAGGTGGGGGGGGAGCAGGGAGGGGGAAGGGGGGTTTTTTAAAGGAAAACTGTATTTTAAAACTTTTCAATTAAAAAAAAAAGAATTAGATAGAATTCAAAACAGAATATGGATATGCATAAGTAAAAATAGATTGACAAATTTAGGTTATTGTATTAGTAAGCTGTGATGTATCGGGATGAGAAACAGAAATGTTTATGAAGTAAAACCAGAAGTTACCTATATAGGTATTAGGTTTATATTAGATGTTATAAATTTTGTGTAGTGAAATAAGGACATTTGGGTTATGTATGCTATTATGAATGTTAGAGGCTACATTTGAATACTATAATCAAAATTAAAAATTAGGAAAAACTTTAAAACAGGATATGGATATGTATAACTAAAAATAGACTGATAATTGTTTTAACTGAGCTTGTTAGAAATTTTCTAGTTTAAGCATGTTATATTAAATGTTAAGGGAAATAGAGAAGGATGTTCTGATAATGTAACATGAGATAGGTACTAAAAACTCTGTTATTGAACCTTTGATTATCCATTCACCATAATGCTTTCTAAATATTTTGATGTTAAATTGGAAAACTAATAAAACTTGTTTTTAAAAAAGCCATATGCCATGCATATATTGGAGGTGGTGACCCTTTGAGAGCTGTATGCAACGAAATTTCATTTTGATGTATGCCGATTGGTGTACATTCAAAGTGACAATAAAGTTATCATCATCATTTAGTCTGACTGAGGTAATGAGGTAATACCTGCATTACAAGGATTGACATGAATTTCAGATTTCTGTTGGCAGTAAAGACTGTCAGAGTAGGCTGAAGAACCACACTAGATTGGGAGGTTAACAAAGTAATCTTAATTATATAGATGTAGATATGTGATAACTTCTGTAATTCTCAGTATACTTTCTGTTCACAGAAAGGTGCTTGATTAAAACTGTTATAGAATCACTTCTGTCTTGATGGTTTCCCTCCTGTGTGTGTTTTAAGTTAGTGGTGCCTATATATAGAAAGATTTGAGAACCACCACCTGTGGTTGCATACTTACTACTCTTACTACTCTATTTCCTCTGGCCTGTAAGAGGTATTTGTCTCAGATCTCTTAAAAACCATTTCTCCTTCTTAGTAGCAAATCTGTGCCATCTTGTGGTCTACTGGATTTCTTATATTTACTTTAATGTATTTAGTTGGATCTTGTTTCTTTTTCCATTGATTGGAAGTTGCAGATCACATTTATCCCTTGACACAACCTAAAAGGACTTTCAGTGGTACAATATAGTCTTTTCCAGCACTGAAACCTGCATTCTAACGTTTAATACTTAATGTATTTGTCATACAATTCATTTTTATTTTATTTCTATTTATTTATTCATTAGATTTATGTGTTCCTTTCTCATCAATTTATCTTTTTCTTGTAAAAAAACTTTATTCCTTGACACTAGTTTATTTCCAAGGGGGAAGGTCTGATATTCCAGTCACATGCTTTGACATTCTAAATGCAAGGGGTAGTATAACAATTATATATTTTTACTTCTACCTAGTAATTGCCACAGAGCAACACATGGTATAGAACCCTATCACTCCAGGATTTGGATGGCTAGGGGGAAATCCAGTCTGTAGCACTGAGAAACACCAAGACATTACTTCAAGGGTCAAGAGCTAGTCTTGACCAAAAACCTTCTGGGAAAAAATATGCCTCTTGTCATTCCTGCTTAGGGGTTTAGCTGATAGTCTAATTTCCAGTGCAGGTGTTCCTAAGGTGACAATGAGTAAGAACCTTGTTTTTTTGGTGATGGCCCCACCCAGTGGTGGAATTCAGCTGGTTCCCACCACTTTGGCAAAACCAGTAGCTAATTGTTTGTTGCCCAGGCCCAGATTGATGTTCTGGAAGCAGCATCTACTCAGAGAACCTGTTGTTCACATATCTGAATCCCACCACTGGCCCCACCTCTAGAATTCTGTTCTCCAAGGTTTCCTAACTTTTTGCAAGTTGTGATTTTTTATATCTTACTATGTTTTAGAAACAGAGAAAGCAAATTAAATTCTGCTGCTAAAAGTAACCAACATTGATCCCTCTTTCATTTAAAATTTAAATGATAATATAATGTAATGTAACATAACATAATTCTATAGTTTTTTAAAAAAATAAAATATTTTTTTGTTCTGAAAGTTCTCCTTTATGGAGAACTAGTGAAGGGAACGCGCCCAGAGTGAGACCAGAGTTGTGATATAAGGATATCTGCAAGAGGGATCTAAAGGCCTTGGGAATGGACATTAACAGCTGGGAAACCTTGACCTCTGATCACTCAGCTTGGAGGCTAAAGACACAGCATGTCCTTCTCCAATTTGAAGAGACACTTGTGCTGCAGGCTGAGGCAAAGAGGAAATCCCAGTGAAATCTGAGGGCTCAACAGGGGACAGATTGTATCTGCCCTCAGTGTGGAAGGGACTGCCACTCTTGATTTGGCCCTTTTAGCCACACCAAATGCTGCTTTAGGACCTCTTTCCAGAGCATGATACCATAGTCTCTCAAGACTGAAGGATGCCAATGATGATGATGATTTTTTTGTTCTCTTCACCAATTTTTAAGCAAATAAATAACCATTGGTAACATGATTTCAAGATATCCAAAATGTTTTAATACATAGACAACATTGTTTCTTTGACAGTTTTATCAGGAATTAATTGGTTTCTTTATCACAGCAACAGAAAGGGAAAATTCCACAGCATGGTTGCAGATTTTTTTCCCATTGATTGCTTGGAAGATCCAGTTGATTAGGAACAGAAATAACAGTCAACTGGTGTTCTCTCACTGCTTCTTCAGCTTGCCTTATAATGATGTCAAAATGTAATTCAGAAGTTGGGGAAAGTGGGGTGGATTCTGAAGGATCTCTTAAGAGGTCAAAAACCAAAGGAGGGTTATAATGGGTTACATTGTCTCCTGAACATGGGCACATAATCTTTCCATAACATCCATCAGCCCCATTTGGTTGAAAGTTTGGAGTCATATAATGAATCTTCCAGAGACTTCCACCTTTTGTTAGGGGGGGAGAAAGAAAGAAAGACAGAAAACAATTAAAAATAAAAAATTAGCTTGATTAAATATGTCAGCTTTCTTAAAGCTTTTCCATTTTAAATCAAGCTTGGAACTATTTCTTTCTAAAGAGCAGCAGGATTCTTTTTTTAAATTAGTTTTCCAATATTACAATAGTATCTTTAAAAAGCAATGTGGTGTCTGGGTTACAATAGTTCCATTTCAGACAAATACATATTATTACAAATCTCCCAAAAAATTTTATTGAAAAGTTTTATAAAAAATTACAATATTATCCTCTCCCCAATCCACCATTAAGCCCCCCTCCCCTCCCCCACTTCCCAAAGCTGATTACAGGGTTACAGATATATAATCATAATCTAACTAACATTAACCAACTATATAAATAACCAAATACATAATGTGCTTTAACTCCCCTATAACAGAAATACAAGCAAACTAAAAGTATCCAAATTATACTAATGCAATAATAATACCATATAATTAAATCTAATAATAAAAAAGAAAAATTTCCATTATAATAAACTATAACAATCTAAAATTTACTCATAAGCTAAATGGAACTTTTTAGTCCCATATTTATTCTGAATATAATCTATCCATCTTCTCCAAACCAAAATGTATCTTTCTTGTGAATGATCCTTCAAATAAGCAGAAATCTTAGCCATTTCTGCTAAATTTGACACTTTAAGCGTCCATTCTTCTATAGTAGGCAAGCAATCCTTCTTCCAATATTGCCCTACCAATAACCTTGCAGCTGTTATCAAGTTCAACATCAAATTAATTTCTTTAGTATCACAATCTGTGATAACACCCAATAAAAATAATTGTGGAGTAAACTTTATCTTTCTCTCAAAAATCTTTGGAATGTTCCACCAAATTTTAATCCAAAAAGCTTTTATATTTCTACAAGTCCACCAAATATGAAAATAAGTAGCATCCAAACTACCACATCTACAACATTTGGGCTGTAAGTTGGGATACATACAAGACAGCTTTTTAGGATCCAGATGCCATCTATAAAACATTTTATAAAAATTTTCTCTTAAACTTTGGGCCTGGGTAAATTTTACATTTCTAACCCAAATTACCTCCCATATCGGTTCTTGAATATTTTGAGCCCAGGACTTCCGGTGGCGACGCGACGTCGAAAGACAGCCGTTTTCGGGCTGCCCGCTCCGCAGCTGTTTTTTTCCATCGTAAACAGCGCCAATCAGCTGTTTAGATGGATTTGAAGCCCCCTCCTTGGGAGAAGAGGAGGGGGTGAGGCCCCAGGTAGGGGTTGAGCTCTCTGGGGCCGCCTGAGCTGAGAGCTAGGGCGGCTGAAAGATGAGCCCCCCCGAAGCCTGGGTTGCTCCGAGCTGCGCAGCGCCTCTGCTCTGGGATTCTTGGAGCAGAGCCAGGCCTTAGCAACCACCCCTGCCAAAAGGAAATACTTTTGATTATTAAGATGCAGGCAGAGCGGTACAGGAGGTCAAGGTGAAGTGGACTCTTTATCTTTACTCTCTAGCTCAATGGATTTTATAGCTTTAAAGTGAAAGTGCGTAATAAGTGAAAGTGGGGGAAGATGGCGGCTAAAACTTCTAAAGCTCTTCGGAATGCGGGGTCTTCCCTGGTGCAAGAGACCTCACTGCAAGCTTTGCTTCCTCCTGCATCTCCCCCGGTATTGACGCTTAAGGATTTACAAGATGCTCTTGGAAAGCACGCACAACTGATGTCTGATATGATGGATGAAAAGTTGAAAAAGCTGGAGGAGAAATTGGAGAACAAAATGGAGGAGAAAATGGAGAAATTGGAGAAGAAGATGGAAGAGAAGCTGAGAGCAATGAGGGTGGACATTTTGTCTATGGTTGAATCCGTAGCTGAATGTGTGCTACAGCTGGATATAAAAGTGGAGGATCTCAGTCAAAAGAACTCTATATTAGAAGCAAAGGTATTAGAAAATGAAAATATAAGGGATAAAATGGACGAAGAATTGAGCCTTGTTCAGTATAATCAGATGCAGAATGCTATTAGAATTAGGGGCTTAAAGGAGAATGGTAAAGAAGATCTAAAGCAGCTGATTTCTGAGGCTCTGGAAGGGGTACTGGGCCAGTCAGCATCTGAAATTGAGGGAAATATGGACAAAGTTTTTCGTGTAAATTCATGGATTGCAAGACAGAGGAAGTTACCCAGAGATGTGGTGGTCTATTTTACAAAGAGAGCAATTAGAGATGAAGTCATTCAAGCTGCTTATGATACTAATTTGGTAGTGGCTGAGCAAGAAGTTTTGGTTTTAAAAGAGATTCCTCCGAAGATCTTAAGGAGAAGGAAAGATTTTGCATTTCTAGTACAGGAACTTAAGAAACGTGATATTAAGTTTAGATGGGAGATTCCAGTTGGGTTGGTGACAACGCACGAAGGTAAAAGACTTCGTTTGGTTACTGTGGCTCAGGCACGTGATTTTTATAGTAATGTGTTAAAAGCAACCCCCCTATCATTTTTGGAAGCTGCAAAAGGATACGGTGTGGGAAAGTTTCAAGATGTTGCAGATAGACAGACAGTGGACAATGGTGTTGGAGGGGATCAAGCTACAGTCTCATCGGTTGCTGCAGGAGGCCAGAAGATGATGTGTGCCGCCCTAAGAAGAGCGAGACGAGAGCAAGAGCAAGACCAGCGGAAAGTTATGGAATCTTCAAAGTGTGCTTACAATGAAGATGTAGGAGGAGAGCGGTCTAAAGAAGTTTTGGGGGTCATGACAGAGGTGCTCCAAAGGTTTTGGGGCGTTAAGATTGCTGATTAAATTTTTAGATTAGAATGTCAATGGAGTAAAATTATTATAGAGGAGAAAGAAAGTTTTTTTTCTTTTTTTTAATATTTTATACAATTTAAGATTGATGTTATTTGCTTGCTAGAAAAGTATATTAGGGTTATGGACTTAAAGTATGTGTTGAACTAAGAGTGGGTATGTAAACTCCTAATTAACAACAAGTTGTCTTAGAGATTGCCTAATTTTTTTTATATATATACTCTTTTTATTTGAACTTTTATTTGAACTTAAGGATGATTTGGAACTGTGAGACATTTGGCGTGATATATGCAAGAACTATTTTTGACTATAGTTTAGTTTGGTTGGAGATTATTAAGATTAATAGAGATAAGCGCTTTTGGTGCGTAACTGAGAATTTGTTTGGAAATTAGAGAAAGGTGGGAGAATGCAAATAGCAGGTGAAAGTTTTTTTTTCTTTTCTCAATTTATTTTGAGTAAAGATCTTTTTCTGTTTTCCTCTTTTTCTTTTCTACTTTATTTGTAATATTAATATTGTTTGTACTCATTTTATATGAGCTAGAGAGAGATAGAATTTATAGTTTATTGTTGATAATATAGGGGTGTTTATGTTTGTTTTTTGATTTTATGCCCTGTATTTAGCTCTGGGAAGTCGGGGGGGGGAGTGGGGGAGAGGGATAGGGGTGGGGGAGGGGGGGATTAAAGTCAAAATGTATTGTAAAACTTTTTAAATAAAAAAAAATATTTTGAGCCCACTTTACCATACAAATCTCCAAATTGTTGTAACCAATACTTCCTCTCTCTTTTTTCCTTTAATACATACTATCTCTTATCTAAATTAACATATTTCTCATTGCTATCCATCAGTCATTTAATAGTTTTCTTGTATTTATGAATACTTTAGTATATTTTATATTTTAACATTCCATCTTTAAAACATCAAACACCTTATATATTTTTCTAGCTTTAATTTTACATTGATATTAAAATTAAACGTTTAAAATTTCTCATTTTCATATTGCTAAATAACCTCCCCCCTTCTTTGATTACTTCCTTGTCATGGTGAAGCTATGAGCTATGCTGTGCAGGGCCACCCAAGACGGAAAGGTCATAGCAGAGAGTTCTGACAAAACGTGATCCACTAGAGAAGGAAATGGCAACCCAGTATCTTTGCCATGAAAACAGTATTCCAGCTGAGCTATTCAAAATCTTAAAAGACGATGCAGTAAAAGTGCTACACTCAATTTGCCAGCAGATTTGGAAAACTCAACAGTGGCCACAGGATTGGAAAAGATCAGTTTACATTCCAATTCCAAAGAAAGGCAGTGCCAAAGAATGTTCAAACTATCGCACCATTGCACTCATATCTCATGCTAGTAAAGTTATGCTTAAAATCCTAAAAGCTAGACTCCAGCAGTATGTAGATCGAGATCTACCAGAAGTACAGGAAGGATTTCGAAGAGGCAGAGGAACTAGAGATCAAATTACCAACATACGCTGGATCATGGAGAAAGCTAGAGAGTTCCAGAAAAACATCTACTTCTGCTTCATTGACTATGCTAAAGCATTTGATTGTGTGGATCATAACAAACTGTGGCAAGTTTTTAAAGAGATGGGAGTACCAGACCATCTTGTTTGTCTCTTGAGAAACCTATATGTGTGCCAAGAAGCAACAGTGAGAACTGGACACGAAACCACTGATTGGTTCAAAATTGGAAAAGGAGTCCGGCAAGGCTGTATACTGTCGCCTTGCCTATTTAACTTATATGCAGAGCACATCATGAGAAAGGCAGGGTTAGATGAATCAAAAGTTGGAATTAAGATTGCTGGAAGAAATATCAACAACCTAAGATATGCAGATGATACCACTCTAATGGCAGAAAGTGAAGAAGAACTAAATAGCCTGTTTTTGCGGGTAAAGAAGGAGAGTGCAAAAGTTGGGTTGAAACTTAACATTAAGAAAACCAAGATCATGGCATCCGGCCCTCTCAATTCCTGGCAAATAGATGGGGAAGAAATGGAGGTAGTGACAGATTTTATTTTCTTCGGCTCCAAGATCACTGCAGATGGGGACTGTAGCCAAGAAATTACAAGACGCTTGCTCCTCGGGAGGAAAGCCATGGCAAATCTAGACAGCACACTTAAAAGCAGAGACATCACTGTCAACAAAAGTGCGTATAGTCAAGGCTATGGTCTTCCCTGTTGTGATTCATGGTGAGCCTGTGGGTTCGGCATTTGGGTTGGACGATTCAGAGGAGGAGGAGGGGGGTGTTGGAGAGGTTGCTGACGGGGTTGGAGAGCTTGCAGATGAGAGCCCTCAGCCAGGCCCCTCTCATCTGGTTATGACGCAGACCCAGCTGTGTGAGCCTGACAGCGTGGATGAAGATGACCCACAGCTGACCCTGTTCAAGGACGCCCGACGCAGGAGGCAGTCAATCAGGATTAAACAGAGGAAGGCAATGGGGCAACTTGGAAGGAGGCAGAGAGAAGCCACGCCCTGAACTGTTTAAAAGGGGAATGCATCCCACCAGGCTCAAGGTTGACTCAGCCTTCCATCCTTCCGAGGTAGGTAAAATGAGGACCCAGACTGTTGGGGGCAATAAGCTGACTTTGTAATAATGCCGCTTGGGGGGGAAGCCCTAATAAGCAGGTATATACGTAGAATGAAATCTATTGCTAAGCACATTGGTTTGTGCTTAAATTGTAAGCCGCCCTGAGTCTTCGGAGAAGGGCGGGATATAAATGGGATTAAAATAATAAAAAAAAATCTGCAGGGCCGGTAGTAGGCTGGTACAGAACAGTTTGCCTTCAGCCTCCCATCCCTTACTATTATTATGGAGCAGCTACTTGCTGAGAATGCCCAGCTCGCACAGCAACTCACTTTGTTGGCAGCTCAAGTGGCTCAATTGCAAGCTCAGGTCCATGCTGCACCCCCACCATCACCCGCACCCAGGAGAAAATGCCAGGTTGCGATGCCAGATAAATTTACTGGCAATCCAGAACTGTTTCCTCCTTTCCTGGGACAATGCCAACTCTTTATCAGCGTGAGAGCAGCTGATTTCCCCACTGACTGAGATAAGCTGGGGTTTGTGTTAAGCCTTCTTTCGGGTGATGCAGCTCGTTGGGGCACGCCTCTGCTGGCTCGACCTAGTCCATTGTTGGACAACTTTGTGGGGTTTTGTGATCATATGCATCTGATGTATGAGGACCCTATAAAGACGCAGACTGCTACTCGTCGTCTGAAAGCTCTGAGGCAGGGTCAACGCCCCCTACAGGGCTATATCAGCAATTTTCGGCTGCTTAGCCAGGATTCCGTCTGGAATGAGGCTGCGCTTGTGGATGCCTTCCAGGATGGATTGTCGGAGGAGATGTTGGATGAGCTGGCCCGTGTGGATATTCCCTCAGACCTGAATGGACTGATCCATCTCTGCCTGCGGATCGATGCTCGGTTGCAGCAGCGAAGGAGTCGCCGTGCCACCCCACAGACCCCTGCAGCCCCTGTTGTGCGTGAGACCCCAGTTCAAAGGGAGGAGCCAATGGAGCTGGGTGCCGCCAGGTCTCGTCTATCGGTGACTGAAATGAACAGACGACGATCAGGGCCGTTGTGTTTTTACTGCGGGGACCCTGGACATTTGGCTGCTTTTTGCCCAAAGAAGCGACAGCGGGCATCAGTGACCGAGTCTGCCTCAAGAAAGTCCCCTACTTTTCTGTCGGGAAATGCCCCGAGCCCGATCTAGACGGTGTGATAGATCGGGCGTCCCACAACAACACTGAGCGATGTCTTTCTGATGCTGCCTGTGGACCTCCATGGCATCTGATATTGGAGGCACGTCTGATCCTTCCAAGCAAGCCAGAGGGGATTCCAGTCCATGCCTTAATTGACTCTGGGGCCACCACAAATTTTATGGACTCAGCATTTGTGGCCAAATGGGCTGTTCCCCAGTGCCCGGTTGATCCACCCATGTTAGTGGAGACTTATCGATGGTCGAGTGCTCTGGTCTGGGCCAATTTCGGCCGCCACGCAACCATTATGTATGTCCATCAGTTCCCATGTGGAGGCCATCCAGTTCTATATCACCTCAGATCTCCATTTACCCGTGGTCTTGGGACTGGCGTGGCTCCGGGCGTATGACCCACAGATCTATTGGTCACAGAACTTGGTCACCTTCCCAAGCTTGCAGTGCGTGGACCACTCCCGCCATATCTGTGCCGGCCAGATGGAGGATTCCCCAGGGGTTTCCTTGCCTCCCGAACTGTCTGACTTTGCTGATGTGTTCAGCGAGACAGAGGCGGATCAATTACCCCCGCACAGGCCCTATGACTGCCCCATTGATTTAATCCCTGATGCGCCTCTCCCAGTGGGGCGTTTGTACTCCATGTCGGACCCCGAATTGGCTGCATTGTGGGACTTTCTGGAGAAGAATTTGGCTCGTGGTTTCATCCGGCCCTCATCCTTGCCAATGTCTGCACCCGTGATCTTCGTCAAAAAGAAGTCCGGTGAATTGCGGCTTGCTGCGATTATAGGAAACTCAACGCCATCACGGTGTGCAATCGTTACCCGCTGCCCCTCATCCCCGAACTCTTGGACCAACTCTGGGAGGCTAAGATCTTCATGAAACTGGACCTGCGTAGAGCTTACAACCTTGTCAGGGTTCGCCCGGGTGATGAGTGGAAGACGGCGTTTGGTACTCGTTATGGACATTTTGAGTACACGGTGATGCCATTTGGCCTGACCAACGCCCCTGCCGTGTTTCAGCATTTCATGAACAACATTTTCCGGGATTTGTTGGATCAGTTTGTCGTGATCTACTTGGACGACATCCTGATCTACTCCCCATCGCGTGAGGTGCACCATCAGCATCTCCATCAGGTCCTGCAGCGACTCCGAGAACATCGGTTGTTTGCCAAGTTGGAGAAGTGCCAGTTCTACCGGGTGACCATCAATTTCCTGGGTCACCGCATTTCTCCTGAGGGCATCGCAATGGAGCCGAGTAAGGTTGAGTCTTTGCAGAGTTGGCAAACCCTGTCACTGCACTTTTTTTTTTTGTTCGTCAGAAAGTTCATTTCTAACTGTACATTTCCCCTGTTCTCTGCACCTGTTGTGATAACTTATCTGGTAACCATAGTGAATCCCATATGACTAGCTATGTTATGGTTTCAGTCTGTTTAGTGTGCATGTCTAGAGAAAGTTCTGAGTTATTGTTTATTGTTTTATTCACTTTGCTGTTACTGACTGTTATGTTAGGATGTAGTGAGCTAGCTCTGTATAATATATATTTAGTTTTTAAATTTTTGTAAGTAAAAGGTATTTAGTAAGATTATGCGTCGTGTTTTTATTGCCTTCCTGCATGCACATCATGCATTCTCTGAAGCACGGTCCGTCGCCCTCTACAAAGGTGATTTTTACCTTGACATTTTGGTATCGAGGATGGTTTGATTTATGTTTTTAGAGATGTATGTTTCTGCGGCTGTTATCAGTTAGTTAGTGCTAGCAAGGCAGCGGTGATTAACTGCTGAAACATGTCAGGAAGGAAGCCACGGCTGAAAAGGAGTCTTTCTGTGGGGCAGCTCCCTTCCACTTTAAGAACTCCGATAGCTTCGGCCACACGCCTTGGAGAAGACGCACCTGCTCCTGTCGACGATGCAAGGTCAGTCACTCCTTTTTTCTACTTTTCCAAGCTCCCTGGCAGCTGCTTTTGGAAATGTTCACACTCCAGGGGCTCAAGATGAATTTCAAAGGCTTGGAGCGAAACCTAAAGTTCAGCCGAAGAAAATTTCTTCTGCTCCTTCAAGCCCCAAGCAAACTATGCGAGATAGGGCTATGCAAGGCTATTGTGAACAAATTGGGGGTTTTGAAAGGCGTTTGCAGCAGGCAAAGGAATATGTGTCAATGGTTCAGCAATATGAGAGGAATTATGAGCATGAACCGGCCATATTGCCACACCCACAAGGAGAAGCCATATTGCCTCCTTCTTTCCCAAAGCCAAAGTCATGCCCATCATTGAGTGTCATGCAAGACGAATGGGAACCGGAGGCTCCTATGTCACATGATTATGGGCTGTCCCAAAGGACATACAGAGCCACAGTGATGCCTGAAGCAAATGTTATAGCACCATCTACTGGTGAAGCTGCATTAAGACATAAATTGGAGCTCTCACTCTCGCAATTGTCTATGGAGGAGTCTTTGCTCAGAGATACAAGATTTCTGCTGTTATCTGAGGCTCCAGTCCCTGATGGTGCTAGGATTCCTGTTACTATTGCTTCTCCTGTTAATATTGCTTCTATGCAAGTCCCTCTACCTGGCAGAGCACAGCCATATTTAACCCACATGCAATTGCCACCGGGTTCTTATATGCGAAGGCCAGTGTCATCTGCAGGTTATGCTACTGCACCAGCCCCAGCGCCAGCGCCTCCTGCTGGCCAGGGTGGAATAGCAGCTCAAAGACAGTCACAGCCAGCACCAAGACTACCGGCAGCTTCAATGCAACTGCCGCATGTCCAGGCACAGGCACAGACGCCACTGGTGCCCCCTGCAGGTTATGGTCGGATTGCACAACCTGCACAGCCAGTACCCCAATTGTATATTCCTCATCAAACACCTTCCATTGTACCACTGGCTGGTGACTCAAAATTGAAGAAGTCAGGACAGAATTACAGGGCATGGGTCAGTGAGGTTGGACTTTTGTTACGCAGAGAAGGTACTCACATGATGGTGTTTAATCCTCCTGCCCAGCCATGGACTCCTGACATATGGGACTTGGATAATAGAGCATGCACAACATTATTGATGTCAATGGACACTGAATTGCAGCTCATGTTTTCACAAGATGCAACTGCCCAACAAATTTGGACTCAGTTAGAGACATGTTATCAGCCTACATCAATTGAGTCTACATGTTTGCTTTTGTCTGAGTTCCATGGTTCCAGATTAAAATCTGGTGAACGTATTGGAGCACATTTGACTAAAATGAAAGGTATTAGAAAAGAACTGGGCGAAAAAGGCTATCCTATTGATGTTTTTCAAATGATCAGCATTATCATCAATTCTTTGAATCATGAGTGGAAAGATGCTATTTCCAAGATCAATCAAGTGCCTATTGCTCAACGCACAGTGGATCATGTATGCAGAATTTTAGCCGAAGAAGAGGCACTTATGCAAGCTGCACCACATTTAAAGGAACCACCTGCATCAAGAGCTTCAGCGAGGCGTGCCTTCCGTGGAAGGACCTACGTTCCAAGGATGCCAAGATGCTACATCTGCAATCGTGTGGGACATGCCACCCAGGATTTTCCCCAACGAGTTCCAGCGCCCGTCACATACCAGCCCAGAGGAACAGATTCCAGAGGAGGCAGAGGTAGAGGCGGACGACAAGGTCGTGGTCATGGTTCCAAGCTTGATCCATAAGCTCCACTTGTCACATTGGTTGTGACCAACGATCCACAGCCTCAACCAGAGTATGACAGACGACTTCTTTGGACTTTGGACAGTCGAGCAGCATTACATGTTATCTACAGAAAAGAGCTTTACACAGAGATGCACGAGCCTGAACCTGAACTTCATGAACTTTACTCTTTTTCCAATCATCCTGTTCAGGTCATGGGAAAAGGAACTGTTTATATTGAAGAGCTTGATGCTCTCATTCCAAATGTTTACTACGTTCCGTCTGCCAGTAGTAATTTGCTTAGTCAGAGTCATTTGTCTAGGTTTTCTCATTTTCAGGTCCACCATCTTGAAAAAGCAAGTTATATAGTCAAAGATGGAGATATTGTTGCTGAAACCATGTTGATTGGTGGTGTTTATTACTTAAGACCAAAGCCTAAGCAGCAAGAGCAGGCAAGTATACACGTTCCAAAAAGCACAGGCCCAGAGAGAGACGTCCCAGAGAGAGATCCTGTTGCTACTCCAAAGGTTCCTAATAATGATAAAAATACAAAAAAGACACAGGTTGCTCACAGCAAGCCTGGGGTTCCTAATAAAAATGCTAATGTTGAGAATTCACTAACAGGTAAACCTTTGCATTCCAGGTGTATCCATAAGTGGCACAGAAGATTGGGTCATGCCAGTTTCCGTGTTCTGAAGAAGATGCCAGAGTTCGCAAGAGGTTTGGATCTAAAGGGGTGTAAGGTGTTCTTGGACTGTGCTGTCTGCAAGAAAGCCAAATCCAAGGCAGCAGCAATTCCAAAACGCGCTACACGCCTGTCAACACGCATTTTTGATTTGGTACACACTGACATAGTTGGTCCTTTTGCACCAACACTTGGTTGTAAAAGATATTTCTTGACAATCGTTGATAATTATTCTAGATATGGATACGTATATCCTATGAAAGAAAAATCTGAGACCTTTCAGATCTTTAAAGACTTTGCTAGTCTTGTCTATACCCAATTCGAGGTCAACATTGCCAGAATCCATAGTGATCACGGTGCTGAATTCATGTCTCAGCGTTTCCAGGACTGGATGCGTGAGAATGGGATAGTACATCAGACATCCGCTCCTTATACTCCAGCTGAAAATGGAGTGGCAGAACACAGAAATGGGTTTTTGCAAACCATGATGCATTGCCTCCTTGAAGATGCTAACCTCAGTCTTCCATACTGGGGTGAAGCTATCAAATATGCTAACCATATCATCAACCGCACTTGGAGTAGTGTGATAAATCAGACCCCTTATTTCATGTTGTATGGACACAAGCCTGATCTCTCACATCTCCATATTTTTGGTTCCTATGCTATGGTGAATATTCCTTTAGCCCAAAGAAAGAAAGGGGGTCCTGCAGCAAAAAGGATGAGATTTATGGGCATTGATGATAATTCAAAATGGAGCAAATACATTGACTCTCATCATGTTATTGTGGTTTCACAATCTGCTACTTTTGAGGAAGATGCTGACTGGTCCAGGATTCATTCTAACGATCCTGGAGTTTATTTTCCTAGAGATGATGTTGCTGATGCCACACAACCTGATGATCAAGATTCACAGGATAATGTTCCTTCCACGAGTTCTTCTCAACCTACTGTTCCGTCTTTGCAAGCTGCTGATGTTGCTGCTGGCGACGATGATGAAGATGAGGACGACACGGAAGAAGAATGGACAGTTGGCCCGAGGCGTTCCAAGAGGACCACAAAGGGAATCCCTCCAAAACGGTATTCGTGGCAAGTAACAAAAACACCTGTACCTTTGATTTGTAATGTTACACTTCCACCTGAGAAGTTCACACAGATCAAACATCTTCCTGAATCAGAACAAGATAAATGGTTTGAGGCAATGCAGGCTGAAATGGACAGTCTAAAGAAGCTCCAAGTGTTTACGCCTGTAAGCCCTCCAGCAAACAAGAAAGTTATTGGTACTCGATTGGTCTACAGGATCAAACAGAAGCCGAATGGTGAGTCGTTGTACAAGGCCAGACTCGTAGCCCAGGGTTTCGCTCAACGTTATCCTGAGGACTATACAAATACATACTCACCCACAGTGTGGACTGAAAGTGTGAAAATTGCTTTAGCCACTGCAACTATCCTTGGCCTGGAAGTTTTCCAGTTCGATGTTGAAACGGCTTATCTACACGCTGATCTTGATGAAGAAATCTACGTCAAAGGTCCTCCAGGTTTCAGACAGCAAGAAGGGGATACCTGGTTTCTACACAAAAGTCTTTATGGTGTGAAACAGTCTGGTTTAATGTGGTACTTATGTCTTTCTGACAAACTAAATTCAATGGGCTTTATTAAGTCCGAAACAGATGAATGCATGTTTACTAAAAGATCCGGTAATAGGTATGAGATAATTCTTGTTTATGTCGATGATATTGTTTATATTGGTCCAAATAAGCAGATGAGTGAGGTTTTTGCTAAAGCTTTACAAAAGTTTTTCACGTTGAAGTCTTTAGGATGTATTAACACTTATTTAGGTGTTCAAATTGCCAAAACTCAGAAGGGGTTTAGTCTCACACAACAAGGGAAGATTGAACAACTGTTACATCACTGTAACATGGAGGACGCTAAGCCTGTGAGTATACCCATGCAAACTGATTTTCACATTTTGGCACATGAACCAAGTCCTGAGTTCGAAGATCAAACACTATATCGCTCAGTCATTGGGTCGCTGCTGTATATTAGTAGTTGGACTAGACCCGACATTGCACTTAGTGTTAATCTTTTATAACGACACGTAGGCAAGGCAAAACAGTTTCATTGGACATGTGTTAAAAAGTTATTGAGGTATCTAAAACACACCAAAGACATGAAGTTGTTGTTGGAACCAACACATACTGACTATGCAGAGTTATGTTGTTTTGCAGATTCAGATTGGGCGAGTGATAAGAAGTCACGGAAAAGTACATCAGGTTACATGATGTTCTTTTTTTTTTTATTGAAAAGTTTTAAAAATACAATTTTCCTTTAAAAAAACCCCTTCCCCCTCCCTCCTCCCCTCCCTACCTCCCCCCTTCCCCCCCTCCCCCCTCCCTCCTCCCCCCCCACCTCCCCCCAACCCCCCTCCCCCCCGGACTTCCCAGAGCTAAATACAAGGTATATATATATAAAAAAGCAATCATAAACAACCATATACTAACAACTATAAATTCTAAAATCCATCACTCTCTAACTTATATAGGATCAAACAAAACTTAGCATTATTAAATATATATAGAAGACAAAATAAAAAAAGAAAAAAGAAAACGAAAGAAGACTTATTCAAATGCTAGATAAAACTTCTTGACCCTATACTTATTCTGGATAAACTCAATCCATTTTCTCCATTCCATAATATAATGTTCTTGCGAGTAATCTTTCAAATAGGCCGAAATCTTCGCCATCTCTGCCAAGTCGGAAACCTTTAAAATCCACTCTTGTATAGTCGGCAGTTCCTCTTTCTTCCAATATTGACCTATCAAAAGTCTTGCTGCCGTAACTAAATTCAACATCAACTTAGAGTCCACAACTGTAGCGTCAACAATTATTCCCAACAAAAAAAATTGCGGACAAAACTTTATCCTCTGTTTAAAAATCTTCTGCATGTTCCACCAGACTTTTATCCAAAAAGCCTTAACCTTTTTACATGTCCACCATATGTGAAAATATGTTGCCTCTTCATCACCACACCTCCAACATTTAGGCTGATAATTCGGATACATACTTGCAAGCTTTTTAGGATCTAGATGCCATCTATAAAACATTTTGTAAAAGTTCTCTCTTAGACTTTGAGCTTGAGTGAATTTTACATTCCTCACCCAGATCTTTTCCCACGTGTCCATTGTAATAACTTCCTGAATGTTTTGGGCCCATTTTATCATACAATCCTTAACAAGCTCTGTTTCTGAATCGATCTCTATCAATGCAAGATATATCCGTTTAATATGTGCTGGTCCTTGATTTCTAATTTGCTTTATCAAATTTTCATCAGTCGTTGCAAATCCATTTTTTTGGTCTTCTTTCCACCTGGCCTGTAACTGAATATATTGAAACCAAGTCTGAACAACCTTCTCTTCTCGCAAGAAACTATATGATTTCAAGCACCAAATATTCCTTTCCAAACTTAAAATTTCCTTGTAAGTAGTCTCATCATGTTTGAAACCAGCATGTATATTTTCTATTGCGTGTTTTGGGATTGCCCACAATGGTATCTTGCTGCTTAACTTATGTCTATACTTCTTCCAAACTCTCAGCAATGCCTGTCTTAAAATATGCATCCTAAACACAGTATCTACCTTCTTATCATACAACAAATATGCATGCCAGCCAAACAACAGATCATGGCCCTCAAGATTTAATAACCTCGATTGTGTCAAATTAATCCAATCACTTATTCCTACTAGTGCAGCAGCTTCATAATATAATTTAAAATTAGGCATTTTAAGGCCACCTCTCTCACGAGTATCCTGCATAATCTTAAGTTTAACTCGTGGCTTTTTCCCTGCCCACACAAATTTATTGATACCACGCTGCCATTCCTCCAAGTTAGAGTCTTTCTTAAGAATCGGTATCATTTGAAATAAGAATAAAAATTTGGGCAGGACATTCATTTTCACTGCTGCAATCCGTCCCAACAAAGACAATTGCAATTTTTCCCAACTCTCCAGTTCTTTTTGAATTTTCCCCCATAACTTTTCATAATTATTTTTATATAGCTTTGTATTAGAGGGTGACAAAATAACCCCCAAATATGTAACCCTTTTAACAATCTCAAATCCAGTTAATCCTTCTAGGAGAGCCTTCTGCGAAACTGTCATATTTCTAGCCAAAATTTTAGTTTTCTGTATATTTACTTTAAATCCAGAAACCTTCCCATATTGTGTTATTATCTCCATCAGGTCCACAACAGAGTTCTCTGGCTGGGTCACTGTAACAACCAGATCATCTGCAAATGCTCTCAATCTGTAATCCTGATCTCCAACTTGTATCCCCTTAATTTTTTCCGAATTCCGAATCTTAACCAATAATATCTCTAATGTTAATATAAATAACAAGGGCGATAGCGGACACCCTTGCCTTGTGCCCTTCTCAATATTACATACTGTTGTCAAACTATTGTTAACTATAATTCGGGCAGTTTGTTTTTGGTATAATGCCCTAATCGGTTGTAAAAATTTTTCCCCAAAATCCATTTTGTCTAAAACTTTCAACAAAAATTGCCAGTTCAATTGATCAAAAGCCTTTTCAGCATCTAAAAAGATTAGCGCAGCAGAGATCTGGTTGTGCCTTTCCAAAAACTCTAACACATCAACTATATGTCTCACATTAGTTTTCATTTGTCTTCCACTAATAAACCCCGTTTGGTCCCCATGAATCACCTGTTGCAGAACCCTCATCAGTCTATTAGCCAAAACCTTAGCAAATATCTTATAATCTGTATTTAAAAGCGATATCGGTCTGTAATTTTTAACTAAAGTAGCATCCTGGTCTTCCTTCGGAATCAAAGAGATAAAAGCTGTTCTCCAAGACGGGGGCACCTTCCCCCCCCTCTGGATTGTCTGGAACAGTTCCTTTAACGGTTTTATCATCTCTAATTGTAAGTTTTTATAATAGGCCGCAGTCAAGCCATCAGTGCCTGGTGCTTTATCCACCTTCAGTTCCTTAATTGCTGTAAAAATTTCTTCTTCTGTAATCAGCTGGTTAATCCCCTCTTTTTGTACTTGCGTAAGAACCGGGATGCTAGCCTTCTCCAAATACGTATCAATATCTTTTGCATTAATGTCCTCTTTAGTATATAATTTCGAATAAAAATCCACAAAGGCATCCTTAATAAGATTCTGTTGATACACAACCCTTCCTTTATACTCAATCTTATCTATATTAGATGCCCTTTGTTTTTTCCTCAGTCTATAAGCCAACCATCTGCCTGGCTTATTAGCATTGCAAAAAGTATTATGCCTAGCAAACCGCAGATTGGTCGCCACTTGATCAGTCATTAATTTATCAAATTGTCCTCGTAACAGTCTAATAGCCTCCTTGATCTTCACCTCCTCTGGGTTCAAAATCAAAGCCTTTTCTTTTTCCTTTATTTCATTCTCCAGTTCTTTCCTTCTAGTTTCCACTGCACGTCTACGTCTATTATTCATATATATCAACACCCCTCTCATATAGGCCTTGCTAGCATCCCAAACCATATCCATAGAGGTACCCTTATTCATATTCATCTCAAAAAAATCCTTCATCCGCTGTTTGCATTCTTCCACATTTCTCTGATTTCTAAACAAATTCTCATTTACGCGCCATGAGCGTCTATCTCCTCTTTCCTTATCAATCTCCAACCACAGTGGACTGTGATCAGAGATAATTCTTGCGCAGATTTTCACCTTTTTAGTTCTCAAAAGAAGATCATTAGTCAACAAAATAAAATCAATCCTCGAAAAAGATTGGTGTCTATCAGAATAAAATGTATAATCCTTCTCCCGCAAATGTCTCTCACGCCAAATATCTCGCAATTCCAGGTCATCCTTCATTTCAAAAAAAGATTTAGGCAGTCTAGCGTGACTTGGAATGCGTTTAAAGGCTCCAGCCTTATCCAACTGTACATCCATAACTCCATTCCAGTCCCCCATAAAAATAAAGGATTTATAATCCAACTGGGTAAGCTTTGTATGAAGTAAACTAAAAAAGTCAGCTTGTTGTTGATTTGGAGCATATAATCCAACTAAAAGCGTCTTTTTACCTTCAAACTACAGCTCGATCATAACATATCTTCCATGCTTATCTGCTTCAATTAGGTCCGCTGTTAAGGCACTTTTAACATAAACAACCACTCCATTTTTCTTATTCTCTGCAGAAGCAACAAATTGCGTACCCAGCCTCGAGTTCAATAAATACTTTTGATCCAAAACTCTAATATGCGTTTCTTGCAGGCATATAACATCTATCTTAAATTGTTTTAAATATTGAAAAACTTTCTTCCTCTTCTGCGGTGAGTTTAGTCCATTAACATTCCAGGTTAAAAATTTAGTTGCCATGTATATCCCCGAAAAGCTCTTGGACCACAGCTTTGATAGGACTGGTTACTTTAGGCCGTGCTCCTCCCACAGCTTGGCTATGAATGCGTTGTGAAGAATCTGAAGACTTTTGCTGATCATGTTCTTTTATTTTCTTTGCTCGTTTTAAAGCAGCACGCGTCACTCTTTGCTCTCTAGGATCATCCAAAGAGATTGTAGCTTGATCTCCTCCAGCACCATTTTCCTCTGTTTCCTCCTCTTGTTGTTCTTCTTCTCCAGATCCCTTTCCAGCTTCCAGGAGCGTTAATGGGGTTGCTTTTAAGACATTATTGTAGAAATCACGTGCTTGTTTCACAGTAGTCAGCCTATACCTTTTACCTTCATACATCACCATCAGCCCCTCTGGAATCTCCCATCTAAACCTTATATCTCTTTGCTTGAGCTCTTGCACAAGAAATGTATAGTCCTTTCTTCCCCTTAAAATCCTTGGAGGAATTTCTTTTAAAACCAAGACTTCTTGTTCAGCAATCACAACCTTAGCATCATAGGCAGCTTGTATAACTTGATCTCTAATTTCTCTTTTTGCAAAATAAACCACCACATCTCTAGGCAACTTTCTCTGTCTGGCAATCCATGAATTCACCCGAAACACTTTATCCATAGCTGCTCTTATTTCAGATGCTGGCTGGTTCAATACCCCTTCGAGAGCCTCAGAGATCAGCTGCTTTAAATCTTCTTTAACAATCTCTTTTAAGCCTCTAATTCTGACAGCAAACTGCATCTGGTAATATTGGGCATGGCTTAACTCCCTTTCCAACTTGCCTCTTTCAATTTCATTCTCCCGTGCTTTTACTTCTAGTATAGCATTCCTTTGAGCCAAATCATCCACTTTTTCATCTAAATCTTCCACACATTCCGCCACTTTATGCACTGAAGTCAAAATGTCTACCTTCATCACGCTGTACTTCTGTTCCATCCTCTCTTCCATTCTTTCCTCAAATTTCTCCAATTTCTCCTCCATCTGTGCAAATTTATCAGCAATTGATTGATTAATTGATTCCAAAAGTACCTGGGCATGTTTATCCAAGGCATCTAGCAAATCCTTCGATGTCAGCACTTCAGGAGGGTGCAATGCCTGTAGTGATGATTGTTGCACCGGCGAGGATCCTCCACTCCGAAGAGTTTTAGAGGGAGGTTTAGCCGCCATCTTTTAATCCTCAATTATGACGCACTTTCAATTAAAGTTTAAAAAGTCCAACAAGTTAGAGAGTACAGTAAAATAGTCCTCTTCACCTTTTCCTCTTGTACCGCTCTGCCTGCTCCTTTAAATCATAGTCCTTTCTTCAGGCAGGGATGGTCGCAGACGCCTGGCTCTGCTCCAGGAAGTTCGGAGCAGAGACGACGGCCAGCTGGGAGCAACCCAGGCTTCGGGGGAGTTCGATCCTTCAGCCGCCCAAGCTCGAAGCTCAGGCGGCCTCGGAGAACTCTACCCCTACCTGGGGCCTCACCCCCTCCTCTTCTCCCGAGGAGGGGGCTTCAATTTCGCCCGAACAGCTGATCGGCGCTGTTTCGGGCGAAAAAACAAACAGCTGAGCCGCGGGCAGCCAGGGGAGGCTGTCTTCGGCGCCGCGCCGCCAGCGGAAGTCGGTTACATGATGTTCTTAAATGGATGTCCTGTTTACTGGCATGTGCGTAAACAGAATTTTGTTTCTTGTTCCTCTAGAGAAGCTGAGTATGCTTGTGTGTCTGATGCATGCAATTCTTTAACCTGGTTTGATCACAGATATCTGGACACATCCGATTCGACCGATCACAGTGATGGAAGATAATGAATCTGTGGTTTATATTTCTGAAACACGTTTTACAGGTTCAAGGTCCAGACACATTGACATCCGATATCAAAACATAAGGCAACTGGTTAAACAAGGTTTTGTGACGTTACAGTATGTGCCTACACGTGATCAAATTGCTGACATGCTGAACAAACCACTTCCTACAGCCCAGCATGAGTATCTGCGTGAGAAGATGTGCCTTACTGGAGTCTTCACTTTGCTGACGAAAGAAGGGGAATGTCACTGCACGTTTTTTTTTGTTCGTCAGAAAGTTCATTTCTAACTGTACATTTCCCCTGTTCTCTGCACCTGTTGTGATAACTTATCTGGTAACCATAGTGAATCCCATATGACTAGCTATGTTATGGTTTCAGTCTGTTTAGTGCGCATGTCTAGAGAAAGTTCTGAGTTATTGTTTATTGTTTTATTCACTTTGCTGTTACTGACTGTTATGTTAGGATGTAGTGAGCTAGCTCTGTATAATATATATTTAGTTTTTATATTTTTTGTAAGTAAAAGGTATTTAGTAAGATTATGCGTCGTGTTTTTATTGCCTTCCTGCATGCACATCATGCATTCTCTGAAGCACGGTCCGTTGCCCTCTACAAAGGTGATTTTTACCTTGACAACCCCCATGTCGTGTGAAGGATGTTCAGCGACTTCTTGGGTTCGCCAACTATTACCGAGCTTTCATCCCTGGGTTAGCTGCTTTGACAGCCCCCCTCACCCGGCTCCTGCAGAAGAAGACTCAATTCCAGTGGAACGCTCCAGAACAACAGGCTTTCCAGACTTTGAAGGAAGCCTTCATGAAGGAGCCGATCTTGAAGCATCCTGACCCGCAACGGCCATTTCTCGTGGAGGCGTACACCTCCGACATTGCCATTGGGGCGGTGTTACTCCAGGCAACGACGCCCAGTGGTACCCTCTTCCCTTGCGCATACCATTCACAAAAACTGAACCCTTTGGAGCGCAATTATACAATCTGGGAGAAGGAGCTGCTGGCCATCAAAGTGGCGTTCGAGGCCTGGAGGCATCATCTGGAGGGAGCGCGGCATCAAATCAAGGTCCGGACGGACCATAAGAATTTGGAAAGCCTGCAGACCACTCGGAATTTGAACCAATGCCAGATCCGGTGGTCTCTTTTCTTTGCGAGGTTTGACTTCCGGGTTCGGTACATACCTAGCGGGCACAATCAAAGAGCGGATGCTCTGTCCAGGAAGCCCAAATATTCCCTAGTAGAAGACAAGCTTCTGCCCAGGACAGTGATCCCCGTCGAGTCTTTTGCTGTAGTATGGGAGCCGGTTGATATACGGGCTCGGATCCGGGAGGCACAGCAGCAGGAGGTGTGGGTGGCTCAGCGGAAGGAGGAGGTGGGGCCAGATTCTCCTTGGACGGTCAGGGATGGACTCTTGTATTATCGTGACCGGCTCTACATTCCGGGAGGGCCACTCAGGGGACTCATCCTCAGCCAGTGTCACAATAAGCCAGCGGCGGGGCATTTTGGCCTGTTCAAGACCCTGAACCTGGTCTCCCGTACCTTCTGGTGGCCCCGAGTCCGACACGATGTCCAGTCCTATGTCACCTCCTGCATCCCAGGCAGGCAGGCCAAGTCAGTGACAGGGGCCCCACCTGGATTACTGCAGCCCTTGCCGACATCCAAAAGACCCTTGGGGGCTGTGTCCATGGATTTCTTGATGGATTTACCCCCATCCTCTGATGACACCGTTCTTGGCCAATGTGGGATATCACCCCCGGTTTTCCCTTGTTGTGATTCATGGTCAGCCTGTGGGTTCGGCAGTTGGGTCGGACGACTCAGAGGAGGAGGAGGAGGGGGGTGTTGAAGACCTTGCTGGGGGGGGGTTGAAGATCTTGCTGATGAGAGCCCTGTTCAAGGACGCCTGACGCAGGAGGCAGTCAATCAGGAGTAAACAGAGGAAGGCAATGGGGCACCTCGGAAGGAGGCAGAGAGAAGCCACGCCCTGAACTGTTTAAAAGGGGAATGCGTGGGAGGGCTGGTTTGCTGAAGGCTACCGTTTGAATAGTTCCTGTTTCATGGTCCGTGTCTTGTTTTGCTCTATATGCTTTTGTGTTCATAAATTTGGTAGGCTTAGTTCCAGCCTCTTGCCTTCTTGTAAAAGGGGTTGTCCCTGCCTTATCTGCAGGGCCGGTAGTAGGCTAGTACAGAAGATTCCCAGTTGCAATGTATGGCAGTGAAAGGTGGACCATAAAAATTGCTGAGCACCAAAGAATTGAGGCCTTTGAACTATGGTGCTGGAGAAGACTCCTGCGAGTCCCTTGCACTGCAAGGCGATCAAACCCATCAGATCTTGAAGCTAAAACTCAAATACTTTGGCCACCTAATGAGAAGGAAGGACTCACTGGAGAAGAGCCTAATGCTGGGAAAGATTGAGGGCAATAGAAGAAGGGGACGACAGAGAATGAGGTGGCTGGATGGAGTCACTGAAGCAGTAGGTGTGAGCTTAAATGGACTCCAGAAGATGGTAGAGGATAGGAAGGCCTGGAAGAACGTTGTCCATATGGGGTCACAATGGGTCAGACATGACTTCGCAGCTAACAACAACAACAAATAACCTCCTTTCCCTTTACACAATTTTCTCCAATACCTAGTAATGTAATATACACTTCTTATTTATCTCATTTCCGTATCAACATTAGTAGTACAATATTAGAATAGTAGTCATTAGAATACCAATTGAAAGGAGGAGAAAGAGGAGGAGGACAATATAATATTCTTGTTTTTCATTTATAGTTTCCACATATTAAAAATTAACCAAAATTTCTTCCGTTTCAATATTTCATACATCCTCCCATGTCACTACATCCAAGTATATTAGTTACATTCTATAATTTTTAACATATATACATCTTAATCCATATCATTTAAAGAACTCAATATTTCAATGTTAGTATTCATACATCTGTGTTTTTTATTTTTTTTATTAGTCAGTATTTTTATCTACTTATGAAAACAATCTCTTGTAATCCAAGTACAATCCTGTCTATTTTGGTATTATCTATTTCAGGCCTCTTAAGAATGTCCATATTTCTTCAATCTTATTCTTGCTTTCTTCCTTTGTCATGTCATTTTTCACTTCTTTGCCTCAGGATCATCAAAGCATTCTTGTGTTGTTATATCATATTGAAGTGGCCCTCCAGTCTCCACTTTTGAAGGATTGAGGAGTCTGTTAATAGCCACAAATCTTTTAATTATTTTCACCTCTTGATATAATTGTCCTGGTTTGAATAGATTTTTCCCCACCTTTTTTCCATTATAATCGTCAAAAGTCTGTATTTGTTGAACATTTAATTCTTCTGCCAATGTATTTGATTCTTCAATTTCTTCTGTTAAGTTCTGTCCCAATAAAATATTAGTTGTAGTCACAGTTTGAGTTTGTTTCTTTGAGATGCTTTCTAGTTCTTCTACAAAAGTTCTTGTTTCATCTCCAGCTGAAGAAAGGAACTGATAAGTTTGGTAAGATATTTCCCACATAGCATAGATTTGTTTTTGAAACTCTTCGATAGTGAAGTTTCACATATGGTGTTCAAGGTTAATCTTATCTTGTTTTTCTTAAATATTTTCTTGATATTTTTAGAGAAAATCAGATTGCAATTTCAGGTTTAGCCACTGGGTGTCCCCCAAGTTCTTTGAAAATTCTTTTCTTTTAGTCCATTTCTTTTTTCAACGTTTTTTAAAAAAACACCCCTGGGCTTGCTCACTGCTTATTTGAAGGAAGGGTTGAATTCCCCCCCTCCCTCTCCACAGGGGGGAAGGTACTTAGCAGCTTATTTAGGTGAAAAGAAGATTAAGGTATAAGAGAGGAATCTTACCCCCGTCTCTTTCACGCTGCTTTAATGTTTCCTGATGGTAAGTTTGATTTCGGCTGTCTGCAGCCTAGAACTGGCCATATTACTTTCATCCACCAGTACGAAGGGAATGCAGGCACCAACAGGGGGGTTGTAGCTCCCCTGAGTTTCTGCAAAAGCCCCTTCTTTCTGGTCACCCCTCCAGGGTGACTCTTCGGCCCTTTTAGGAACCCCCAGCGATGTGAAACTTGACATGGAAGACGAGAGCCATCCTCCAGATGTCTATGTCAGTTTGAGCTTCGGGCGCTCCACAAGGGCTCTAAATGGGTCAGTTTAGGAAGGCCCAGCCGTGGCACAGTATGGTAGGGCGATTCCGGGGGGTGGTGGATGCAGAGATGGCTGCTGGGTGCTGTTTTCGGCGGCGCTGAGCCCCCCCTTCGGATAGCGATGCTTCGGATGTCGCCGGCCTGCTGGCCTGCCGGCCTGGAGAGCAATACTATAATGCTGCGGGCGTCCTTTTCCTGTCTTCTCATTGTGGATACCCTCTGCTTGTGCGGAGGGGTGGCGACGATGATTCCACCGGCTGGAGATTCGATCGGGAGTTAGGATTGTTATCAGCTGGCAGGTACCATTTTCGGCGGCGCAGAGCCCTCCCTCTCCTTCCAGATGGCGGCAGTGGATTGTGGGCCTGGACATCGGCCTCGGTGGATTTGTTGGTGAATGCCTGGATATTAGATTGCTGCCAGGAATGCCTTTGCTCGCCGCTGGATCATCGTTTGGACTGGCGGGTGGACGCTTGGGGGAGAGGATGTTTTTTGCCCTCCCCCCCAGACTGGTGCCAGCGGCCAGCGGCCCGAAGATTGGTAGCGGCCTGGCTTGCTTCCTGTGCTGGCAGGCAGGTAGTATGGCTATCTCAATGCCCAACTGGAATCAAGACCTCCCCATTGACATTCCAGTTTGGTCTTGGGACTTGACCGTGGTGGGAGGACGGTCTTAGACTGGTTATTGACCACCTCACTGGTGTGAGAGACCAGTTGGGGTGGGCTTGGCCCAGGACTCCCTTCTCTCTCCAACCCAGATTGGACTCCTCAGCCGGAGTGAGAGGACGGCTGGGGCTTCCTTTTTGATTGCCATCTCAGGTGAGAGCTGAGCTGGTCTAGTGGATCGAGAGACATGCCTACTGGACTCAATATCACTTCATCTAAATAACAATACTCCATCAAACTACCCATTGGAAATATTTATAACATCTGCCCTATGTGGACATTTTATTGCTGCATGGTCTGTCTCCATTACTCTGGAGCTGATCTGTATGCCCTCAGGGGGGTTTCTCCCTCCTGGGCACAACCAACCGCCTGTTTCCACACTCCCCTTAATGACGAGCCCAATTGTTGGGACTCTGAGAGGTGGCTGGGCTTAGATAGGGGCCTCGAGTTGAGACGTGCTAAAAGGCCCCTGATACATTTTTAGCCGGTTATTTTAAAAGGTTAGGGAGGGGAAGGGATAGGAGGGTGGGGAGGGAATCATTAACTGGCACTCAGTCTGGGCCTGTTAGGGGTCCTGACGGGACGGGGTTGGGGGAGGTGGTTGCTGGTTCTGTGAATGTTGGGGTGGGGCTTTAAATCCCCACGACGATAAGGAATGGCAGCAGGTGGTTACACGGAGGGCCATATCAACATCTGGGATCGCACCCCCACTGTCTCCGAGTGGTGGCGCGCTCCGACCCTCCAGTTAGCACCCTTTTGCCCGGGGATGAGGGTGATCAGGTCCCTGAGCTTAGGCTGGTTTATTTTAATGCCAGATCCATCATTAACAAGGCTCCCCTCATTCATGACTTGATTGAGGAGGAATGTGCAGATCTGGTGTGCATTACGGAGACTTGGTTGGGCTCGGAGGGAGGGGTTCCTCTGACCGAGTTATGCCCTCCAGGTTTCCATGTGCTACACCAGCCATGGGCTCAGGGCAGGGGTGGTGGGGTGGTGGTGGTTGTCCGGGAGACTTTATGCCCGCGGGAGACCACCATTGTCCAGATGGCCGGGAGTGAATCCCTCCTCCTGAGATGTGGTCCTCGGGCTCAGTTGGGCTTGTTGCTCACATACCTGGCGCCCAGCTGTGGGGCATCAGCCCTGCCCGAGCTGCTCGACACTCTCTCAGGGTTGGTGGTGGAGTTCCCCAGGCTTATAGTTCTGGGTGACTTCAACCTGCCTTCACTGGGAGGGTCGTCTGAGTTAGCTCGGGAGTTCATGGCCTCCATGATGGCCATCTGCCTGACCCAAGTTATTGAGGGCCCAACTCATGTGGAGGATCATACTCTCGACCTGGTGTTCCTGTCTGGACAGTGGTTGGATGATCTGGGAGGGGGTTCACCAACCATTGTTCCCCTGTCATGGTCAGATCATTATCTCCTGCGGCTGGTCTTCCGTTATGCCACCCCCCGCCGCTGGGCTGTGGAACTGACCAGGTGGTTCTGCCCCAGGCGCCTAATGGACCCGGAACGGTTCCAGATGGTGCTTGGGTCTATACCCATCACCCTTACCCACAGCCCAGTCGATGCCTTGGTGGATGCCTGGGAAAGGGAGGCCGCCGGGGCACTTGACTGTGTTGTACCCTTGCGACCTCTGGCCCGGCACAGATCCCGCTGGGCTCCGTGGTTCTCTGCGGAGCTCCGGGAGATGAAGCATCAGAGACGGGGTCTAGAGAGCGGTTGGAGGTCCAGCCGATCTGAATCTGACCAATTGCAGCTAAGAACCTTTATAAGGTCTTATCTTGCGGCGATAAGGATGGCGAAGTCTAACTACTTCGCTGCCCTCATCGCGTCCGCAGATAATCGCCCGGCTGCCCTGTTTAGGGTAACTCGCTCCCTCCTTAATCAGGAGGTGAGGGAGGATCCCTTACAGGGACGAGCCGAGGAGTTTAGTCATCATCTGGCGGACAAAATCGCTCAGATCTGGACCGGTCTGGATTCTGACTGGGCAGAGTCTGACGTGGAGGAATCGGACGGTCTTGAGCATGTTATCTGGACTGAGTTCGATCCTGTTTCCCCTGATGATGTGGACAGGATCATGGGGAGGCTGAGCACCACCACCTGTTTGTTGGATCGGTGCCCGTCCTGGCTAGTTTATGCGGCCCGGGAGGAGACACGAGGCTGGTTCCAGGCAGTAATAACTGCTTTTTTGAAAGAGGGTGTCTTCCCTGCCGCCTTGAAGGAGGCGGTGGTGAGACCCCTCCTCAAAAAGCCTGCCCTGGACCCGGCTGTTTTAAATAACTATCGTCCAGTCTCCAACCTTCGCTTTTTGGCGAAGGTTGTTGAGAGTGTGGTGGCGCATCAGCTTCCTCTGTTCCTGGATGAAACTGATTATCTGGACCCGTACCAATTGGGTTTCAGGCCCGGATACAGCACGGAGACAGCATTGGTCGCGCTGGTGAATGATCTCTGGCGGGCTCGGGACAGGGGTTGTTCCTCTGGTCCTATTAGATCTCTCAGCGGCTTTTGATACCATCGACCATGGTATCCTACTGTGGCATCTCAGGGGGTTGGGAGTGGGAGGCACTGTTTTATGGTGGTTCTCCTCCTATCTCCTGGGCCATTCGCAGTCAGTGTTGATGGGAGGGCATAGATCTGCCCCGAGGCCTCTCATTTGTGGAGTTCATCAGGGGTCAGTTCTCTCGCCCCTCCTGTTCAACATCTATATGAAGCCGCTGGGTGAGATCATTCGTGGTTTCGGGGTGGGGTATCATCAGTACACTGATGATACCCAACTTTTTCTTTCCACCCCGAACCAACCCAGCGATGCCCTCACCGTGATGTCCTGTTGCCTGGAGGCGGTCCGGGTCTGGATGGGGAGAAACAGGCTTCGTCTCAATCCCGCCAAGACTGAGTGGCTGTGCATATCGGCATCTCGGGTTAACCAGACTATTCCATCTCTAATGATGGGGGGTGAGGTGTTACCCCCCCGTTGATAGGGCTCGCAACTTGGGCGTCCTCCTGGATTCACGACTCAGTCTTGAAGACCATATAGGAGCCGTGACCAGGGGGGCTTTTGCCCAGGTTCACCTGATGCGCCAGTTGTGACCCTATCTGGACCGAGATGCCCTACGCACAGTCACTCATGCGCTCCTGACCTCCCGTTTAGACTACTGCAACATGGGGCTGCCCTTGAGGACATGGGGCTGCCCTTGAGGACCACTCAGAGGCTTCAGCTGGTGCAGAATGCGGCCGCGCGAGTTGTGATGGGGGTTTCCTGATTCTCCCATGTAACACCTCTACTCCGCGAGCTGCATTGGCTTCCAGTTGCCCTCTGGGTGAGTTTCAAGGTGCTGGTGATGACCTATAAAGCCCTAAATGGCTTGGGACCGGGATATCTGAGGGAACACCTGCTGCCAGCATCAAGCTCCCTTCGTCCAGTGCGCTCCCACAGGGAGGGTCTTCTCACGGTGCCGCCGGTAAGAGATTGCCGGCGGATGACACCCAGGGATAGGGCCTTCTCAGTGGGTGCACCTGCCCTTTGGAACCAGCTGCCAGTGGAGCTTAGGAGTGCCCCCGACCTCCATTCATTCTGCCGGGACCTGAAGACCTGGCTCTTCGAGCTCTCTGGCCCAGGCTGAGAATTTTAATTTTAGTTTTAATTTTAATTTTAACTGGGGTTTTACTTATGCAGGGACGAATATAATTTTTTTAATCTGTTTTTAACTTTTGTATTTTTGTTTTTAATCACCCTGTAAACCGCCCTGAGTCCTTCGGGAAAGGGCGGTATATAAATGTAATAAAATAAATAAATAAATATATAAATAAATGTCGGCTGACTTGTCAAACCAGAAGTCAACAGCAGTAGAATTCTACTTTTTTCATTTCAAGAATGTATTATAAAAATATTGTCAGAAACAGTAAATTGCTTGTTAATGGTCTCTGATTGTTGCAGCAAGATAGTTCTATCCCAAAGAGGGTTTTTTTTTAAATCCTGAATGGTATTGTCAGAATCCATTTATATTTCATTTCTAACTGCCTCTCTGTGCAAACCCAAATCAGGATGGGCAGCAATATGCCCGTGGTATAGACACTGATCAATTCAAAGACTCTGGCCCCTGGAAGCAAAATTCAGGGGGGAGCCACCACGCTTGGGGTTTTTCCTAACTCAAGTCCTCAGTTATATGGAAGAATATGGACGGGACATCCCCAGTGACAAAGCCCGCATCTGCATCATGCAACCGCCCTGGACGGACCGGCTGCAGACTGGGTGGTGAACCTGCATGACTCCAACGCCCTAGAACTCAATGACTTTAACCGGTTCATGTCATCCTTGAGGAGGCGATTTGAGGACCCCTTAGCTGATTGTAAGGCCCGTGAGAGAATCAAAATGGTGAGGCAGGGCAGATGGCTGGTGGCTGAATATACCCAAGAATTCCGAGCCATTGTCAATAAGCTGAACTGGCCAGAAGACATCCTCCTTAGCCATTTCAAAGATGGGCCAAACTACGACCTGTTTGATGCTTGCCTGCCTGAAGAAGACCCACACCACCTTGATGACTGATATGTCCTAGCAGAGGAAGCAGAGATAGACCTACTGAAGAGGCACTGCTGAGGGAAACCATGGACCCACCCGCTGCCTGAGCAAACACGCGAGCCAGCGAAACCACCGACTATGGCTAAGAAATCAACACACTGTTTCAAATGTGGGCCACTGCACCACAGAATGCCACTCAAAAGCCCCTCAGTGCAAATCAGAGCCATCACCATCCAGGAGATCAGGGAAGTCCCAAGGCAAACCAAAAGAGTCTGCCATGAGGGGGACAGAGGCTGTAGAGTCCCCAACCCCTGCCAAGGACTGGAGGGGATTCCGGCCTACACTGCAGGGACGGTGGATACATTGGAAGACAGCTCAGAGGGAGAAATCTTGGTAAGTGGATCCATTCCATCCATCCTTAAGACAGTGACTATATTAGCTTCCTCCATTCCCGAAGCCATTAAAGTGAAAGCCCTAATAGACTCTGGCTGCACCCGCTGCCTCATCAGCCCAATGCTGGTGGGAAATTTGGGCATTCCAGTGAGGAGACTAAAGCAACCAATCTCTTCTGGCCAGCTAGATGGGTCCATAGCATGGGGGGTACCAGCTACCCTAGCCATCATACCAGTTCACCTGTCCCTGGGGACCCATGAGGAAGACATAACATTTGTAGTGATCCCATGCATGGAAAGCCCAATGATTTTAGGGCTGGAATGGCGGAAGAAATGGGACTCCTGGGTAAAGTGGAGGACAGCAGAACTCAACTTCCCAGAGGGGGAGCATAGGAGATTAAAACTCCAAAGTACCCCCACAACCCAAAGAGAGGAGAGAGGATTAGTGGGGGAAGAGAAGGGGTTACCAGAAATACTGGAAGAATACCAGGACTTTGCTGAAGTTTTCAGCGAGGAACGGGCAGATGAGCTTCCCTCTCACCCACAGACTGTGCTATAGAATTCAAACCAAGGGCAAAACTCCTGAAGCCCAGGATGTACTCCATGAGCCTCAAATAAACAGCAAAGATGGAAAGATTAATTTAAAAAAAACCTAGAAAGGGAATTTATTGAGCCTGCCAAACCCAAAGTGGCCGCCCTGGTCCTGTTCAGGGAGAAGAAGGAAGGCTCACTTCATTTATGTGTGGATTATAGGTCTCTGAACACACCTCCCCTTACTGGATTCTGCCATTCCCAAGGAGGAAAGAGAAGACAGGGGAGTTTATTGCCCCATCTCTTTCCCTTAGATGTAACTTTTTGTTTATTCAGCCTGTCTGTTGGCCATCACAAAAAGACCAATGAAAGGAACCCTCTCCCTCTGAACTATGAGCAATTAAGAAAGGGGGTGGGGAGAATTCTGGCTCTTGCTGATGAAAAGAATCCTTTCCCTCTCTGATTTATGATCAAACAAGAAAGTGATGGTGGGAATTCTGGCTTGTATCTCCGGATGGAATGTGAAGGGAAGGAAGTAATTATGTTGCAAATGGACTGATGGTTCTCCCTTTCCCATGAGGGGTTTGACACCTGAGACTTGATTCTAAGAACTAGAGTTAAACATCTTTTACATGTTTAAGAGAAGCAATCAGAAAAGAGTTAATGTGAAAAACTAAATAATCAGCTTTGTATGAAAGTATATAATTGTACATTTTGATTTTCATCTTCCATTATGTCAAATAAATAGGAAAAATACTTTATTTCAGTAAGGGGTGGACCAAACAGATAATGAAAAATATTCAAGGTTCACAATATAGATTTGTGAACTGTATTAAAATCTCTCAGTTTTGAACCTAATTTGCTATACCTTGACAGTTTCTATCTATTTTGAGATTTTTTTATGTCAGGGCCCACTTCAAAACCTCATCCCAAGAAAGTAGAACTCATGGAAGCAGTTTCTTCCAAAAGGATCTTTTATTAGGAGAAGTTGATAGCAGGCATACTAGAAAGGATACTAGAAAGGATCTGAAGATTTACTGCTCAAATTGATAGGTTAAAGTGTCCCAAGCAAAACCCCACCCCATAGTTCATCCGGTCAGTTCAAATGACCCAATCCCCAGGTGTTAGGTTCCTCGTGGGAAAGGGGAGATAATATCAGGCCGTCTCTGGTTGTAGCTGCGATATTTTGGCGGCTTTTCGCACCTTCACCTGGTAGCGCAGAGATAAACCAGTTGCCGGAGGTTGCATTCCATTCTTTCCCTCCCTTTGCTAGCTGACATTAAGTGACAAGAAAGTTCACAGAAGAATAATGTAGGAAAGCAAAGTGTTACATTGTAGAGATAGAGAAAGTCAAGGCAATAACCCTCAAGCACTCCCCCCTTCCCCCTAGGAGTATGGCAGAACCCAGGAAGAGAAGAAAGTGAGATTCAAGTCAGGATGAAAAGAAAGAAAGAAAGGATTGGATTAGTGGGGAAGGCTAAGGGAGCCTATAGATATGAGTTCAGACAGTTTCTTAAAAGGGTAGATTTCTGAAGGGATTTATTTTTGCATTGAAATAAACTGTTATATGTTACATGTTGGTTTGTCATTAGTATGTTATGTCATAATTTGTTGTATTTCTGGACAGGCATCAATTTGTTTACATATCACCATCTTAATTAAAATATTGGAAACTCAGAGATCAAGAGAAACTCAGGAACTTTAAATTTTGCTTTTTCCTCCCTAAACCTTTTGTTGATTTTTTTTGTTCCTGCAGCCCATCCACTTTCTCCTACTTCCTATACGCCACATCTTCATATATATTTTATTTTATTTTATTAACAAATGGGTGGTGGTGATGGACATTTTCAGGTCAGCTGAGGAAGTGCAAACCTTCATTTAATTTAACATGCATTTTTATATTTTGGACATCATGTTATTTATTATGTGAATAATAGAAGTAAAGTACTATGGCACTCTTTCTATTATGATATATTCCATAAATAATCCAAATTGTTCTCATTGTAATTGAAGCAACAAATAGAGCAAGAAATACTCTATGCCAAAAGTGACGTCCATTTAAAATAATTGAATTAAATTAAATTGAATAGAGTTTTCCAGATCACATCTGATATTCTTAATGTTTAAATCTGATTTTTTTATTTCTAGTTACATAAATGCAAAATATGTATCAGTTTCATGCACAAATTGCCATAAATTAAGAACAATCAAGTTATCGAAAGGCAATATTCTGTTTGCATTTGTATTTGGCCAATTCTTTCAGTGTTTACCAACCTATTTGATTATATTTTTAATAGTATTTATTTATTTATTTGCAAATTGGACAATAAATAGATAAAAAATAATAACTAAAACAGCTTTATACTCACTCTTCTTGTCATGCCAACGCACTGCATGTAAATATGTCCCACAGTAATGAAACATAAATTCATGAGCTGAATGCTGAACAATTCCAAGCAATAATTCTATTTGGTTCTTGCCATCAATTATCCTTTTAGAAGAAATAAAATTTAAGTCTATTAGTTGAATTAATCTCAGTCTTGATCAGTGATACCTTGAGAACAAGTTCAGATCAGAAGAAAAATATAATATTACACATATTGCTCATACTGATGCATCATCTCTGAGAACAATGCTAAATAGTGACAAGGATGTATTATTAAGGTAAAAAATATAATTTAAGTGCATATACTGTAGATTATACTAACCTAATTGCTGATGACAATAATAAAGATTGCAACTTTGCATATTTGTCTCAGTTAAAATTGAATACCTCTCAATCACTTTTAGAATAATACTGCATACCTGTCTTGTGGCACTGATGCCCCAGCCAAATGCACCACTGTGGGGTAAATATCCATCAGACTTGTGGGTTCCTCAAGAACAGTATTAGGAGCGATCTTTCCCGGCCATCTAACTATTCCAGGCACCCGGATTCCTCCTTCCCAACCTCCCATGCCCTTTCCACCTGCAGTAGAGGAAAAATGGATCATTAAATCTTAAATTACAGTCTTGATGTCATGGTTCCAACTAATGAGACAGATCAAAGAACATTCAGGCATTGTTTATTCTAAAAAGTCTATAATAATGAGAACAAAGCATCGGCACTCATGGATGGATGCCAGAATCCTCCTCCCCTGAACACATCGTATCAAACACAATTGCCTCCCTTAATTTACATGTCATAAATCACATTCTCCAATTAGTTTAACATGCAAAGCTTCACTTCCTTTATATAGCGTGCCATTCCTTATCTTATTAAAACAACCTGGTTAGCATTTTCCTCCCCCACCAGCTTCATTTGATTCAAAGCAAAACAGTTTAAAGAAAAAGGCTGCCTTCACATCGATAAAGTTTTTTTCATTAAACTTTTGATGAGTCAGTCAGCCGTCACATCGCTGGATTTCACCCAAGTAGCTTCAGACAGTGAGTACCCCTTCCATTGTACTAGGTACTGCAATTTCCCTTTGAAAATTCAAGAGTCAAGAATGCCTTTAACTTCATAGTGTGTCTGACCTGCTACTACGAGGGGCCCAGGTGCCTTCTTAGGGGGAGGTCTTAAGGTGGAGTCCCGAAAAGGTTTCAGCAGGCTGCAATGGAAGACAGGGTGAACTTTCCCTAAAAGCCTAGGGAGTTTTAATTCTACTGTGATGGGGTTGATGATCCTTATGATGGGGAAAGGCCCCAAGAATCTTGCTGGGTAATTTGAGGCATAAATATTTAGTTGACAGATAAACATTTTCCCCAACTTGGAATGTTCTTTGGGGAGAGTTATTTTTATCAGCCTGTTTTTTATAAGTCTTGGAAGTCTTTTTAGCACCATTTTCATGTTTCTCCAAACTTCTTCCCACCCCCTTACCCACTGATCAAGTGTCTGGGAAGCAGAGGGCACCTGAGGGTATTCAGGCATTGGGCTGAACTCTTTTCCTGTGGCTACTCTGAAAGGCATGTAGCCGGTGCTGCTGTGAACAGAATTATTGTAAGCCACCTCAGTGAAAGGGAGGAAGTCAGTCCAGTTTGTCTGTTGGTAGGAAACATAGCATCTGAGATATTGCTCCATCATTTTGTTAGCGGATTTTGCAGCCCCACTGGTACCGGATGAAAAGCACATGATAAGCCTTGAGATGATCCAATTAATTTAAGAAAACTCCTCCAAAATTTTGCTGTGAACTGCACTCCTCTATCTGAAATTATTCACTTAGGGGCGCCATGCAGTTGGTAGATATGTTTCAGGAACAATTTAGTCACTTGTTGGGCATACTGTATGGGAGTCCTCTGCAGGCAATAAAATGAGCCTGCTTCGAAAACAGGTCTATCACAGTCCAGATGACAGTATTTCCTCTACTTTCGGGTAGGTCTACAATAAAGTCCATAGCTATTTCTTCCCATGGTTGGGAAGGATCTGCCACTGACTGCGGTAACTGAGGGGTCTTCCCTGGCTGAAATTGTTTTCATGGTGGCACATATGGTACAACTCCTGACATAGTTTTCCACATCTCGTTTTAGCCCCAGCCACCAAAATTGCTGGCGGATTAGGTGTAGAGTTTTTAAATATCTGAAGTGTCCAGCCTGTTTTACATCATGGGTGTGTTTGAGAGCATTGAGACAGAGGGCTTCAGGTAGATACAGTTTCCCCCCCTTGTATGCCAAACCACCCCTACATGTTATTTTTGAACCAGTGATCGGTGAGGAGCTCTCGTTTTATCTTCTTCGCTCCCAGGTCTTCAGGATTAGGGTTTCTGTGAAGTGTGAGTTGTGCTGCAGGTTATGAACTAGGGATAATTGCCTCATAGACCTCTTCGCATTTGTTTTTGTACTAGGGCAATCGGGATAGCGCATCAGCTAAGAAGTTTTTTCCTCTCAGTATGTACTTTAAAGTGAAGTTGAAATGATTAAAGTACTGTGCCCACTGCACTTTTTGGGGGGACAGTTTGTGGGGGGTCTTCAGTGCCTCTAGGTTTTTGTGATCTGTCTATACTTCAAATGGCACCTTGCTCCCCTCTAAATAGTGTTGCCAGTTTAACAGGGTCCATCTAATAGTGAAGGCCTCCTTCTCCCAGATTGCCCATCTCCTCTCGCTTTCAGACTGCAACATCACTGGTATCCAACAGCTCTGACTGCAACGTTACTGGCATCAGCTTGGATTATGAAGGGGTCCCCTGGGCATGGATGCTTTAGGACTGGTTCAGCCGCAAATAGTCTTTTTAACTTTTCAGAAGCTCTTTGACAGCTCTTCGTCCAAGCAAGTGGTTGGCCCAGTCACAGTTTCCCTCCTCCTTTGCCTGTCTTGAGTAGTTCTGTAAGGGATAGGGCAATCTCAGCAAAGGAGGGGATGAATTGGTGATAAAAGTTAGCAAAACCTAAAAAGCTCTAAAGGTGTTTGCAAGTCTCTGGGGGCTGCCATTCAATTATAGTTCTCACTTTGGCTGGGTCCATTTCTATGCCCTCATTGGAAATTCGGTAGCCAAGATAATCTAATTGGGTCTGATGAAATTCACATTTCGACAATTTGGCATATAGCTTGGCCTTCAAGAGTTTCTTTAACACTTCTCTCGCTAGCTTTATATGATCAGTCATATTTGTGATGTAGATCAAGATGTCATCAAGATACACCAGAACACCTTTGTGTAAGTGATCATGTAGGACCTCATTAATCAGCTGCATGAATATGGATGGGGCCCCCTGCAGTCCGAATGGCATGACTTTGAATTGTTAGCTTCCCAAGGGACAATTAAAGACAGTTTTCCACTCATCTCCCTCTTTTATTCTCACCTGGTAGTATGCCTCTCTCAGGTCCAATTTTGTGAAAAGGCTTCCCTTAGCTAGGTGGGTTAACAAGTCTTTCAGGAGGGACAGGAGGTATTTGTTCTCCACACTCACCGCATTAAGCCCTTTATAGTCTACACAGAGACAAAGAGACCCATCTTTTTTCCCCTTGAACAACACAGGGGCTCCCACAGTAGATTTGGCTTGCTCAATGAACCCTCTTGCCAGGTTTTTATCCACATATCCATTTTGAGGGGGGACATGGCATACATTCTCGGTCGTGGGAGTTTGGCTCCTGGCAACAGTTCGATAGAACAATCATTGGGTCTGTGAGGGGCAGGATGTTGCATTCTTTCTCACTAAATGCCCCCGCCAGCTCCCGGTACTCACTGGTGACAATTGGTTCACCTGGTGGTGGTGAGGCAGCCATGTGCACTTGCTCAGTTGGTGGCCTAAATTGTCCTGCCACATCTGTTGAATCAGTGGGAGGTTTAGGCCCTTATAGGTAGTCTCACAGTTCTCATTCCTTTCTCTCACCAGACAAACAGCTTCCATTTGTCCAACCAGGCAAATCCTAGGATCACAGCCTCAGTCATTTTTGGGGCCACCAGAAAGTGAATAAACTCCCAGTGCTCACCTATTTCTAGGCATAAGGGTTCTGTTAATTCCATGACTAAAGTCCCTCCCATCAGGGAGCCATCAGCTTGCTTGAACCTCACAGATTTGGAGAGCAGTTTTGCTCGTATGCCGTTTCATGGCAAATGGCAAGCTAATAATGCATGTAGAGCATCCAGAATCAACTAGCCCCTTTAAATCTACCTGCGTACCTGACTTAGGGATTATGAGCTTGGCAGGTAGTGAGAAAGGTGGGATGTGTCGGCTCACCATTGGGTCGTTCTTTCCTTCATCATCACTGGTGAAAGAGGGTAGAATGGGGGGCAGACCCAGCCTGAATTCTGATGTCCTCCCATGTGGGGGATGTGACCTGGTCAACAGGTTCCTGTGTCATCCAGTTGGATTTATCTCCCATTAGCCACTGTGCAAGTTTCTTTCTCGCTGCTGGTCCTGGTCTATTCTGCAATTGGGGGTAGGGAACTGGGCAAGTCGCTGCACTGGAAACACTTAATTGACGGGCTTGCAGGTGGCCTGGGTCTTTCAGCCATCACAGTAGTTGGAGATTTTCGTGGGGGTGATTACCATTCCGGTTGTTCTGGTCTCGGCTCGGCTTCAGGTGGGAGAGGCTTCTTATAGTGGGTGAGCTGAACATCTAATCTTACCACTGCCCGGTACTATTCTTGCAGTTGGTCAGGTACATATTGGTAGGTGCAGGCCTGAAAAAGTTGGTCATCCAACCCTTCCCTGAAATGATGAATTATAGATTTCTCAGGCCATCTCTCTATCTGACGGGCTCTCCAGGGCAGGACGGCCATCTTGTTTTATCTTGTGGATTTGTTCTTCTGCTTTGAGGGCAATGGATGGGTCTTCAAATCTTTCTTTCAGCCCTAGGAGGAACAGGTGTGGGTCCTCCAATTCAGGGGCTTGTTCATTATATAAATTATCTAACCATTCGGATGCTTCTCCCTCTTGCTGGACACAATCACATCGACCATAGCACCTGGATTCGGGTAGAGATAGGACCAGTGAGTCAAATGAGGGCGTACTTGGTTGAGGAAAAAGATCAGTTTCTCTGGGTCCCCATCAAAGGTTGCTCTGAAAGGTGGGGCCATCATTTGTTGCTGGGGGCCCCATTGCAGCTGTTGTGACCCTAGTTGCTGCTGGCCCCAAACTGATTGTTGATTCAATGGCTGCTGGGGCCCCCACTGTAGCTGTTGAACCCCCAGTTTCTGGCGACCCCATTGGTGCTGCTGTATGCCCAAGGGTTGCATGTTCGGGCCCTGCTGCTGCCACCCTTGCTGTGGTTGTCTGAGGGAAGGCTGCTGGCTCTCCCTCATTTGTGGGCCACTCAGTGGTTGCTGTACATTTGGGGTCAGTGACCAATCTCCTTGCTGTGGTTGTCCTCCCACCAGCTTCTGATCTCCAGGCTTCTGCACCACCCCAAGCTGTTGCAAGGCCTCTATTACCTGTGGCAAGCTCAGAGGTTGTTGGCCTTTCACTTGTGGGGGTTTCCCAACCTCCCATTGCTGCACAGGCCCCAGGCTGGGGCTCTCTGTGGTTCTGGAGGGCATGGCAGAGGGCTCCTGGGGCTGGTGGGCTGTCTGGTCTGCAGACAGGATTTTCCACTCACCCAAATTCTCAGTGGCAGATGATCTGGTAGCTCTCCACCATTCTGCTTTTGAAGTCTTTGGCAGGGCACTCTCGAGGTGTTTGGAGTCTCCGCTGGAGTGCTTCCAGCCTGACGACCAGATATGCTCTCCTAACTACTTGCGTTCTCCCCACAACTGGGAGACCTGCACAAACTCATCTTTCCACAGCATGCTGTCTGTTACTTCCTCCTCTGAGGTGTCAGTAGCTGCCAGGTCACCATCTTCAAGCAATTTCTCTTTTCCCATGATTAAGATTTTTCCCTGAATCTTTGCCAGTTTCTCTCAAGGCTAGAGACAGCAGCTGGGGCACAGGACCCCCAGGTTGTTTGAAAAGAAAGGTGATTCTGGCATGATGTCATGATTCCGACTAATGAGACAGATCAAAGAACATTCAGGCATTGTTTATTCTAAAAAGTCCATAATAATGAGAACAAAGCATCGGCATTCATGGATGGATACCAGAATCCGAATTCTCCTCCCCTGAACACAATTCCCTCCCTTAATTTACATGTCATAAATCACATTCTCCAATTAGGTTAATATGCAAAGTTTCACTTCCTTTCTATAGCGTGCCATTCCTTATCTTATTAAAACAATCGGGTTAGCATTCTCCTTCCCCCCCAGCTTCATTTCATTCAAAGCAAAACAGTTTAAAGGAAAAGGCTGCCTCTTATATTGTCAGAGCAAAAACATCCAATGTTTGCAGCATTGACCATTACATTTCTCCTTTCATCAATGCATTAATATAAAGCCTAGATTCCAGGGACAGGTGAAAAAGGAAGAGAAATGAGACCACTAGTTCCAGTGTCTTTTTCCTTCTGAATATGAAAATTTTTGCATACACAAACCAACAAAAGCATCCACCAAATAAGCAAGTTTGTTTTTTAATTCAGTTAAGATGTTTAATTGCAAACATTTTAACAGAATAACTGAGTTGGAAGGGACTTTGGAGGTCTTCTAGTCTAACCCCCTATTCAAGCAGGAAACCATTTCAGACAAATGGTTGTTTAGTCTCTTCTTAAAACCTCCAATTTTGGAACACCCACAACCTCTGGAGGCAAAACATTCAATTGACTAATTGTTCTAACTATCAGGAAATGTCTCATTTCTAGGCTGGTTCTATTCTTGATTAGTTTCCATCCATTGCTTCTTGATTTACCTTTTAATGTATCTTATTAGAATGGAAACTTGCCCAAATTTCAGATCATTTTTGCAATAGGGTATTCTTTTATAATTCAAATATAGATCTGATTCTTTATACATCTTTCTTTTCTTATTTTGTGGGGCCATTCCTGAATAGAACCAAGCCTTCTTCCTTTTATCACCTGAACATATATTAATATAGAAGTTTCTTATCCTGTATCAGAATATTGGTTCACCTAACTCCATACAGCCAACATTGATCGATAACCCACAAATCACAGAATTAAACATTAAATTGGGAAAAATTAAAAAGCATCCAATCCCAATGAGATATAAACTCACACATATTGTGGAAAATAAAGATGTAAAGCTGAGGTTCAAAACAGATTCAAAGATCTGCATTTGAGGACACAGTGTTTTGGCTATTGTGGGAATATGCTAAATGATCATAAAAAAGAAGTTGGAAAGCAGTAAGAAATATGAGGGACGCGGTGGCTCAGTGGCTTAGGACACTGAGCTTGTCAATCAGAAGGTCGGCAGTTCGGCGGGTCGAATCCCGAGTGCCGCATAACAGAGTGAGTGCTTGTTACTCATGTCCCAGCTTCTGCCAACCTAGCAGTTCAAAAGCACGTAAAAATGCACGTAGAAAAAATAGGGACCACTATGGTGGGAAGGTTACAGCGTTCTGTGCGCCTTTGGTGTCTAGTCATGCCAGCCACATGACCACGGAGATGTCCTCGGACAAGCGCTGGCTCTTCGGCTTTGAAACAGAGATGAGCACCGGCCCCTAGAGTCGGAAATGACTAGCACGCATGTGTGGGGGAACCTTTACCTTTACCTTTAAGAAATATGTATATTTTGTTAATCAAGCAAAGCCATAGAAATAGCTATGAAAAGAAGATGCTGTAAGCCAGAGGAGATCAACAGCAGTGTCATAATGAACGTGCATAAATAGGTTTTAATGATGGAACATAATGTTAACCAAAAATGGAAGGAGCATTCAAAAATCTGAACAAGAAGGCCAACGAAGGTGACACTGCATTTGAGAGAGAAGAATTTTTGGACAATAAATAGTAAAAAGTTATATACACCAACTGGCAAATAGGAAAGCCTCAGGGATATATGAAATCCCCATAGGCCAATGTGGCAACAACAAAAGTCATCATAGTCCTTTGCCAACAAATATAGGGAAAATAAACAATATAAATATACATCTATATCCCAATGTCTAAAAAGGAAGATTTATAGGAATGCTTTAATTATAGGAAAATAGCCCTAACAACACATTCCAACAAGAAATTCAGAGAAGGATAAGAATGGGAAAAACCAAACTGGGGATCTGTATAAACTCAGAAAAGAATTTGATGCTTCAATTGAAACAAAAGTTAGAATGAGTAATTCACCGGTCATTCCTATTGCTATGTACAGATGGCACGAGGGATGAATTCTGCAAAAGTGCAAAGAAAAAGATTGATTCCTTTGAAATATTCCTTTGAAGTAGCTGATGGAAGCCACTTCCTTGGACAATCTAGAAGACCAAATGTCCAGTATTAGGGAAACCTGAATATCACTGAACAAGGAATATGAAACAAAAATGATCATACTTTGGAACCATCATGAGGTCTGATGCATTGGTAGAAAAGATGATAATAGTGGACAAGATACAGCACATGAGATGGATAACTGAAATATTGGAAGCTACAGTTAAGTATCTACAAGAATTATGTACAGTGGCAAGAGGCAGGAGAGTTGGAGAGCTTTTACCTGTAGAGTCACCAGGAGTCGGCTGTTACTTTATGGTACACAATATTTTACAGGGAAGTGTCAAAATACTGTAAAATTTCCTATGTGCCTTGAATGATTTTTAAAGAAGTACTTTTCACTAATAATACCTGATCAATCAGTGCTGAAAGTTCTGCAGCCCACACTCTTACCTTTGTATTTACCATTCCAGCCACCCAGCCGTTCACCCCATTGAAAAACCTCTATTCTTCCTCCATTATCTGAAGTAAAGTATGTAAAAGTATCATTCTTCAATCCCTCTTTGTTGAGAGCAGCAAGAATGTTTCCTGCAGAATTTAAGCAAAATACAGCTTATTGCCAAACAGGAGATTTAGCAATAAAATTAATATCTGAACAAATAAAAAAGTAATACACTTATCTATTGTACATATCAATATTTTTGGCTTCTGTTAGTTCGAAATAAATATGGAGAGTCTCCAGCTGTCTTTTTCCTACAAAACATTTCTTTCATTGGAATTAAGAAAAAAGGGAGTGGGGAATAGTTGCCAATAAGTACTAATAAGGATCCCATTTTTAACCCCTACATTAAAGATCAAAGTAACTTATTTAATCCTTTTCCCCACTGATGAATTATTCTACAAATAAAAAGAATTTGTCATTTGCATCACATGTTAGCTTTATTACCAGACCATAAACATACCTGTTGTATGTTCAACTTTAAATAAACATGGTATAACCCTCAGTCCTAAAATCACAAAATAAAATTGTCTCTGTTTCACAGTTGAAGGAATTAGGGAAGCTGCTTTCTTTTTTAATAAGATTTTATTGATTTTTTTTTACCTACATATAATATTTTTTCAATCAATGTGCTGTCTGGGTTTAAAAATGCTAATACATATTTAATCCTTCATTCTTCCCTCTAGCCATTGATAGAATAAGTCCCAAGTTTGGTAATATTCTGTTTCTTCTTTTTCTTTCAGTCTCATAGTCAATCTGTCCATCTCTGCGCATTCCAGTATTTTTTTAATTATTTCTTCCTTTGGTGGTATTCCTTCATTTTTCCAATATTGCGCAAATATTATTCTTGCTGCTGTTGTGATGTGTAAAATCAAATACAGGCTTTGTTTATTAATATTTTCTGGCATTATACCTAGCAAGAAAAATTCAGGTTTAAAGTCTATATGTTCTCCCAATATCTTTTCTAACCAAGTATGTATCTTTTTCCAATAATTCTTTGCTTTGTCACATGTCCACCAAACGTGAGAATACATGCCTGAGTTATGTTTACATTTCCAACATCCAACATCCAAATGTTTTTAAACATTTTTGCTAATCTTGCTGATGGCAAGTGCCATCTATAAAACATTTTATATAAATTTTCTTTGTACAAAGTTGACATTGTCAGTTTATAATTTCTCTCCCATAATTTTTGCCATTTTTCTAGTTCTATATTATATCCAAAATTTTTCGCCCATCTTATCATTGTTTCTTTAACTTGTTCGCTTTCCATTTCCAGAATTAACAAAAATTATACATTATCTTGATTAATTTTTCACCTGAAGTTAACAAAATCTTATCAAATACAGTTTGTTCTTTATAAAATCCATACAGTTTTTTCATATCTATTTTGCATTTGTAAATGTGCCCACCACGACGAGTTGACACCATAATTTTTCAGTTCTTGTTTAGATTTTAAATTCCCTTCAGCATTTAGAATATCTCTATATGTCCAATTATTTTCAAAGTCTACCAAGTTTGGATGTACAAATGCTTCCATAGTTGACAACCACCCTGGAATTTTCAGGTATATTTTACTTTTAATTTTTCCCCATACTATTAACAATGCATTCCTTATATAGTGATTTTGGAAATACTTATGAACTCTGTTTTTCCCATACCATAAAAAGTGTGCCACCCCAGTTGTAAATCATGCCACTCCAAATATAACAATCTTTTGTTTCTAAGAGTTATCCATTCTTTCACCCATGTTAAAACAGATGCTTGATAATACAGAGCCCACTCAGGTAGCCCCAAACCTCCATTTTTCTTAGCATCTTGTAATGTTTTCATTTTAATTCTAGCTTTCTTTCCTTGCCAAACAAATTTCAAAATTAGTGAATTTAAATCTTGAAAGAATTTTTTCTCAGGTTTTATCAGAATTGTTTGAGATAGAAATAAATTTTTTGGCAACACATTCATTTTCACTGTAGCAAATCTTCCTATTATTGACAGTTGCAAATTTTTCCATCTTTCCAAGTCCAGCTTTATTTGATTCAATAATTTTATGTAGTTATCTTTTTTATTGTTGAACATCTTGATGATAAATGTATACACAAATATTTAACCTTTTAAACTATCTGTAACTCTGTTTTTTCTGACATTTTATCTGTGAGGTTCTTGACTATTACTTTAGATTTTTATTTATTTATTTTTAATCCTGCCATTTCTCCATACTGTTCTATCTTTCCCAGTAATTTAGGAATCATCTCTGAAGGTTCTTCTAAGGTAAATACTAAATCATCAGCAAATGCTTGTAGTTTGTATGCTTCACCTTTTAATCTTGAGTCCTTTAATTTCTGTATCTTGTCTAATATTTCTGTTTAAAACTTCCAGAGTAAAAATGAATAACAATGGGGATAGTGGACATCCTTGCCTTGTACCTTTTCTTATCTCAAAGCTCTCAGTACAATCTCTGTTCACGATCACTTTGGCTGTCTGTTTGTTATATATTGTTTTTATCATATTATAAAGTTCTGTCCAAAGTCCATTATTTGTAATTGCTGAATCATGAATTGCCAGGAAACATTGTCAAATGCCTTTTGGGCATCTAGAAATATTAGTGCCAATTGTTTCTCAGGATGTAGTTCATAGTATTCTAATACATCCATTATCACTAAAGTTATTTTTTATTTGTTTCTTTAGTAAAAAGCCATTTTGGTCTGGATGTATGAATTCAACTAAGTATTTTTTAATCTCTCTGCCATTATTGAAGTGAAAATTTTGTAATCCACATTAAGCAGTGAAATTGATTTGTAGTTTTTAATCTGTGTCAAATCTGAATCTTCTTTTGGTATTAGAGTGATGTTTGCTTCCATCCATGTGTGTGGAAGTTTAGCCTCTAACAAAACTCCACTACAAACAACTTTCAATGGTTCACTTAATATGTTGTTGTTGTTGTTAGCTGCGAAGTCATGTCCGACCCATCGTGACCCTATGGACAACATTCCTCCAGGCCTTCCTGTCCTCTACCATCATTCTGGAGTCCATTTAAGCTCACACCTACTGCTTCAGTGACTCCATCCAGCCACCTCATTCTCTGTCATCCCCTTCTTCTATTGCCCTCAATCTTTCCCAGCATTAAGCTCTTCTCCAGTGAGTCCTTCCTTCTCATTAGGTGGCCAAAGTATTTGAGTTTCAACTTCAGGATCTGGCCTTCTAAAGAGCAGTCAGGGTTGATCTCCTCTAGGACTGACTGGTTTGATCACCTTGCAGTCCAAGGGACTCACAGGAGTCTTCTCCAGCACCATAGCTCAAAGGCCTCAATTCTTTGGCGCTCGGCCTTTTTTTTATTTTTTTTATTGAGTTTATTGTTTAAAAACATTGGACACAGTACCAGCGGGCTGACAAGCCTTCTTGTCTACAATGTTCAAATATATATATATACATGTATATATGTACATCAAAAATACACTTAAATACACTTAAATTACAAATCGGTGAAATAACACAATATTTAAAACAGTGAGCTAGTCTGTAAAACCTAATAGAGACCTTTCTTTTTATCCTTCCAAAGATACAATTTGTTCCAAATTCTATAGTAATCTGATTGATCTTTATTCTTTAGTTCCAAAGTTAGTTTGTCCATTTCTGCGCAATCCCAAATTTTCCTAATAACCTCATTTTCTCCTGGGATCTCATTCTTTTTCCATTTTTGCGCAAATGACATTCTAGCTGCTGTGATAATATGGATCATCAAATATAGCACATCTTTAGGATATTTCTCTTTCGTAATTCCCAATAAGAAAAATTCTGGACTAAACTCAATATCTTGTTTTAGAATTTCTTTCAGCCAAATCCAAATCATTTTCCAAAATTTTTGTGTTTTACTGCAAGACCACCACGTATGGAAATATGTGCCTATCTCTTCAGAGCACTTCCAACATTTGGGAGATGCTGTTGTATACATTTTTGCTAAACGGGCTGGGGGAAGATGCCATCGATAAAACATTTTAAATAAATTTTCTTTATAAGATGAGGCCAGTGTTATTCTTTTATTTCTGTCCCAGAGTGTTTGCCAAGTACCTAAATCAATGTTATGTCCTAGATTGTTAGCCCAAATCAACATGGGATCCTTCACTTGCTCTTCAAACAGCTTGTATCCCAAAAGCAATTTGTATAATTTCTTTATCTGTTTGGTGTCTGGGCCCAATAATATTTTATCCAATGCTGTTTCAGAGGTATATATCCCCCATTCTTTTTTATCCTTCCTAAATCTTGATTGGATTTGTAAGTAGGCCCACCAATCGAGTTTTATACCTTGTGATTCTAGTTCATTTCTAAGTTTCAATTCCCCCTCCTCATTCATAATATCCTTATACGAAATTATGTTACCCACATCAAATAGATTTGGGTAAACAATCGCTTCGAGGGTGGATAGCCAGACCGGTACTTTAGTATAATTGTGAGATCTAATTTTTTTCCAGGTATTAAGTAATGCTTGCCTAATCCGATGTTTTTGAAAATGTGAAAAAAGACCTTGTTTTTCCGTCCATAAAAAAGCATGCCAGCCATATTGCAAATCGTGACCCTCTAAAGTCAATAGTCTTCTATTTTTCAAAATTACCCATTCTCTAATCCAATTCAGAGCCGCGGCATGGTAATATAATTCCCAGTCTGGCAATCCAAAACCCCCATTTTCCTTCGTGTCCTGTAAATATTTCAATTTGATTCTTGATTTTTTCCCCTGCCAAACAAAATTTAATGATAATTTATTCAAATTTTGGAAAAACTTAGAGTCGAGTTGTATTGGGATATTCTGGAACAAAAACAAAATTTTGGGCAGGATATTCATCTTGATGACAGCGATTCTCCCCAATAATGAGAGTTTTAGATTTCCCCATCTTTCCAGATCACCTTTTATTTGATTCACTACATTATCATAATTATCTTTTTTGAGTGAGGTGCATCTAGCCGTAATATTAATCCCTAGGTATTTTATTTTCTTGACTATTTCTATATCCATAATTCCAGCCAAATTTTCTTTTTGTTTATTAGTCATTTTTTTAACAATCATCTTGGTTTTATTTCTGTTTATTCGCAGTCCGGCAACCTCACCATATTTAGATAGTTCTTCCAATAGTTTTGGTCCCGTCTGATATGGATCCTCCATAATAAAAACCAGATCGTCCGCAAATTCTTGAAGTTTAAAAGTTTCCTTTTTAATAGCTAATCCTTTTATCTGTGGGTCATTTCTAATAATTCTCGTTAATACTTCAAGTGTCAATATAAACAGCAATGGTGATAAGGGGCAACCTTGCCGTGTTCCCTTTTGAATTTGAAACTTCCTAGATGCTTCCCCATTAATAATTATTTTTGCTTCCTGGTTAGTATAAATTGCCCTAATTATATTTATAAATTTTTCACCCATATCCATGAAGTTAAGTTGTTGATGCAAAAATGACCATTTAACATTGTCAAATGCCTTTTGGGCGTCTAAAAAAAGTAATGCCATCTGTTGTCCACTATGTAGTTCATAATACTCCAACGTATCCAATATTATTCTAATGTTGTGCTTAATGTGCCTCTTAGCGAGAAAACCATTCTGGTCTACATGTATGAAATCATTCAGAAATCGTTTCAGTCATTCCGCTATAATTGATGTAAATATCTTATAGTCCGAATTAAGAAGTGATATGGGTCTATAATTTTGGATTAATGTATGATCCATATTATCTTTTGGGATGAGAGCTATGTTTGCCTCAGACCAAGATTTAGGCGTTCTTGCGCCTTCTAATACTGCGTTAAATACCTCCAGTAGGGGTTGTGCTAAAATATTTTGTTGTTCTTTATAGATTTCTGATGGGAGACCATCAGGGCCCGATGCTTTATTGTTCTTTTGTGCATTAATAGTTTTTATCACCTCAGATAGCCGAATTTCCTCGTTTAGCATATTTCTGGTATCTTCTGTAACCTTGGGTAGTTTGGCTTTTTGAAAACATTCCTCCATTTTCTCCACACTTGCCTGACTATCTTCTTTGTATAAACGCTCATAAAATTCCTGGGCTATAGTTTTTTTCTCCTCTTCCTGGTGAAATATTCTCCCTTCCTCATCTCGTAGTTCGCGAATCCAGTTTTTTTCCTTTTGTTTTTTCAATTTATATGCGAGCCAACGGCCCGGTTTGTTTGCATTTTCAAAAAAGTTTTGTTTCGTGCTTCTCAGTTGTTGTGCTAATTTCTCTTTGTCTAAGATATTAAGCTTGTGTTTAATCAAGTCCATAGATTGTTTGATATTCTCTTTTTGTGGGTCTTGTTGGAGTATAACTTCTAAACTTTTATATTCCCCTTCTAATCTTTCCCGTTGTTGTCTTTTCCCCTTATTCTTATTTATCATATATGCCCTCGCTACTCCTCTCATTATTGCCTTGGCTGTGTCCCAATTATTTTGTACTGAGGTGTCTATAGCTTTATTTTCCTTAAAGAAGAGACTTAGTTCTCTCTCCATCTTGGATTTAAACTCATCTTCTTTTAAGATTGCTCTTTGTAACGTCCATCTGGATATTTTTTGGGGGCCTTTCCAGCTAAATTTAATAGGATTGTGGTCTGCCCAAGTACCTGTCACAATATGCACCTCGTCTATTTCAGAGCTAATTTCTTTTGTCATCCATACCATGTCTATTCTAGACCATGAGTTATGTCGATTGGAGTAGTATGTATATTGTCTTGCCTTACGATTTCTTTCCCTCCAGACATCTTGAATATTTAGGTCATTAGCCAAGTTGAGAAAAGATCTCGGTAGGGTTCTTCTTTTCTTTTTCCTGATCGTCTTGCCCATATAATCCAAATTTGTATCTAGGATAGCATTAAAATCTCCAATTAAGCAGATCTCCTCATAATCAATGCTACATATCTTATTGTGGAGTGTTTTGAAAAACTGTTCTTGGTTATGATTTGGAGCATATATCTCTACCATCATGACCTTCCTATGATTTATTTCAACCTCAACTATCAGTATTCTACCCTCTTTATCGTTATAGATTTGTTTTGCTATCAATTTTGGGTTTACATATAATGCCACTCCTCTCTTTTTCTTGTGTCGGTCTAAGGAAATGAATAGATTCCCTATTTTTGGTTGTACTAACAAGTATTTTTGTTGTTCCTTTATGTGGACTTCTTGTATTGCAACGATATCCAATTGTTGATGAATAAGCCTATTAAAAAAATTCTGCCTTTTCACTGGCGAGTTCAGTCCATTAATATTTACAGACATAATACTACACTCACCTCCCTTCATCTTACTTATTTCTGGTTTTTGTAGATCTCGTGATTCGGGGCTCTCTCTCTTCCTTGTCTCTGGCTCCATGTTTCTCTGTTAGCTCTCCAGATTTATTCCTTCTATCCTCTGTTGCTAAGACCTTCCCATCCATTGCTACTCGTATTGTATCTCTTTCTCTTACCTCCCTTCCATCTTGATCTTCTGATTCTGCTTCCTCTTGGCTATGAAAGTGGAGTTTGTAAAAATCTTCTGCCTTCTCTATCGTGTCCAGTCTATACCTTCTATCCTGCCATGTGACTAGAATACCCTCTGGAGTTAGCCATCTAAAGTTTGCATTTTCCCTAATTAATTTAGATGTTAAGAATTGGTAGCCACGTCTCAGATCCCTCATCCTTTTAGGTATCTGTTTAAGAATAGTAATTGGTTGACCCCGAAATTCTAATGGTTCCTCTCTAGATCTATGCAAAAGCTCATCCCGAATTGATTTTTAACTAGTCTTACATGTACTTCTTTTGGGAGGTTATGCCTTCTCACATAATTAGTTTGGACCCTGTATGTTTCATCAATTTCCGCCAACATTTCCTCCTTCCCTACACCGAGTGCCTTTGCCATTAGTTCTGCCATCATAACCAACAAATCTTCCCCCCTTTTTTCTTGAACATTTTGGAAGCGTAGATAATGAGCAGCCTTTTCTGCTTCCAGAAAAATGACTGTTGTCTCTAACTCCTTATTAGCCTGAAGAAGTGTTTCATTTAAATCATCTACTCTCTTCTCCTCTTTTTCCATTCTAGCTTCCATATCTTGAAGTCTTTGTTCATTTTTAACTAATTGTTGTTGAATCCCTTCAAATTTATCATCTATCGCTTGAATTTTCCCCTTAAGTTCACCAGTATCGTTTCTTTTTTTTTTTTTTTTATTTTATTAAATTTATTATTTAAAAACATTGGACACAGTACCAGCGAGCTGACAAACCTTTTTGTCTACAATGTTTAAATATATATATATATACATGTATATATGTACATCAAAAATACACTTAAATACACTTAGATTACAAATCGGTGAAATACCACAATATTTAAAACAGTGAGCTAGTCTGTAAAACCTAATAGAGACCTTTCTTTTTATCCATCCAAAGATACAATTTGTTCCAAATTCTATAATAGTCTGATTGATCTTTATTCTTTAATTCCAAAGTTAATCTGTCCATTTCAGCGCAATCCCAAATTTTCCTAATAACCTCTTTTTGTCCTGGGATCTCATTCTTTTTCCATTTTTGCGCAAATGATATTCTAGCTGCTGTGATAATATGGATCGTTAAGTATAGCACATCTTTAGGATATTTCTCTTTCGTGATTCCCAACAAGAAAAGTTCTGGACTAAACTCCAGATCTTGTTTCAATATTTCTTTCAGCCAAATCCAAATCATTCTCCAAAATTTTTGTGTTTTACTGCAAGACCACCACGTGTGGAAGTATGTGCCTATCTCTTCAGAACACTTCCAACATTTGGGAGATACTGTTGTGTACATTTTTGCTAAGCGGGCTGGGGGGAGATGCCATCGGTAAAACATTTTAAATAAATTTTCTTTATACGATGAGGCCAGTGTTATCCTTTTATTCCTATCCCAAATTGTTTGCCAAGTATCTAGGTCGATGTTATGTCCTAAATTGTTAGCCCAGATCAACATGGGGTCTTTCACTTGCTCTTCAAACAGCTTATATCCCAAAAGTAATTTATAAAAATTCCTTATTTGTTTAGAGTCCGGTCCCAATAATATTTTGTCCAATGCTGTTTCAGAGGTATATATCCCCCATTCATTTTTATCCTTCCTAAATCTCGATTGGATTTGTAAGTAGGCCCACCAATCGAGTTTTATACCTTGTAATTCTAGTTCATTCCTAAGTTTCAATTCCCCCTCCTCATTCAGAATATCCTTGTATGAGATTATGTTACCCAAATCAAACAGATTTGGGTAAACTATCGCTTCAAGGGTGGATAGCCAGACCGGTATTTTGGTGTAATTGTGAGATCTAATTTTTTTCCAAGTATTGAGTAGCGCTTGCCTGATCCGGTGTCTTTGAAAATGCGAGAAAAGACCTTGTTTCTCCGTCCATAGGAAAGCATGCCAGCCATATTGCAAATCGTGACCCTCTAAAGTTAATAGTCTTCTATTTCTCAAGATTACCCATTCTCTAATCCAGCTCAGGGCCGCGGCGTGGTAATATAATTCCCAGTCTGGCAATCCAAAACCCCCATTTTCCTTCGTGTCTTGTAAATATTTCAATTTAATTCTTGGTTTTTTCCCCTGCCAAATAAAATTTAGTGATAATTTATCCAAATTTCGAAAAAATTTAGAGTCGAGTTGAATTGGGATATTCTGAAACAGAAACAGGATTTTAGGCAGAATATTCATCTTAATGACAGCGATTCTTCCCAATAATGAGAGTTTTAGGTTTCCCCATCTTTCCAGGTCACCTTTTATTTGATTCACTACACTATCATAATTATCCTTTTTGAGTGAAGTGCATCTAGCCGTAATGTTAATCCCTAAATATTTTATTTTCTTGACTATTTCTATATCCGTGATTTCGGCCAGATTACCTTTTTGTTTATTGGTCATATTTTTAACAATCATCTTGGTCTTATTTCTATTTATTCGCAGTCCGGCAACCTCACCATATTTAGATAATTCTTCCAATAGCTTTGGTCCCGTCTGACATGGATCCTCCATAATAAAAACTAGATCGTCCGCGAAAGCTTGCAATTTAAAGGTTTCCTTTTTAATGGTTAATCCTTTTATCTTTGGGTCGTTTCTTATAGTTCTCGTTAATACTTCAAGAGTCAATATAAACAGCAACGGTGATAAGGGGCAGCCTTGCCGTGTTCCCTTTTGAATTTGAAACTTGCTAGATGCTTCCCCATTAATAATTATTTTTGCTTCCTGATTGTCATAAATTGCCCTAATTATATTTATAAATTTTTCACCCATATTCATAAAGCTAAGCTGTTGGCACAAAAAAGACCATTTAACATTGTCAAATGCCTTTTGGGCGTCTAAGAAAAGTAATGCCATCTGTTGTTCGCTATGTAATTCATAGTACTCCAATGTATCTAATATTATTCTAATGTTGTGCTTAGTGTGTCTCTTAGCGAGAAAACCATTTTGATCTGCGTGTATGAAATCATTCAGAAATCGTTTCAATCGTTCCGCTATAATTGATGTAAATATCTTGTAGTCCGAGTTAAGAAGTGATATGGGTCTGTAATTTTGGATTAATGTATGGTCTGTGTTATCTTTCGGAATAAGGGTTATGTTTGCCTCTAGCCAAGATTTAGGCGTCCTTGCGCCTTCTAATACTGCGTTAAATACCTCCACTAGGGGTTGAGCTAGGATATTTTGTAATTCTTTATAAATCTCTGATGGAAGACCGTCGGGTCCCGATGCTTTATTATTCTTTTGTGCATTAATAGCTTTTATCACCTCAGATAGTCGAATTTCCTCGTTTAACATATTTCTGGTATCTTCTGTGACCTTAGGTAGTTTGGCTCTTTGAAAATATTCCTCCATTTTCTCCACACTTGCCTGGCTATCTTCTTTATATAAACGTTCATAAAATTCCTGGGCTATAATTTTTTTTTTTTCCTCCTGGTGGAATATTCTCCCTTCCTCATCTCGTAGTTCGTGAATCCAGTTTTTCCCCTTTTGTTTTCCCAATTTGTATGCGAGCCACCGGCCCGGTTTATTTGCATTTTCAAAAAAATTTTGTTTCGTGTTTCTCAATTGTTGTGCCAATTTCTCTTTGTCTAGAATGTTAAGTTTGTGTTTAATCAGATCCATAGATTGCTTGATATTCTCTTTTTGTGGATCTTGTTGGAGTGTAACTTCTAAGCTCTTATATTCCTCTTCTAATCTTTCCCGTTGTTGTCTTTTCCCCTTATTTTTATATACCATATATGCCCTCGCTACCCCTCTCATCACAGCCTTAGCTGTATCCCAATTGTTTTGTACTGAGGTGTCTATAGCTTTATTTTCCTTAAAGAAAAAACTTAGTTCTCTCTCCATCTTAGATTTGAATTCGTCTTCTTTTAAAATTGCTCTTTGAAGCGTCCATCTGGATATTTTTTTGGAACCTTTCCAGATAAGTTTAATAGGATTGTGATCTGCCCAAGTACCTGTCGCTATATGTACCTCGTCTATTTCTGAACTAATTTCTTTCGTCATCCATACCATGTCTATTCTAGACCATGAGTTATGTCGGTTGGAGTAATATGTATATTGTCTAGCCTTACGATTTCTTTCCCTCCAGACATCTTGGATATTTAGTTCCTCAGCCAAGTTAAGGAAAGATCTCGGTAGAGTTCTTCTCTTCTTTTTCCTAAGCGTCTTTCCCATATAATCCAAATTTATATCTAGGATAGCATTAAAATCTCCTATTAAACAAATCTCCTCATAATCAATGCTACATATCTTATTGTGAAGTGTTTTGAAAAATTGTTCTTGGTTATGGTTTGGGGCATATATCTCTACCATCATGACCTTCCTGTGATTTATTATAACCTCGACTATCAGTATTCTACCCTCTTTATCGTTATAAATTAGTTTTGCAGTCAATTTTGGGTTTACATATAGTGCCACTCCTCTCTTTTTCTTGTGTCGGTCTAAGGAAACGAATAGGTTCCCTATTCTTGGTTGTACTAACAAATATTTTTGTTGTTCCTTTATATGGACTTCTTGTATTGCCACGATATCCAATTGTTGGTGAATAAGCCTATTAAAAAATTTCCGCCTTTTCACTGGCGAATTCAATCCATTAATATTCACAGACATAATACTACACTCACCTCCCTTCATCTTACTTATTTCTGGTTTTTGTGGATCTCGTGATTCGGGGCTCTCTCTCTTCCTTGTCTCTAGTTCCATGTTTCTCTGTTAACTCACCGGATTTGTTCCTTCTATCCTCTGTAGCTAAGATCTTCCCATCCATTGCCACACGTATTGTATCTCTTTCTCTTACCTCCCTTCCATCTTGATCTTCTAAATCTACTTCCTCTTGGCTATGGAAGTGGCGTTTGTAAAAATCTTCTGCCTTCTCTATCGTGTCCAGTCTATGCCTTCTATCCTGCCACGTAACAAGAATACCCTCTGGAGTTAGCCATCTAAAGTTTACATTTTCTCTTATTAGTTTGGATGTTAAGAATTGATAGCCGCGTCTCAGATCCCTCATCCTTTTAGGTATCTGTTTAAGGATGGTGATTGGTTGGCCCCGAAATTCTAATGGTTCCTCTCTAGATCTATGCAGAAGCTCATCCCGAATTGATTTTTTAACTAACCTTACATGTACTTCTTTTGGGAGGTTGTGCCTTCTCGCATAATTAGTTTGGACCCTGTATGTTTCATCAATTTCCGCCAGCATTTCCTCCTTCCCTACACCGAGTGCCTTTGCCATCAGTTCTGCCATCATGACCAACAGATCTTCCCCTCTTTTTTCTTGAACGTTCTGGAAGCGTAGATAATGAGCAGCCTTTTCTGCTTCCAGAAAAATGACTGTTGTTTCTAATTCCTTATTAGCCTGAAGGAGTGTTTCATTTAAATCATCTACTCTCTTTTCCTCTTTTTCCATTCTAGCTTCCATATCTTGAAGTCTTTGTTCATTTTTGACTAATTGCTGTTGAATCCCTTCAAATTTATCATCTATCGCTTGGATTTTCCCCTTTAATTCACCAGTGTCGTTTCTTATTTGGCCTATTTCTCTCTTCATCTCCTCGTGGTTTTTGGCCATTGCCTCGTGTAGGTTTTGCAAAAGGGCATGTAAATCTTTAAAGGAATTCGAGTTAGATCTTTCCCTTTGCAGCATATCCTCTATAGATTTCTGATTGGAGGGACTTGAGGCCATCCCCTGTCCCTGTGCTGCTGCCTTTTTGCCAGCGCTAGGCTTAGTTGCTCCCGAGATACTTGTCATGTTTCCCCAATTTTAACAGCGTTTTATCAATGTATAATACCCTGAGTCTTATATAAACCTTTTAACTCTATGACAAAAGATATATAAAACAGTTACCACCAGATACTTATTACCAACTAAGCAATTTATATAATAAAATTCTATAGTATGAATATAATCAAAGTCACGTTCTTCTTCTTTCCCCCCCCCCCCCGTTTCCGGCGCAGAAATTGGCACCTTTTCCGTCTTCCTCTGCTGTCAAAGACCAGTAGGTGTCCCACTAAACAAACCTCCAGTTACTAAATTGCTATATCAAATGGCCGCCCGTGACAAGTAGAGTAGAATTTCAAAAGTTTCAAAAGTTCACAAATTCAAAATTTACCAGGATAGACCAGACTAGACCAAGCTGATCGCTTTCCACGCCCGACAATCCAGAGTTCAGTCTCTAAGGCTCCAAAGCTCAGACTTTGACTTGTTGTAGCTTTTTTCCAGCTAGAATACAGTCATATAGTCTTCGGCTTTCTTTCCCTTGCTGTTTTTGCCAAACGCCTCCCTCAAGACTTCTATCGCCGCTTATTCCCTCTCCGTGAGGCTCCCACTTCGAACCAGTACCTCTTTCACAAGCGCTTCCTATTTAATATTCGGATACACTCTCCGTCAGCTCCGCTCTACCGTTGTCCCGCTGCTTACGTGCTAGCTCCGTCCCTCTGTCAGATCTTCATGTCGGCCATTACTGGCCTCCTTCTCCCCGGTTCGCTCGCATCAGACTTTCTCCGGATCTTCAACACGAACTGCCGCTCATGAAGGTTCTCCGGGCTGCCTGCAACTTCGGATGTCCCTACAGGACCTCCTGAAGCTCCGAAAAGCCCCCGCGAACACTGGGTGAGAGGTTGTGCGAGGAGAGAGCTCCGTTCACACAGCCGCCCGCTCTGACAGTTGGCTCCGCCCCCCCCAGTATCGTTTCTTATTTGGCCTATTTCTCTCTTCATCTCCTCGTGATTTTTGGCCATTGCCTCGTGTAAGTTTTGCAAAAGGGCATGTAGTTCTTTAAAAGAATTTGAGTTAGATCTTTCCCTTTGCAACATATCCTCTATAGATTTCTGATTGGAGGGACTTGAGGACATCCCTTGTCCCTGTGTTGCCGCCTTCTTGCCAGCGCTAGGCTTAGTTACTTCCGAAATACTTGTCATGTTTTCCCGGTTGTAAAACGCGTTTTATCAATATGTAATACCCTTAATCTTATATGAACCTTTTAGCTCTATGACAAAAAGTATGTATAACAGTTACAACCAGATATTTATTACCAACTAAGCAATTTATATAATAAAATTCTGTAATATATATGTCTGAATATATTCAAAATCACGTTCTTTCTTTTTTTCCCGTTTCCGGCGCAGAGATTAACACCTTTTTTTGTCTTCCTCTACTGTCAAAGACCAGTAGGTGTCCCACTATACAGACCTCCAATTACTAAATTGCTATGTCAAATGGCCGCCCGCAACAAGTAGAGTAAAGTTTCAAAAGTTTCAAAAGTTTCAAAAGTTCAAAATTTACCAGGATAAACCAGGCTGGTCACTTTCCACGCCCGATATTCAAGAGTTCAGTCTCCAAGGCTCCAAGATCAGACTTTGACCTGTTGTATTTTATCCCCAGCTAGAATGCAGTCATATGGTTTTCCGGTTTCCTCTTCTTGCCGTTCTCGCCTAACGCCTCCCTCGGGGCTTCTATCACCGCTTGTACCCTCTCCGTGAGGCACCCACTTCAAACCAGTACCTCTTTCTCAAGCGCTTCCTATTATTTCCAAAAGTAAATATTCGGATATACTTTCCGTCAGCTCCGCTCTACCGTTGTCCCGCTGAGTTCGTGCTAGCTCCGTCCCTCTGTCAGATCTTCATGTCGGCCATTACTGGCCTCCTTCTCCCCGGTTCGCTCGCATCAGACTTTCTCCGGATCTCCAACACGAACCGCCGCTCATGAAGGTTCTCCGGGCTGCCTGCAACTTTGGATGTCCCTACAGGACCTCCTGAAGCTCCGAAAAGCCTCCGCGAACACTGGGTGAGAGGTTGTGTGTGAAGAGAACTCCGTTCACACAGCCGCCCGCTCTGACAGATGGCTCCGCCCCCGGCGCTCGGCCTTTCTTATGGTCCAACTTTCACTGCCATACATTGCAACTGGGAAGACCATAGCCTTGACTATACGCACTTTTGTTGTCAGGGTGATGTCTCTGCTTTTTAGTGTGCTGTCTAGATTTGTCATGGCTTTCCTCCTGAGGAGCAAGCATCTTTTAATTTCTTGGCTACAGTCTCCATCTGCAGTGATCTTGGAGCCCAGGAAAATAAAATCTGTCACTACCTCCATTTCTTCCCCATCTATTTGCCAGGAATTGAGAGGGCTGGATGCCATGATCTTAGTTTTCTTAATGTTTAGTTTCAACCCAACTTTTGCACTCTCCTTCTTTACCCGCAACAAGAGGCTCTTTAGTTCTTCTTCACTTTCTGCCATTAGAGTGGTATCATCTGCATATCTTAGGTTATTGATATTTCTTCCAGCAATCTTAATTCCAACTTTTGATTCATCTAACCATGCCTTTCTCATGATGTGCTCTGCATATAAGTTAAATAGGCAGGGCGACAGTATACAGCCTTGTCGGACTCCTTTCCCAATTTTGAACCAATCAGTGGTTCCGTGTCCAGTTCTCACTGTTGCTTCTTGGCTCACATATAGGTTTCTCAAGAGACAAATAAGATGGTCTGGTATGCCCATCTCTTTAAGAACTTGCCACAGTTTGTTATGATCCACACAATCAAAGGTTTTAGCATAGTCAATGAAGCAGAAGTAGATGTTTTTCTGGAATTCTCTAGCTTTCTCCATGATCCAGCGTATGTTGGCAATTTGATCTCTAGTTCCTCTACCTCTTCGAAATCCTTCACTTAATATATCTTGTAGATTTTTATATAGCTCTGCCAGTAGCCCATCTGGACCCAGTGTTTTTCCATTTTTTTGTCTTTTTATGGCCTCTGATATTTCCATCATTGTAATTCTTTCCTCTAACATAGTTTTAAATGTATCTGGGATTTTTGGAAGATTATTTCTTTCTAAATATTGAACAGTTCTCTCTCTTGAAGTTTCGTCTTTATCATACAGTTCCTTGTAGTATTCCTTAATTATCTTTTTTATTTCTTCATTTTTAAATTGTAGACAGCCTTTTTCATCTACTAAATGGTATATCATTTTCTTCTCTTTCTGCTTTTTAAGTTTATAAGCTAACCACCTTCCTGGTTTATTTGCATTTTTCAAAAAAAAAAATCTGTTTTGCTCTCTTTATCTGCTCTGCCACTTTTTCTGAGTCCAACAAGTTTAGTTTATGTTTTATTATTTCCATTTCTCTTTTCAAAGTCTTTTTCTGTAGATTTTTTTTGTAATTCTGATTTTAATTTTCCAAATTTTTCTTTTAGTACTATGTACTGCTGTCTTCTCTGTTTATTTTTCTTTGCCATATATGTTACGGCTATGCCTCTAAAGTATGCTTTATCTGTATCCCATACATTTTGTAATGTTGTATCTTTTTTATTTTCTTTAAAGAAGAGCTCATTTCTTTTCTCTCTTTCTTTTAATATAGATTGATTTAAAGTCCATCTTAGTCTTTTTTGTATTCCTCTCCATGTCACTTTTATGGTCTGCCCATGTACCTATTTTTATCTCAATTTCCTGTATATTCATCCTCAATTCAGATGTCATCCAAATCATATCAATTCTTGACCAGGATTTTTGCCTGTTTGAATAAAAAATGTATTGTAATTTTTCTGGATTAATTTCCCTCCAAACATCTTGTATTCCAATTTCATCTGTCATATCAAAAAACGTCCTAGGTAATCTTCTTCCAGTTTTCCCTGTTTTACTACTTTTATAATCAATTGTTCCATCTACTATCACATTAAAGTCTCCTACTAGACAAATATTTTGGTACTGCATTTCTATTATTTTTCTATGTAGGCTTTGATAGAATTCTTCTTAATTATTGTTTGCTGCATAAATTGCTACTAACAATGTTTGTTTTTGGTGTAGATATACAGTATTTCTACCATTACAATTCTTGCTTCTTCATCTGAGTACACCATTTTAGAATTTATTGTCTCTTTGACAATAAATTTATTGTCTCTTTTTTCTGATGTGCTGATGCATAATAAAGTTTCCCAAGTTTTGAATATTCCAATAATTTATGTTGTTTTTTTATATGTGTCTCTTGCAAACAAATTATATCTATATTCAATTTCTGTACTTTCCTGAACATTTTGTTTCTTTTTGATGGAGAGTTTAGTCCATTTACGTTCACTGAGAAAATTCCATTTTCTTTCTCCATTTCCATTTCCATTATTTATATTTAGGTCTAGTCAATCTCATAATCCTCTGTTCTCTGGCAGTTCCTTCACCTTCACCCTCTCGTTCATCTTTCTCTTTCTGTTCTCCTATTTGTATAATTGCTCCTTGGACTGTCTCTTCTATTTGTTTCTGTTCCTTGCTCTCCTCTTGTCATTGTTGCACTCCTTCATCTAGAATTACTCGATTTCTTGCTTTGAAGTCCTCTGCTTTCCAGATTGGATCCAGTCGATACCTTGTGTTATTCCAGTTTATTAAGAAGCCTTCCGGCATTAACTACCAAAAGTTTATGCCTTTTGCAATCAGCTTTGTAGTTAAGAAATGGTAGTATCTTCGAATGTCTCTTACTCTCTTAGGTATCTGTTTTAAAACCACGATTTCTTTATTTTTATATTGTAATGGCTCATCTCTCACTTTTCTCAGTACTTCATCTCTTGTTGTTTTCTTTATGAATCTTACATGTACTCTTGGTAGTTTATTTTTTCTTGTGTAGCTTGAGTTCATTTGAAATATTTCGTCTATCTCCATTTGTATCTCTGCTCTGTCTGCTTTCAAAGTTTCTGCCAGAAACTCAATGATCACAACTGCTATGTTTTCTTCTCTCTCCTCTGGGATATTTTGACATCTCAAATAGTGTTCTGCCTTGTCCATTTTCAGAATCGCAACTGCTCACTCTAGATTTTGATTAGCTTGTTTTAATTTTTCATTTTCTTGTAACATTTCCAACTTTCAAAGTCCACTCTTCTATAGTCGGCAGTTCCTCCTTCTTCCAAATATTGCACTACTAAAAGTCTTGCTGCCGTGATTAGATTCAACATCAATTTAGTGTCTATAACAGTAGCATCTGTAATAATACCCAACAAAAACAACTGTGGAGAAAACTTTATCCTTTTCTTAAATATCTTTTGCATATTCCACCAGATTTTAAACCAAAAAGCTTTAACTTTTTTACAAGTCCACCATATATGAAAATACGTTGCATCCTCGCAACCACACCTCCAGCATTTGGGCTGACAGTTCGGATACATACTTGCTAATTTTTTAGGGTCTAAATGCCACCTATAAAACATTTTATAAAAATTCTCTCTTAAATTTTGGGCCTGTGTAAATTTTACATTTCTAACCGAAATCTTTTCCCAAGTATCCATTGTTATAACCTCTTGAAAATTCTGGGCCCACTTTATCATACAATCTTTAACAAGTTCCATTTCTGAGTCGATTTCTATCAATGCATTATATATACTTTTTATATGTGCTTGACCTTGATCTCTAATTTGTTTTACCAAATTTTCATCAATCATCGAAAAACCAACTTTCTGATCCTCTTTCCATCTTGCCTGTAACTGCCCTTACTGGAACCAAGTTTGTACAATCTTTTCTTCTTTTAGAATATTTTATGGCTTTAATTGCCATACATTCCTTTCTAAACTTAAGATTTGCTTATATGTAGTCTCATCATGTTTCCTTCTTAAGTTTGATAAATGAAACATACAATGTGATATCAATAGACCAAAGAATATGAAGCATCCAGCTTCTAACATTTCCTGGTATTTCTCCTCTTACTTGTTCTGCAAAAACTAGATTTAGTTATATTTCTCTTTCTTTCCTTGACAGGAAATAACTTGATATACGAAACACTATACAAAAAATTTTTGTCTTAAAAAGTATGTATACAAGAGGAATTATATATTTTGTCCCTAATTATTGGCAGATAAGGTATAAAACTAAAAACAAATGAATATGGTAAAGATGTTGAAGATCAATAAAAAGAAAAGGGTTCCAGGAAAGTTAACAATTTTAATTACTCACCAACCATCCAATCCATTTCTTCAACATTGTCTCCATATAAGCCATGTTTGCTTGTTCCATGGAACAGACTGGTGCTATAACATGGTGTGTGGACATGTAAGAATGAAACAAAAAGGAGGAATGGTCTGTTTTTGTTTCTGGGAAAAACAAAGATAAAATAAATCAACTCGGTGTTCTCATTAAAACTACAGGTGGTCCCCAACTTACGACAAACTGAACCCAAAATTTTCATTGCTAATCAAGACAGTTGTTAAGTGAATTTTGCCCCACCTTTCTTGCCATAGTTGGTAAGTGAATCACTGCAGTTGTTAAGTTAATAACATGATTGTTAAGTTAATCTTGCTTTCCCATTGACTTTGCTTCTCACAAAAGGTGATCACATGATCCTGGGATACTGCAACCACCATAAATATGAGCCAATTGCCAAGTATATGAATTTTGATCATATGACTATAGGGATGCTACCATGGTCATAAATGTAAAAATTGGTCATAAGTCACTTTTTTTCAGTGCCATTGTAACTTTGAATGGTTGCTGAATAAATGGTTTTAAGTCAAGGACTACCTGTATGTCATTTAGCCAAGTGGAATTAAAGGGTGACACTATTATATGATATCAGACTGTATTTGCTCTTCTCTAATGGAGGGCTATATTGCTGTAGGCTGAAAACTAGATAGGGAAACAAAGAGACAAAGGATGAAAGAAAAGCAGCAGTGAAAAAGCATTTCCTCCGTACAAATGTTTTGGTTGCTAGGATGTTGCACCTCCACTTAGAAGGGGTTTTAGAGGGCAGATCCCAAGCAAAAGCATGGAGAAAGAGTGTCCTGTCTGCCTAACAGTATGCTCCTTTTTAATTTTTTTACTCCTTTGCTGTGGTAAAAAAGGAATACCTGTGAATTTTACTCCGTTAGTTGTTGCCAACCATAGGAGGCAGTGTTCATCTCAATTTTAAGGCCACTGAACCAGCACTGTCCAAAGACATTTCTGTGGTTATATACCCAGCATGACATCACAGAGTGTTGTTACTTTTGCTCCAAAGTGGTACCTATTTATCTACTCAAAAGTGCATGCTTTCACACACATAGATTGGCAGGAGCTGGGCAAGGACAGGAATTCATCTTGTTGTCTGGTGCTCAGGTCTTGAACCTGGGCTGTTGGCTTTCTAGCCAACAAGCCCAGCATCTTAACTGCTGAGTCACCATACAACCCTTGCTGGGGGGCGGAACTAGTAACTAGTAACTAGTAACTAGTAACATAGAATGAAGGCTACTGCTAAGTTTGTAAGCCGCCCTGAGTCTTCGGAGAAGGGCGGGTTATAAATGGAATTAAAATAAAAAATAAATAAAATAAACTTAGACTAAGCATTAATTATCCTTGTTGCGGATTCTGGTTTAAATTAAATTTGTGTAATGCATAACTTATGACTACATGTACATGGATAAAGATTATAGATTTTCCATCTCTTTTTTCCATGGAAAGTGCAAGATAAAGCCATATTTCAAATTCAAACGAACCCTTGTTATAGATATAGATAAATATCTCTGGTCATAAGAACATCTTTGGCTGAAATGTACCAATATATTTGTAAAGCATTCTGATCCTTAATATTATAGCAAAACTAATTTCCCCATAGCAAAGTCTGGGTCTAGAGAAATCTATATACAGAATATACTCTCTGTCTTATCAATGTTCAGTTTTCAAGAAATGTTAGGCTTTCAGGAACATGCAAAAATGAAGACTATAGTGGTTTGATGGGTGCTGCTGCTTGAAAAGTATGGCATTGTTAGTATAATGTTTTTGTGGTTATTAATATTATTGCAGGATCCAGTCTGAGTCAGTAACCAGTACCAGAGGTTTATTCTTCCAAGCTTTCAGACTCAGTTTGGGCTCTAGCATGAGAGCTTGGAATAATAAACCTCTGGTTCCGCTGACTGCCTCAGATTGGATCCTGCAACAGTATCCTAGCACATGTATATTTGCTTTCATTAATATTATTCATGGAGCTATTTTAAACATCTTATTTTGTTGCCAACCCTGTTAAGATTGTGCACAGAAATCAAACAAGATGATCCATATGTGTTAATGCATAAAAACAAACCAGAGAACCTAAGACCACTGGTTCCATTATTATGTTGGGTAGCAGTATCATTTTTTAAAGAATAATTGCTAAGACAACATTAGACACATTGGGTAGTATAGATTAGTTAATGTGGATATTTCTGATCCTGAGTTGAAATACAAGGGGTACGTTACTTGTGGCAAGATATCTACAGATTCATCTATAGGGCACATTTTGAATTTTCTTCCACATTGACACAGAAAATAACATCAACAGTGGCTCGGTTCACTGTCATTCATGCCATTGAGATCTCTTGTCTAAATTACTGCAATGTGCTCTACATGGGCTGCCCTTGAAGAGCATTTGAAAGCTTCTGCTGTTACAGAATGCAGCTGTAGGGGTAGTAAATGGTGTCAGTTTCTCAGCACATGTAGTCCCACTGGTTTGTGAGTTGTCAGTATGTTTCTGGTGAAATCCAAGGTGCTGGTTATCACCTTTAAAGCCCTTTGTGGCTTGAGAGATTACTCAAGGAATATCAGCTGGCAGGGACCAGGAGATGTGGGTTTTTTTGCAATTGTGTCTACCCTTTGAAACATCCTCCCTTCAGAGAGTAGGATGGTCCTGGCTTTACAGGCCTTTTGTAAGGCCTTGGAGACCTGGTTATGTGCCTGGGCCCAGAGTCCCAAGGGTGTGAAGGGTCATATTTCTGGTGATATTTAACATCAATGGATTGTGATATTTTTCTCACCTGCTACTTACAATCACATATTAAAGACTTTAATCTTTAATATGTGATTGTAAGTTATGATTGCATTTTCTTAACTGATTCTATGATTGTTTCTTATAGAAAATCACTTTTTTGAGATAGGCAGACATATATATTGAATGAACGAATAAATGAATGAACAAACAAACAAATGAATGGGTGGATAGATGGAATCAAACACATGTTCAATATTGTGGGAATATTCTACTGAAGTTGGATATTAGTTACCTTTCAATAAATGAGACAGCTTCCCTCACTATCCTAAAAGCCACATCCTCTAATTTCAGTGGTTGTTGAACGATTTCATGGTTTCTGAACATCAGACAGTTCCAGGATTTCAGAAATAAATAATGCACAAAAGTATAGGTAACATAGAGAATGCCACACAATATAATGATGAAAATTATTTTCCATTTCAAAGAAATCAAACCAATAATCTTTCCAACCAGAAGAGTAAAGAGCAAAATGTCAACTATTTTAACGTAATATGGATTATTATTTCCTGGTTCAAGCTCTGAATATTCCCAACTCAGACAATCATTCACAAGAGTGAAAGGATCACCATAGAAATAATCAAAGCCATTATTTAAGGGATGGTGGCAATGATCATTGTGAGATTCACAGTTCAAACCCTGATGCCATTTTCCTGAAAATACAAACACAGAAATTATTGTTAATAGCAAAAATAGATTCAACATTTATGTATAAAAATAATAATCAATTTAATAACCATTTACTAGAAAGGACACATGCTCAAAAGTGGAAAAAAATAATATAGTGAAGTGAAGAACATTTGTAGAAATACCATTCCTGTCATTTACAGCTAATAGAGCCAATTCTGAATGATGCTATGGCAACCCAAGTCAGCAACCTTAAGAGGGATTCATGCTGTCCAGCCTAATGAAAATCAATTCAGACACAGGTAGAAATTTTACTGAGTTCCATGGGAATTTTCCCCAAGGAAAACATCCCCAGTTTTGTGCCTAGTTATAAATGAATTAAAGAGGGAAACCATAAATCCTGACTTTTCAACTTTTGAAAACTCTTGGAACATATGGAAGCAGAAGCAACCTAGCATTAGAGCTGTTTTTTGCAGCAATCTGCATACTGTGAAATAAACTATATTGTATTCAGTTACAATTTTATTGCTGAAGAGACGAGATTATAAAATATTATGCCTTTATTAAGTAGCTACTGTTATGCATTTTGCTTTGGGATCAATAAAATGTATGTTACTTTGTCAGGACAGATCAACCTAAAATATGTATACTTTTTTGTTTGGAATAGGAAATATAGGTTTTATACTTTCAAATATGAAGAGTAAAATCTGTAATGATCCAAAGAAATATAGCTTATTCCATCCTAAAATGTTATTCTTTCATCTGAAAAACTTGGGGAAAGGAATTTAAATCTGAATTGAGGTTGAACCCTGAAACCAGTCATTATGAACACACATAGAGAAAAACTCACATTACCTATTATGCCTGTAGTGTAACCTTGCTGCTGTAATAAGGTAGCAAATGTGGTTTCATTTATAGGCAGTCCACCTGTGGTACCAGGACCAGCCTTGACACGCCTCTCAGTTGTAGCTGCCATGCCTAAAATATCAAAAGGAGAATAAATGAATGCCCACTTTGTCCTTCGTGGAATTGGAAATGCAATCCATGTAGGAGGAAGGATTTATTTTGAAAAAAAAAACTCTTAAGCCTTTGACAAACCTTTGAAGACTTTTGCAAACTTTAGAAAAGACCACTAAACTGAATATCCATTCTAATCTTCAGAACCCTCCAACCTTTCCAATCAAAAGGAACTCTTTCCACTGGGAAGTGAACCAGGAAAATCTTGGTGAGAGTAGTGTTAGTAATATTGATGTGACAGGCTATAGGAGGCCATACTTCTGTGTGATTCCATTGAGGCAGACAAGAATCCATTTGTTACAGTCAGCTGATAAGCAAAAACTGACAGTAGAAAGACTTTCTCATAGAAGACAATTGATAGAGTTGAGTGGCAAAGGAAGATGCAGCTTGTTTGAAGGGTCTAGCAGGGGAATGCAACTATCATATACCCTTGACTGAAGATTTGTACACTTCTGTCTGGGTTGGTTGTCCTCCTTCACTAAGCATGCACCTTCAGGAAGATGGACATGGAGTGGTGAGAAGGTGACACCTGGTCTAGCCAGCCAGGTTAGCTGAATCAACCCTGGCAATCATTCAGGTGGTGAACATTGGGACCAGGGTGGGCAGAATCAGTTTGGAAAAGAGGTTGTGGCAAAAAGGCAGAAGACAAAACATCAGACACCAAGTCAAGGCAGCCTGAGAGAGGTTTCAACTCTGAATAGAGGTAAGTAGTTATAGTGTATACCTTTTTTAAATGAAAATTATCAGCACTTTTCATCAGTGATGTCATCAAAGTAAACAAACCCACGTGGTTTTGATTACATAGGCAGATCATGGCCCTATGCGGAAGTAACTGCCCTATTTTCAGATAAAGCGAGCAGAGGTGGCGTGTTGGCCTAAGCCTGTCAAGATAAGCAAGAGTAACCCTAGCAACCCTATTTTCAGACAAGGCGTCTTGAAGCTATCCCCCATCAATAAGTCAAGGCAGTCAAGCCTCTGGGTACATGATTAGCTTAACCCTAGACTGATTCTATGGACATTCAAAACAAACAGGATAAGTTAAATAAAGTAAATAATTAACAGAGTCCTGTGTTTTTGGGAAACAAGCCCTACTTTGGGGAGCTGTGAAATAATAATAATAATAAAAATGCTTTTTATTTCTAATCATTCTAGCGTAATGATGCTTTTAATTTTTGTGGAGTTTTAAAAATCAGTGCCTCAAAAGCAGGGGAAAAAGGAGGCCCTAAAAGGCGGCCAGGGCTTGCATTTAACCCCCTTTTTTCTAAAAGGTATTTATTTCTAGGAGGTTTTAAAATCATTTTCTCGAATGCAGGGTGGGGGAAAAAACATTTTAAACCCGCAGCTGGTTTTTACCTTTGTAAAAGTCTAAACACACATATTTTGTCAATTGAGCCCTCAAATCCACATGTACATGTAACCGTACGAAGCACAGCCTTAATAAAATTTATTCTGCACCCCCTACAGCAAAAACACAAGGAATATTAACAGGAATTAAAATGCTCACAAGAGGCAACCAGCCAGGTGGGAAGTAGACTTGTTCAGGCATGTTAGGGCTGTGGATCCAGGCACGCATGTTTGTGCCTAATAGTAGAAAAGGGGGTTAGGCCTTGTTCGGGACATGCCTGGGCATGTCATACCCCGTGATTCTGGACAGGCACAATGTCAGGGAGTAAATCAAAAACTCCCTATCAGAGGGCGATGAACCGTGGTTCATTTGATGCATGGTGAATATCAGGTAAAAATAAAGAAACCCCGAAGCATATATTCTACTATAAAACTTTTAATTACAAATAAACTTGTAAAAGCAAAGAAAGACTCATGACTACATGTCTATCTCACCGGACAGCACAAAGAAAAGGAAAGGAAAAAGTAACTTTTGTTTTTGGACATGTGCACACAGTAATAAATATAAAACCAAACAAAAAACATGGCTGAACATGTGACACTCACCATGGTTACAATGATAAGATAACAATACAGCTTGAAAAAAACAGACTGCATCGAGCTTACTGACAAACACTAAAAAAACGCAGTGACAACCCCTTCTTTTGTCAGTAAGGCAGAACTCAGATAAGACACATTTTCTTACGCAGATACTCGTGCTGGGCCCAGGATGTGGCTTGTTCAGCATATCAGCAATCTGATCATGTGTAGGCACATACTGCAATTTTACAAAACTTTGTTTAACTACTTGTCTTATATTTTGATAACGGATGTCAATGTGTCTAGACCTAGAACCTGTAAATCGTGTTTCAGATATGTAAACCACAGATTCATTATCTTCCATCACAGTGATCAGTCAAATCAGCTGTGTCCAGATATCTGTGACTAGAGCATCAAACCATGTTAGAGAATTACATGCATCTGACACACAAGCATATTTAGCTTCAGTAGATGAACAAGAAACAAAATTCTGTTTGTGAACGTGCCAGTACACAGGAATAATGCGACAAAATCTGTTGCAGGGGTTATGATAAAGAAATTTTTTTATTCAGACCCGTTTTGCCCGGCTGTAGCATGGTGTGTTGTAACTTTAATGGTGAGGTGCAGAGTACTTACCATACAACCTGTGAAATGATGAATGATGCTACATTATCTCCCTGCAATGGTAAGTAAAATATGTTTTTATTTATGTTAATGTAAATGCTGCTGGCGCTGATATGACACTAGCAGGATGTGCTTTATATTTTGCAAACTCCAAATTAATAATGCCTAGACAGCAAAAAAGACACCCCGATTTTATATTCCTGTGGTAATTGCAGCAGTCACAAAGCTTCTGCAGATTTTTCTGATCTAGACTATAACTGGGGTTCTGAGTTATCCCAGAGACCATGCTACCAACCCTGTGAGTTAAAGACTGGCTTGCTTGTGACTGCGGACATGGATTGGGGGGGGTACAGGTGGGTCACCGTATTGTAAAATAGCATGTTATGGGGGTTTATCTTCTGATTCTGATAGTGGTGATGAGGGGTATTTTTCTGATGGTGGAGACATGCCACCCCTCTGAACTCTGTATAACCAATAAAAGACTGTGTTAATGTCAACGCTTGATCATTTGTCACTTTTCTTTCAGTATAATGATGCATGAAAAGTTTCTAAGCCATATTTATTATACACCAGGATGTGTAAGTAGTTATGGAGGTGTGAATAGCCTTTTTCAGGAAGCTAGAAAACATGATAAAAACCTCACCATGAAACAAGTCAAAATGTGGCTGTCAGGGCAAGATGCTTATACACTTCATAAGCCTGCAAGAATTAATTTTCCTAGAAATAAAACAGTAGTGTCTGGCTTAGATCATCAATAGCAGGCTGATCTCATAGATGTCTCCAAGTTTTCTAAGGAGAACCATGGAAAAAAGTACATCATAACAGTTATCCATGTGTTATGTAAATAGGCCTGGGCCTCCCCTTTATCTGATAAAACAGGGAGGGAAGTTACAGCTGCCTTCCAGAATATCTTTGAAACAGGACGCGCACCCCGAAAAATACAGACAGATGCAAGTAAAGAGTTCTTGAAAGTCCCTCTGAAGAAACTTTTAGCATGTTATGGCATTCATCATTTTGTCACTCATAGTGAAACTAAAGCAGCCGTTATAGAGAGGTTTAATAGAACCTTAAAAAACAAACTCTGGAGATATTTCACAACTAGAAATACAAACCGGTATGTAGACATTTTGGCAGATATGGGTACAATAGCATTTACCATTGTAGCATCGGGACTGCTCCTAATACCATAAATTTGTCTAACAAAAGGGATGTGTGGTTGAGGCTTTATGGGGTAGCTTTAAAAAGTAAAGGAAAGAAAAAAATGTCTTAAGGTGGGAGATCATGTCAGAGTATCCAGACTCAGGGGTAAGTTTGAAAAGGGCTATCAGCAAACCTATACAGATGAGATATTCTTCATCAAAGAACTGGAGACAAAGGGGGAAAGAGTTGTGTATAGATTAAATGATTACACGGGTGACCCTGTAAAGGGGGCTTTTTACTTTGAGGAGCTCCAAAAGGTTCCTGCTGACCAACAGCGCATATACAGAATAGAGAAAATTATCCAAAAAAGAGGGTGGGGGAGACACAGATTGTTTCTAGTCAAATGGACTGGCTGGCCAGAGAAGTTCAACAGTTGGGTTAAGGAGACTGAAGTACAACATCTTTGATATGGAGGAGTTTTACATCACCCTACCCAGCAATGCATCAGCAGCAATTTTCCCCCAAAACAAAAAATCTAGTTTTACTATTCAATTAGCAAGATCGTTGGATCTTCCAGGATCATGGGAAGTAGGGCTAACAGAGATACACTATCCGCATAGTTGGCACACATTAACTTCACCTGGATATTTTGAAATTGCTAATGAGAGAAAGAGATGGCATTTTTCTTTGAGAAGTGGGTACTATAACAGCATCTGACATCTGTTAGAAAATATGAACAAGCTTATATCAAACGTCAAGGACGGACCTAAGACAACCCTACATTATGATTCAGTGGGTTGAACAATTAATCTTAAAGGAGATGAACCAAATACCATTCTAGTTAGCAGAGAACTTGGACATCTATTAGGTATGTTCCCTGGATTCAGCACCTTATACATTTACACGGACATTGTAGAGCTCCAGATAGTGGGCAACTATCTGTGCTGTGTGCCTGTGCGAGGGCAAGACAATGATTTCGTCACAATGACCTATGACCATCCACATTATGTACCAGTCAGCAAACATCACATTGATACCATTACCATAGAAATCAAAAGCTATCAGGACAAAAACATGCATTTTTGAGGGACTTCCGGTGGCGGCGCGGCACCGAAGACAGCCGTTTCGGGCTGCCCGCTGCTCAGCTGAGTTGTTTTCACCCGGAACAGCGCCGATCAGCTGTTCGGGTGGATTTGAAGCCCCCTCCTCGGGAGAAGAGGAGGGGTGAGGCCCCAGGTAGGGGTTGAGTTCTCCGGGGCCGCCTGAGCTTAAAGCTTGGGCGGCTGAAGGATTGAACTCCCCCGTAGCCTGGGTTGCTCCCAGCTGTTCAGCGTCTCTGCTCCGGGATTTTTGGAGCAGAGCCAGGCGTTTGCGACCACCCCTGCCAGAAGGAAAGACCCTGGAATAAAAAGGAGCAGGCAGAGCGGTACAGGAGGTTAAGGTGAAGAGGACTTTTATTCTTACTCTCTAGCTTAATGGACTTTATAAACTTAAAGTGAAAGTGCGCAACAAGTGAAAGTAAAAAGATGGCGGCTAAACCTCCCTCAAAAACCCTTCGGAGTGCAGGAACTTCCCCGGTGCAACAGACATCGTTGCAAGCTTTGCTTCCTCCTGCCGCATTGACATCGAAGGACTTACAAGATGCCCTTGAAAAACAATCCCAGGTAATATCAGAAATGCTGGGTGATAAGTTGGCAAAGGTGGAGGAGAAACTGGAGAAACTGGAGGAGAGGATAGAAGAGAAGTTCAGTGCGATGAGGGTAGACATTTTGTCTACAGTGGAAAGCGTGGCTGAATGTGTGCAATGTTTGGACGAAAAAGTGGAGGACCTGAGTCAAAAGAATGCTATACTAGAAGTAAAGGTACTGGAGAATGAAAATTTAAGGGATAAAATGGACAGAGAATTGAGTCTTGTCCAGTATCATCAGATGCAGTATGCTATTAGAATCAGAGGCTTAAAAGAGAATACTAAAGAAGACCTAAAGCAGCTGATTTCTGAGGCTTTGGAAGCAGTATTGGGTCAGCCAGCATCTGAAATAAAGGGATGCATGGATAAAGTTTTTCGTGTAAACTCATGGATTGCTAGGCAGAGAAAGCTACCTAGAGATGTGGTGGTTTATTTTACAAAGAGAGAAACTAGAGATGAAGTTATTCAAGCCGCTTATGATACTAAAGTTGTGGTTGCTGACCAAGAAGTTTTGGTTTTAAAAGAAATTCCTCCAAAGATTTTAAGGAGAAGGAAGGATTTTGCATTTCTTGTGCAGGAACTTAAGCAACGTGATATAAAGTTCAGATGGGAGATTCCTGTCGGATTGGTGGTGATGCATGAAGGTAAAAGATATCGTCTGGTTACTGTGACACAGGCGCGTGATTTCTACAATAATGTTTTAAAAGCAACCCGTCTATCACTTCTGGAAGCTGCAAAGGGATCTGGAGAAGGAAAACCTCAAGAGGCCGAAGGTGGACAGACAGAGGAGAATGGTGCTGGAGGGGATCAAATTATAGCCTCGTCGGCTGTTGCTGGAGAGCAGAGGGTGACGCGTGCAGCTTTAAAACGAGCAAAAGAAATAAAAGAACAAGACCAGCAGAAGTTTATGGAACTTTCACAGCGTACTTACAGTGAAGCAGTGGGAGGAGCGCGGCCCAAAGGAGATAGAGGGGCTATTAAAGATGTGCTCCAACAGCTTCGGGATGCCACGCATGGCAACTAAATTTGTAACCTGGAATGTTAATGGACTAAATTCACCACAGAAGAGAAAGAAAGTTTTTCAATATTTAAAACAATTCAAGATTGATGTTATATGTTTGCAAGAAACGCATATTAGGGTTATGGACCAAAAGTATTTATCGAACTCAAGGTTGGGCACGCAATTTGTTGCTTCTGCAATGAATAAGAAAAATGGAGTGGTTGTTTATGTTAAAAGTGCTTTAACAGCGGAATTAATTGAAGCAGATAAGCATGGAAGATATGTTATGATAGATTTGTTGCTAGAAGGCAAAAAAACACTTAGTTGGACTGTATGCTCCTAATCAACAACAAGCTGATTTTTTTAGTTTACTTCATACAAAGCTTACTCAGTTGGATTACAAATCGTTTATTTTTATGGGGGACTGGAATGGTGTTTTGGATGTACAGATGGATAAGGCTGGTTCTTTTAAGCGTGCTCCGAGTCATGCCAGATTGCCTAAATCTTTTTTTGAAATGAAGGATGATTTGGAATTGCGAGATATTTGGTGTGACACACACCTGCATGAAAAGGATTATACTTTTTTTTCTGATAGACATCAATCTTTTTCCAGGATTGATTTTATTTTGCTGACTAATGACTTTTTTTCTAGGATTAAGAAGGTAAAGATTTGTGCAAGAGCTATTTCTGACCATAGTCCAGTTTGGTTAGAGATCAATAAGGACAATAGAGATCGGCGCTCGTGGTGTGTAAATGAGAATTTGTTTAGAAATCAGAGAAATGTGGAAGAATGTAAACAGCGGATGAAGGATTTTTTTGAAATTAATATGAATAAGGATACTTCTATGGACATGGTTTGGGATGCTAGCAAGGCTTATATGAGAGGGGTGTTGATATATATGAATAATAAACACAGACGTACTTTGGAAGCCAGAAGGAAAGAATTGGAGAATGAAATTAAGGAAAAAGAAAAGGCTTTGATTTTGAACCCATTGGATGTGAAGACTAAGGAGGTTATTAAGCTATTAAGAGGACAATTTGACAAACTAATGGCTGACCAAGTGGCAACCAATTTGCGGTTTGCCAGGCATAATACTTTTGGCAATGCTAATAAGCCACGTAGATGGCTAGCTTACAGACTAAGGAAAAAGCAAAGGGCTTCTAATATAGATAAAATTGAGCATAAGGGAAGGGTTGTGTTTCAACAGGATCTTATTAAGGAAGCTTTTTTGGATTTTTATTCTAAATTATATGCTAAGGAGAAGATTAATGAAAAAGACATTGATGTATATTTGGATAATGCTAGCATCCCGGTTCTTACGCAAGCACAAAAAGAGGGGATTAATCAATTGATAACAGAAGAAGAAATTCTTATAGCAATTAAGGAATTGAAGGTGGACAAAGCGCCAGGTACGGATGGTTTGACTGCGGCTTATTACAAAAATTTACAATTAGAGTTGATAAAACCGTTAAAGGAACTGTTCCAGACAATTCAGAGAGGGGGAAAGGTGCCTCCGTCTTGGAGAACTGCTTTTATCGCTTTGATTCCGAAGGAAGATCAAGATGCTACTCAAGTAAAAAACTATAGACCGATATCACTTTTAAATACAGATTACAAGATATTTGCTAAGGTGTTGGCTAATAGATTGATGAGGGTTCTGCAACAGGTGATTCATGGGGATCAAACTGGGTTTATTAGTGGTAGGCAAATGAAAAATAATGTGAGGCATATAGTTGATGTGTTAGAGTTTTTGGAAAGGAACAACCAGATCCCTGCGGCGCTAATTTTTTTAGATGCTGAAAAAGCCTTTGATCAATTGAACTGGAAATTTTTGATGAAAGTTTTAGATAAAATGAATTTTGGGGATAAATTTTTGCAACCAATTAGGGCATTATATCAAAAACAAAGTGCCCGAATAATAGTTAACAATAGCTTGACAGAAGCATGTAATATTGAGAAGGGCACAAGGCAAGGGTGTCCGTTATCGCCTTTGTTATTTGTGTTAACATTGGAGATATTATTGGTAAAAATATGGAACTCGGAAAGAATTAAGGGTATACAAATTAGAGATCAGGATTATAGATTGAGAGCGTTCGCAGACGATCTGGTTGTTACAGTGACCCAGCCGGAGACCTCTGTTGTGGACTTGATGGAGATAATAATGCAATATGGGAAGGTTTCTGGATTTAAAGTTAATGCACAAAAAACTAAAATTTTGGCCAAAAATATGACAGTATCGCAAAAGGCTCTTTTAGAAGGATTAACTGGATTTGAGATTGTTAAAAGGGTCAAATATTTGGGGGTGCTTCTGTCGCCCTCTAACACAAAGTTATATAAAAATAATTATGAAAAATTATGGGGAAAAATTCAAAAAGAAATGGAGAGCTGGGAAAAATTGCAATTGTCTTTGTTGGGGCAAATCGCAGCAGTGAAAATGAATGTCCTGCCTAAATTTTTATTCTTATTTCAAATGATACCGGTTCTTAAGAAAGATTCTAATCTGGAGGAATGGCAGCGAGGTATCAATAAATTTGTTTGGGCAGGGAAAAGGCCACGAGTTAAACTTAAGATTATGCAGGATACTCGTGAAAGAGGTGGTCTTAAAATGCCCAATCTTAAATTATATTATGAAGCTGCTGCATTAGCAGGAATAAGTGATTGGATTAATTTGACACAAGAGAGATTATTAAATCTTGAGGGCCACGACTTGTTGTTTGGCTGGCATGCATATTTGTTGTGTGATAAGAAGGTAGATAATGTGTTTAGAGTGCATATTTTAAGACAGGCATTGTTGAGAGTTTGGAAGAAGTATAGACATAAGTTAGACTGTAAGATACCATTGTGGGCAATCCCAAAACACGCAATAGAAAATATAAATGTTGGTTTTAAACATGATGTGACTACGTATAAGGAGATTTTAAGTTTGGAAAGAAATGTCTGGTGTCTGAAACCATACAGCCTCTTGCGAGATGAGAAGATTGTTCAAACTTGGTTTCAATATTTTCAGTTACGGGCCAGGTGGAAAGAAGATCAGAAAACTGGTTTTACAATGACTGATGAAAATCTGATAAAGGAAATTAGAAATCAGGGTCCAGCACATATTAAACGGATATATCTTGCATTGATAGAAATTGACTCAGAAACAGAACTTGTTAAAGATTGTATGATAAAATGGGCCCAAAACATCCAAGAAGTTATTACAATGGACACATGGGAAAAGATTTGGGTGAGGAACGTAAAATTTACACAAGCTCAAAACTTAAGAGAGAACTTTTATAAAATGTTTTATAGATGGCATCTAGATCGTAAAAAGCTTGCAAGTATGTATCCGAATTATCAGCCCAAATGCTGGAGGTGTGGCGATGAAGATGCAACATATTTTCACATATGGTGGACTTGTAAAAAGGTTAAGGTCTTTTGGATAAAAATCTGGTGGAACATGCAGAAGATTTTCAAGCAAAGGATAAAGTTTTGTCCGCAACTTTTTTTGTTGGGTATAATTACAGATGCTACGGTTGTGGACACTAAGCTGATATTGAATTTAATTACGGCAGCAAGACTCTTAATAGGTCAGTATTGGAAGAAGGAGGAACTGCCAACTATAGAAGAATGGACTTTAAAGGTTTCGGACCTGGCAGAGATGGCAAAGATTTTGGCTTATTTGAAAGATCACTCGCAAGAACGTTATATTATGGAGTGGAGAAAATGGATTGAGTATATCCAGAACAAATATGGGACTAAAAAGTTTCATGTAGCATTTGAATAAGTCTTCCTTTCTTTTTTCTTTTTTCTTTTTTTATATATTTAATATTAATAGTGTTTGTAGTTATCCTATATGAGCTAGAGAGTGATAGATTTTAGAGTTTATGGTTGTTAGCATATGGATGTTTATGATTGGGTTTTTTTGTTTTTATACCTTGTACTTAGCTCTGGGAAGTCAGGGGGGGAGGGGGAGAGGGGCAGGGAGGGAGGGGTAGGGGAGGGGGAGGGGGGGACTGTTAAAGATAAAATGTATGTTAAAACTTTTCAATAAAAAAAACATGCATTTTTATCATGGGAAGATGATTGCCAAACTTCATTTTAGGCCTCGGAAAAGTGAAGGATGGTTGTGATCAAGGAGCACAGGAACCCTCAAGACTACGTGGCTTACTACAGGGCACAAGCTGGTGGCGGCCTTCAGGCTTCCGAGGAGCCCCCATTATGTATGGGACAGGTTTAAGGGGTCTGTTCCATGGGCTTTTTCAAAAAGCAATGCCTTTTTTGAGGCGAGGATTAGAAATCATTAAGCCACATGTGAAATCTGCTGCCAAAAACATTGCCAGAGATGTTGTGGAGCATCTTGTATCCCGTGTTGTTGAGAGGGGGCAGGATGGATCAGGGATGATACTGTAATAGCCAGGAAGAATTACACATTGGGTCCTCCTATTCTGTTTAAAAAGAGAAGACTTGTGAAAAAGCCCCACCATAACAAGAGGAGACGTGTGCAGAAGAGGAAGCCCTGTGACAAGGAAGACATATTCTAATACAATATGGCATTTATTCATTCTGCTTCAGAGGAATGTGTTAAATCAGAACTGGATCTTTTTCAACTGGTGCCTACACAGGCCAGTATTGAAAACAGTACCTATGTCGAGATCCTACCTTTATCAGCACTGACACCCAATGATCCCCTGGAATTTTTTTATCACAGGGCATGGTGAGCATTACATGGATTTAAACAACACCCTGCTGTATGTGAGTTGCAAGATTGTAAAGGCTGACAGATCGGATATTGATGACAGGGCTAGGGTGGCCCTGACCAACTACCCCATAGCATCACTGTTTAATCAGCTGGATGTTACCTTGGGAGATCGGCTCATTACACAAAGCCATCATTGCTATTCTTACCGGGCCATGATTGAACTGATTCTGAACTTTGGTGGTGATGCACTGGGTACTCAATTTACAGCTGGTGGTTTTTACAAAGATGACTTGGACCTCATGGAGAGTACTCTACTGACAGCCACTGGGAACTCCAGTTTCAAAGCGAGAGCAAGACACATGGCTGGTAGTCATAAATGGGACCTGCTAGGGCCTCTGCATAGTGATCTGTGTTTTCAAGATAATTAATGGCGTTGATGTGAAAGTCAAACTCACAAGAAGCAGAAATGATTTTTGCGTGCTGAAGGATGGCAATGAGAATTACAAAGTGTAACTTTTGGCGGCTTCTCTCTTTGTAAATGTGTAAAAGTAGCCCCAGGAGTGCACCTTGGTCATGCAGAAGCTTTGCTCACCTCCAATGCCAAATACCCCATTGATCGAGTGGGGATGAAGGTTTACAGCATTCCTGCAGGTAGCCTTGTATGTAATCAGGAAAATCTATTTCTGGGTCAGCTACCTAAACAATTAGAGACTGGGTTTGTCAACAATGCATCTTTTAGTGTGGATTATGAAAGAAACCCATTCAATTTTCAACACTGCAATGTCAATTTTTGCGCCTTGCATTGTGATGGTGAGCAGATTCCTGCAAAGCCTCTTCAGACTGATTATGAGTATGGTCTTTTTGTGAGAGAGTATATGCAGATGGTGCAGGCCACAGGCAAAGGCATGAAAGACAGGTCGCTGTTAATCATCCGAGAAGAGTTTAACCGATGGTATACTTTGTGTTGTTTTGACTTGAGTCCTGATCAGGGGTGCTCTGAGCACTATTCTTTGATCAGGAACGGTAACCTCAGAGCTGAAATTAGATTTCCACAACCCCTCCCCAACACCGTCAACATGATTCTCTATGCAATCTTTGAAAACCTTATTGAAATACGTAAATCACACAAGGAATGTGCTTTTTGATTATATGTGAGTATGGACACATTGCAACTCCGCCACTTGATCTCTGGAAATACAGCCTTTCTAGGGGTCTACCCTTGTGACCTGCTACCCCAGACACAAATCCCCAAAAGACTTTTTGGATTAATTGTAAATACCCACCCTCACACTCTGCCTGGTGAACACTGACTGGCCCTCTACTTCCCATCTCCCAGGTATGGCGAATTTTTTGATTCTTATGGAAGACCGCCGGATAGCCCTGACTTTCCTAGCTCCATAGTGATGTTTTTAGAGCAGCAAGCTGAGAAGTACACATTTCACCAACGCCAACTGCAACACCCCAGCGCTGTGACCTGCGGGCAACACTGTGCGTTTTTTCTACTGAACCGGACTGAAGGAATAAACTATGAAAATATTTTAAAGACGTACTCCAATGTCAATAATAAAAATGATCAAATGGTAAAGCTGTTTGTAAAAACTATAAAGGTGGGAAGGGGACTTAGAACCTGTAACCGTCACCAGTGCATGCAGACATGCCTGCCTTACTGTAAAATAAACAAAAAGACTTAAACGTTTTTACTTGTTTCACTGGGTTTTTATTCATTTTACAAATTGAGCCAGTCACCAAACCTGAACCTACTTCTAGGGTTTAATGTCCAAGAGCTAGAAGGGGCACTGGTAAGCAGAGACTTCTGAGTCCCAAAAGGGGCTGTCATAACAGAGTCGGGGCTAGTAGCAGTTTCATCCTTAACAACCAGAGAATCTTTCAACTTTTCTATTTGCTCTTTAACAGTTGTAGACCCCAACACAGAGGTCAGAACATTCACCTCAGCCATAGCATGCATAAAGTCATCCCAGCCTTTAGGTTTCCACTTCTCAGTAGGGGCTCAGTGCTGCAAGGCTCCTTTCACCAAGTCTAAAATATTAGAACCAGGAATAGGGACCCCTTTGTATAAAAAGGTACTGCGATCATGCCAGGTTGAGACGTCCTGATGCTGTTTCATTTTGTTCAGCAAAAGTTCCACATTTTTCCTGTAACGGGTACTCACACCGCTCTGTGTCCTGCAGAGATGGCTGTGGCGGCTGTTCTGGTAATGTTGGAAGTGGCTGAGTTTCTTCCGGTGGGTAAATGAGATTCACTCTGTCCTTTTCAGACTCATTTTGCCTGGTTAGTCTTAGATACCTCTTCAATGCAGAACTGCAGAGCTTAATCTTGTCATCCTCACACAAATCAGCTCTCTGAAGAATGGCATGCATCTCAGCATCCAAACGGTTAGTGGCTGTAGCCCCCATAGTAGGGGGCCTGCCCTGTAGTTGTTCCATCTGATGACACGATACCAGATACATTTTCTCGGCATGATCCATGGTTTATCCAGCTAACAGGCTAGTCAACAGCAGAATAGCTATCCCTAGTAAGGGACCGATAAAACCACCCGACTGAAGTATGATCTGCTTCTTCTTTTTGAGTGAGACCTTTCTATCACTCAACTTTTTAATGACACCTTTCTTTGTCTTTAGAGACTGGAATTGTGAAGGTTTCAGAGGAAGGTTTCCTTTTAGGGTGTTCAGAGCTATTTCTGCTATTGCCCCCACCGTCACTATTAGCATTGCATAAGATGGCTTTTCTCTGTCTTGGTCCGGCCTTTACTAAGATTTTTAAAAGCCCCCAATTTCTATGTACCCTCTCTGACATCTTAAATGAACTAGTGCTAAGGTAATCGGGCTACTGCTTTTTACACTTCTTTTTCATTGTGTAAACAGTAGGCCAATCAGATGGGAAGAGGCCTGTTCTCAACCTGTAGTATTCTGGAGTGGTGGCTGCCAAATCTACCAAAAGGTACCTGTGTGGTTTGCGAGTGGCATCTTGGAATACTTCTAAAAATACTTTGTGTTAGTGGGATACATCTGCCTGGCCAGTGTGACAATTTGCATCTGATCACGTAGGTTGCTGAATAAAACCAAATATTTGGAATTCAGAGCTATTGTTCTCATTTTCTTACCTTGAAAAAACAGATTTTGTAGTATGAGAATAATGCTCAGGTTTCTGTGATGAATGTACTGTGTAAAAGCCTTCTCTATTTGATCGCTCTCACTGGCCGACGCCATGAGATCATCTATCATGGCTAGAGTAATTTGATTTGGTGGAAACAAATCATCATTTTCAAAAGAAGATGGAAGGCCCTGCAAAAATGTAATATAAGGGGATTGTTCTATACCAGCCTGCTACCGGCCCTGCAGAAAAGGCAGGGACAACCCCTTTACAAACGGCAAGAGACTGGAATTAAGCCTGCCAAATTTATTAAGATAAAACAGAGCAAAACAAGACACCAACCATGAAACAGGAGCTATGAAACAGGAACTAATCAAGCGGTTGCCTTCAGCAAACCAGCCCTCCCACGCATTCCCCTTTTATACAGTTCAGGGCGTGGCTTCTCTCTGCCTCCTTCCGAGGTGCCCCATTGCCTTGCTCTGTTTACTCCTGATTGACTGCCTCCTGTGTCGGGCATCCTTGAACAGGGCCAGCTGTGGGTCATCTTCATCCACGCTGTCAGGCTCACACAGCTGGGTCTCCGTCGTGACCAGGTGGGAGGGGCCTGGCTGAGGGCTCTCATCAGCAAGATCTTCAACCCCCTCAGCAAGCTCTTCAACACCCCCCTCCTCCTCTGAGTCACCCGACCCAACTGCCGAACCCACAAGCTGACCCTGAATCACAACACTATCCCGCACCGCAGGGCCCTTCCCCTTGGTCTGCCGATCCGGATGCGGTCGGGATGGAAATTGTTCATGAAAAGCGGTCACCAAAGCAGGGGCATGAACGGCGGTCACGTCTTCCCAGGTGAACTCCTCTGGTCCATAGCCTTTCCATTCAATCAGGTACTGGAAACGACCTTTCAGCCAACGGGAGTCCCTGATGCTGCCGACCTCATACTTGGGGGTGCTGTCTCCATCACGAGGTCCTGATGGGGGAGGTTCCACTTGGCAGAGTGGACAGGCCAGTTGCTCGGGGACCAACAGAGACCGATGAAAAACTGGGTGCACGCGCAGGGAACGTGGCAGAGTTAAGCGATAGGCGACCAGATTGATGACAGCCTCGATTAGGAACTGTCCTAAATATCGGTGATCTAACTTTCTCACTGGCCGTGTTGACGGTAGGTTCCTGGTGGACAACCAGACCCAATCTCCCACCAATAGTGGAGGCGTATCCCGCCTTGACTGCTCAGCAAACCTTTTGTAATCGGCCTTGGCCTTCTCTAACTGACGTCACACCAATCGATGGATCGCCTGTAACTCTGCCATGAAGTCATTCGCTGCCAGCTCCGGTGAGTCCACGGGAGAAAGGGGGAAAAACCGGGGGTGATATCCCACATTGGCCAAGAACGGTGTCATCTGTGTGGAGGTGTGTTGCGAATTGTTAAATGCAAACTCAGCTATGGCCAGATAGTCCACCCAATTGTTTTGCTGCAGATTGATGTAGCAGCGCAGATATTGTTCCAGGATACCGATGACCTTCTCGGTTCCCCCGTCAGTTTGAGGATGATGTGCGGACGAGAGGCAAATCTTGATATCCAATGCATGCATCAACTCCTGCCAGAAGCGGGCTGTAAACTGGGTCCCCCAATCAGAGATGACTCTATCAGGGAGGCCGTGCAGCTGAAACACCTGCTGAATGAACATACGACTAGTGGCGCGGGCTGACGGTAAGCCGCGACAGGGGATGAAGTGCGCCATCTTGGTCAGCATGTCCACCACCACATACACTGTTGTAAAACCAGAGGATTGGGGTAAATCTGTCAAGAAGTCCATGGACACAGCCCCCCAGGGTCTTTTGGGTGTTGGCAAGGGCTGCAGTAATCCAAGTGGGGCCCCTGTCACTGACTTGGCCTGCTGCATGGGATGCAGGAAGTGACATAGGACTGGATGTCATGTCGGACTCGGGGCCACCAGAAGGTACGGGAGACCAGGTTCAGGGTCTTGAACAGGCCAAAATGCCCCACCGCCGGGTTATCGTGACACTGGCTGAGGATGAGTCCCCTGAGTGGCCCTCCTGGAACATAGAACTGGTCATGATAATACAAGAGTCCATCCGTGACCGTCCAAGGAGAATCTGGCCCCACCTCCTCCTTCTGCTGAGCCACCCACACCTCCTGCTGCTGTGCCTCCCGGATCCGAGCCCGTATATCAACCGGTTCCCGCACCACAGCAAAAGACTCAATGGGGATCACTGTTCTGTGCAGAAGCTTGTCTTCCACTCGGGAATATTTGGGCTTCCTGGACAGACCATCCGCTCTTTGATTGTGCCCGCTAGGTATGTACCTAACTCGGAAGTTGAACTTCACAAAGAAACGAGACCACTGGATCTGGCATTGGTTAAAATTCCCAACGGTCTGCAGGCTTTCCAAATTCTTATGGTCCGTCCGGACCTCGATTTGATGCCGCGCTCCCGCCAGATGATGCCTCCAGGCCTTGAATGCCACTTTGATGGCCAGCAGCTCCTTCTCCCAGATTGTATAATTGCGCTCCGAAGGGTTCAGTTTACATAAATGGTATGCGCAAGGGAAGAGGGTACCGCTGGGCGTCGCCCCAATGGCAATGTCAGAGGTGTCCGCCTCTACGACAAACGGCCGTTGCGGTTCAGGATGCTTCAAGATGGGCTCCTTCATGAAGGCTTCCTTCAAAGTCTGGAAAGCCTGTTGTTCTGGAGCGTTCCACTGGAATTGAGTCTTCTTCTGCAGGAGCCGGGTGAGGGGGGCTGTCAAGGCAGGAAACCCAGGGATGAAAGTTTGGTAATAGTTGGCGAACCCAAGAAGTCGCTGAACATCCTTCACGCGACGCGGGGGTTGCCAACTTTGCAAAGACTCAACCTTACTTGGCTCCATGGCGATGCCCTCAGGAGAAATGCGGTGACCCAGGAAATCAATGATCACCCGGTAGTACTGGCACTTCTCCAACTTGGCAAACAACCGATGTTCTCGGAGACGCTGCAGGACCTGATGGAGATGCTGATGGTGCACCTCACACGACGGGGAGTAGATCAGGATGTCGTCCAAGTAGATCATGACAAAATGATCCAACAAATCCTGGAAAATGTCATTCATGAAATGCTGAAACACGGAGGGGGCATTGGTCAGGCCAAACGGCATCACCGTGTACTCAAAATGTCCATAGTGAGTGCCAAACGCCATCTTCCACTTATCACCCAGCTGAACCCTGACAAGGTTGTAAGCTCCACACAGGTCCAGTTTCGTGAAGATCTTAGCCTCCCGGAGTCGGTCCAAGAGTTTGGGGATGAGGGGCAGCGGGTAACGATTGCGCACCGTGATGGTGTTGAGTTTCCTATAATCGCACCAAAGCCGCAATTTGTCCGACTTCTTTTTGACGAAGAGCACGGGTGCAGACATTGGCGAGGACGAGGGCGAGATGAAACCGCGAGCCAAATTCTTCTCCAGAAAGTCCCACAATGCAGCCAATTCGGGGTCCGACATGGAGTACAAACACCCCACTGGGAGAGGCACATCAGGGACTAAATCAATGGGGCAGTCATAGGGCCTGTGCGGGGGTAATTGATCCACCTCTGTCTCGCTGAACACATCAGCAACGTCGGACAGTTTGGGAGGCAAGGAAACCTATGGGGAACCCTCCACCTGGCCGGCACAGGTATGGCGGGAGTGGTCCACGCACTGCAAGCTCGGGAAGGTGACCAAGTTCTGTGACCAATAGATCTGTGGGTCATGCGCCCGGAGCCACGCCAGTCCCAAGACCACAGGGAAATGCAGTTCTGAGGTGATATAGAACTGGATGGCCTCCACATGGGAACTGATGGCCATACATAATGGTTGCGTGGTGACCGTAATTGGCTCAGACCAGAGCACTCGACCATCGATAGTCTCCACTAACATGGGCGGATCCACCGGGCACTGGGGAACAGCCCATTTGGCCACAAATGCTGAGTCCATAAAATTTGTAGTGGCCCCAGAGTCAATTAAGGCATGGACTGGAATCCCCTCTGGCTTGCCAGGAAGGATCAGACGTGCCTCCAATATCAGATGCCGTGGAGGTCCACAGGCAGCATCGGAAAGACGTTGCTCAGTGTTGTTGTGGGACGCCCGATCTATCACACCGTCTAGATCGGGCTCGGGGCATTTCCCGACAGAAAAGTAGGGGACTTTCTAGAGGCAGACTCGGTCAATGATGCCCGCTGTCGCTTCTTTGGGCAAAAAGCAGCCAAATGTCCAGGGTCCCCGCAGTAAAAACACAACAGCCCCGATTGTCGTCTGTTCATTTCAGTCACCGATAGACGAGACCTGGCGGCACCCAGCTCCATTGGCTCCTCCCTTTGAACTGGGGTCTCACGCACAACAGGGGCTGCAGGGGTCTGTAGGGTGGCATGGCGACTCCTTCGCTGCTGCAACCAAGCATCGATCCGCAGGCAGAGATGGATCAGCCCATTCAGGTCTGAGGGAATATCCACACGGGCCAGCTCATCCAACATCTCCGACAATCCATCCTGGAAGGCTTCCACAAGTGCAGCCTCATTCCAGGCGGGATCCTGGCTAAGCAGCTGAAAATCGCTGATATAGCCCTGTAGGGGGCGTTGACCCTGCCTCAGAGCTTTCAGGTGTCGAGTAGCAGTCTGTGTCTTAATAGGGTCCTCATACATCAGATGCATATGATCACAAAACCCCACAAAGTTGTCCAACAATGGACTAGGTTGAGCCAGCAGAGGCGTGCCCCAACGAGCTGCATCACCCGAAAGAAGGCTTAACACAAACCCCACCTTATCCTGGTCAGTGGGGAAATCAGCTGCTCTCACGCTGATAAAGAGCTGGCATTGTCCCAGGAAAGCAGGAAACAGTTCTAGATTGCCAGTAAATTTATCCGGCATGGCAACTTGGCATTTTCTCCTGGGTGGGGGTAATGGTGGGGGTGCAGCATGGACCTGAGCTTGCAGTTGAGCCACCTGTGATGCCAGCAAAGTGAGTTGCTGGGCGAGCTGGGCATTCTCAGCACGTAGCTGCTCCATAATAATAGTAATGGGTGGGAGGCTGAAGGCAAACTGTTCTGTACCAGCCTGCTATCAGCCCTGCAGAAAAGGCAGGGACAACCCCTTTACAAACGGCAAGAGGCTGGAATTAAGCCTGCCAAATTTATTAAGATAAAACAGAGCAAAACAAGACACCAACCATGAAACAGGAGCTATGAAACAGGAACTAATCAAGCGGTTGACTTCAGCAAACCAGCCCTCCCACGCATTCCCCTTTTATACAGTTCAGGGCGTGGCTTCTCTCTGCCTCCTTCCGAGGTGCCCCATTGCCTTCCTCTGTTTACTCCTGATTGACTGCCTCCTGCGTCGGGCGTCCTTGAACAGGGCCAGCTGTGGGTCATCTTCATCCACGCTGTCAGGCTCACACAGCTGGGTCTCCGTCGTGACCAGGTGGGAGGGGCCTGGCTGAGGGCTCTCATCAGCAAGATCTTCAACCCCCTCAGCAAGCTCTTCAACACCCCCCTCCTCCTCTGAGTCGTCCAACCCAACTGCCGAACCCACAGGCTGAGCCTGAATCACAACAGGAATTTATTAAGCAGTTCTTTGTATAGAGGTTGGCAGCAGCTATAAAACCATACAATATTTTGAGACAATTGAGACAACGCGACATCACCATGTTCTAACATTTGTTTGATAAAGATTTGCCAGAATTGGACAGACCGCTTATAATACAGGGGAAGGGGTGTACAAATTGTGCAATATTTTCCACCATCCTTAATAGCCGTAAGGCACCATACAGTAATCTTCACTCTTTATTAATCTTTTATTATACACTACTTTTAGAGTTTTATGGAGAACTCTCATTTCTAGGGTCCATTGTTTCTTAACCCTAACAATCCCCAACTGTTCTACCCTGATCTCTTTTTTTCTCTCTGCACCAGACAGACAATAATCATCTACCAAATCTTTCAAGCTGTCAAAATTAACCTTATTGCTATTACCGCAGTTTAGTGTGATTCCCTTCACCTTTAGCACTGCTTCACCGTTGGACAAAGCATAAGCATACATTTTGGGTCCGGCCACAACAAACTCTGTTATCATAGTGTTTGGCGGAATCTCACTTGTCAGTTGAACTAAATAATCACCCAAAGGAGGTGTCTACACCCCCTCTCTACTTATAAAAATGACTGAATCGGTGTCATGGTACAGGCACCTATCGTCCAGCCCATCCAGTAGCCTGTATAATTCAAACCGTGCATAAGCTGTTGTAAAGGTGGCAATGAATACATTAGTACATGTGGTTTTGGTGGGGTGGTTCTTGGCTGTTTTCCACATCACAACAGCTGTCTCTGTATCCACAAACTCACATGAGGAAACATCGTAATAGGTTACAAAAAGATATTTGAATAGTTCCTCAGGATTTGTTACCACGGATGTGGTCAGGTTATTGGTCCTCTTCCCAAACTTGCCCCACAGCGAGTTTAAGAAGAGTTTGGCAATCTGCCTTTTAGTAGGATTTACTTCAATGTGGTCACATTGTAAGCGGACACCTTCCATCTTTTCATAATCCTGAATATATTGCTCTTTATCCTGTTCTGATTTGCACCAGTCAGAGTAACCACTGGCTTCCTGTTTCTGTCTGAGATGCGTGTTCATATAACCTGCAAATAACCCATTTGATGTTCTTTCAAAATGCCAGATCTCATAGATTTCAACAATTCTGTAACCTTTTTCTAAAGCTACATTCAATTCAACAGTACACCATGTCCCAGTCAGAGCTCTTTCCTCATCACTGTTTACAGGGGGCAGTTTGCAGTTTTTCTGTGCAGGTTGTGCACAAACTAAACATTAATTTGCCCCCTGAGTTGTGAGGTAGGACAGGGAAATAGAGATTCCTTGGCAGGTACACTTTGACTTTGGCTAACCCAAAATATTGCTTTATGTCCCCAAAGTTTTGATAGTTGATTTGTGGATGGCCGATTGGGTACTCCTTGGTCTTATTCACAAAAGGGTACAAACTGGTGAAATTGTAGTGTAAGATTTGTTCACCAGGTTTTGGTTTGTAGTACAGGCATGTATACTGTCGCCTTGCCTATTTAACTTATATGCAGAGCACATCATGAGAAAGGCAGGGCTAGATGAATCAAAAGTTGGAATTAAGATTGCCGGAAGAAACATCAACAACCTAAGATATGCAGATGATACCACTCTAATGGCAGAAAGTGAAGAGGAACTAAAGAGCCTCTTGTTGCGGGTGAAGAAGGAGAGTGCAAAAGTTGGGTTGAAACTAAACATTAAGAAAACCAAGATCATGGCATAATTCCTGGCAAATAGATGGGGAAGAAATGGAGGTAGTGACAGATTTTATTTTCCTGGGCTCCAAGATCACTGCAGATGGGGACTGTAGCCAAGAAATTAAAAGACGCTTGCTCCTCGGGAGGAAAGCCATGGCAAATCTAGACAGCACACTAAAAAGCAGAGACATCACCCTGTCAACAAAAGTGCGTATAGTCAAGGCTATGGTCTTCCCAGTTGCAATGTATGGCAGTGAAAGTTGGACCATAAGAAAGGCTGAGTGCCAAAGAATTGAAGCCTTTGAACTATGGTGCTTGAGAAGACTCCTGCGAGTCCCTTGGACTGCAAGGCGATCAAACCAGTCAGTCCTAGAGGAGATCAACCCTGACTGCTCTTTAGAAGGCCAGATCCTGAAGCTAAAACTCAAATACTTTGGCCACCTAATGAGAAGGAAGGACTCACTGGAGAAGAGCCTAATGCTGGGAAAGATTGAGGGCAATAGAAGAAGGGGATGACAGAGAATGAGGTGGCTGGATGGAGTCACTAAAGCAGTAGGCGTGAGCTTAAATGGACTCCAGAAGATGGTAGAGGACAGGAAGGCCTGGATGAATGTTGTCCATAGGGTCGTGATGGCTCAGACATGACTTCGCAACTAACAACAACAACAACAACAACAGGCATGTGGCATTTGTTCTGCCACCAAAAAAAGCATCTTGAGGATTCAAAGGAGTTGGGAGCTTATTCTGAACTAGGAACTGCTTCAAATTGGTGTCAGCCTCCACCAAGGCCCTCCATTCGTGTTCCCAGACGCAGCGCACAGCATAACCCTGGCTCCTGAGGTATTCTTCTTTAATCCTAGTACGGTTGTGCAGGCTACCATATGTTGAATCAAGTAATTTGTTGAAGTCTTTTTCAGAGTAGCACACAGGGCACCCATGAAAAAAACAATCGTGAAATTCAAAAGCTGTTGGAGTTCCATTTATGACAGTAAATCCATCCAAAAAATATTTGCCTACTTGCTTTTCACTCCCCTTCAGAGTGTGCTGAATACTGAGATTCTCAGTGCGCTCTATATGCATCAACCACTGAATCGCTGGAGATGAATACCTTTTCTGTGTCTTGTGATAGCTGTCCAAAGGTGCTAATGCAATGGTATCGCTCTTCAAATACATGAACCGGTACTGTGCCATGCAGATAGATGCCAATGTGATATATTGGAAGGGGTCAATGCATCGAATCTCTATCTCCTCAACAATATCGCCCCCACTCCTCTTGAGAAACTGAAGTTCAGTCATTTCCATCACCTGTTCCCTAAATCGAATACAGGCCTCTCTTAATATATCTACATTTTGTCTGCAATAGTAACACAGAGCCTTCTTTAATTTAAACACAGTACCTGTATTAGCAGCATGCCATTTCATGAATTCTTCTTGTTAGCAAAGTGCTTCTTGAGTTATCAGGAACCTACACAGGCAAAAGCATACTGAGAATAGTAAGAGTCACACAGTAACCACACAGATACACTGAGTTGTGATAAACAGAAAAATACTTTACTATTAGGTGTAAAAACAAAAAAACACAATCCGAATAAACAGTCCAGGTCATACACGAATAACAACAGATAAGCAACAGCAACAGTCCAGGGAGTATCCAAAATACAATGTCTTCTTACCAGTCTGAAGGTCAAGTACACAGTTCCTAGGGTTTAACACGGTAGTAAGCCAAAAAGCAAAAACAATGAGAGCAAAGAGAGAGAGAGAGAAGCCACATTCCTAGCTCCCTCTTATGGCCATTGGAAAAACTTACCCACCCATTGGCCAATTAGCACCTTAAGATTATAACATCATGGTTTATATATTTCCAACCCAACCAGGTAGGCTATAACCATATGCCTAACATTCTCCCCTTTGGGTAGGTTAATATATAACTTCTTATAATCTTAGGCCAATCTTTTCACAACTAGCCTTGTGTTTAATAGCACTTTGGACCTTAGTGAAATGGTCTGCAATATTTATATCAGTTGAACAATATTCTAGTTGTATTAGTTTGTCCTTGACACATTGTCTGACATTTAATTAACGAAGATCTGTATGTTTGGATCTTGTTCTGACAGCAGCGTTAATTGCCATCTTTATTGCAGCTTGGTTGTCTTCATATACAATAAATGGATCCTTTACAGTTAAGCCCATGTCCAACAATAACTGTTTGTACACCAGCAATTCCATACATAAAACCGATAAACATGAAAATTTGGCTTCCATTGTAGACAGGCTTATATGCTTCTGTCTGATGAATTTCCATCCAATTATAGAATCACCCAACATTATAGCCAACCCTGAAGTTGATTTATGAGTGCTTGTATCAGAGGCAAAACTTGCGTCTGCATAGGCTGTGAGAATTAACTCACAATTTGGCTTTAAATATAACAAGTAGTGACTAGACTGCTTCAAATATCTCAATACCCGTTTAGCCGCTTGCCAGTGTCTGACAGTTGGTTCATTATTGTATCTTGATAATTGGTTGACACTGTAAGAAATGTCTGGTCTTGTCCAATTACTCAGATACATAAGACTACCTATTAAGGATTGGTATATAGTTTTATCAAAAACAGGACTTTCAATATTAGTGTCCTTAAAATCCAGAGCCATCGGAGTCTTTGTTGGTTTACAAAGCTCCATGTTATATCCTTTTAACAACTGAGTTATTTTACTGGCTTGTGAAACCTTGAAACCTCTATTTGTCTTTACAATATCTAGCCCCAAATAGTGGCTTATTTCCCCTAGGTTTCTAATTGTAAATTTCTTTTGCAAACTTGAAATGATGTTTTGTGCTTCTTGCTCAGTTTTTGTTATTATTGCATCTGTTATATTTTCTCCTAAACAAACATGGATCAGCATTACTGGCTATGAAACCTATCACATCCAATTCATTAACTATACACTTATTCCACTCAAAACTCAATTGTTTTAAGCCATAGAGGCTTTTCTTTAACTTCCAACAATCGTTTTCTATATCCTTGGTCACTCCTGGTGGTGTTCTTAAATAAATGGTGTGTTGTAATGGAGCATGTAGGTATGAAATTTCCACGTTTACATGATATACTGTATATAGGTTTTTAGCCACCCACACTAAAGCTGCTCTTAAAGTAGTTGCCATCAGACTAGGTGCAAACACCTCATCATAGTCCTCAGTGGTTTGAGCAAAACCTTGTGCTACTAATCGTGCCTTATGGGTAACAGTCCCATCTACACCCTTCTTTACCTTGTATATCCATTTGCAACCTATTGCATGCTCACCAGGTGGCAGTTTTGCTTTTTCGTAGACCTTTAGATCCTGCAAAGACTTTAACTCCCTATCCATCACAGCCTTCCGTGCTTTCTGTTCCTTTTCAGGATACATCCTAATTTCATCATAATTAGAAGGCTCTAAGTCAATTTGGCATGTCACACTGGCCTCATAGCGATCAGTGGACGTCTGTTGCGCGTTGAATGTCTAAGTTGTACAGGGCTTTGTATTGATGTCTCCTCTTCTTCCTCCTTTATCTCCCCTATCAAATCTTCATCTTTTACAGGTACAGAAGATGTATTAACATTTCTAGTTATGTTATCAGGGGAGTTTTTAAATACAAGAGGATCAGTATTAACATTTTCTTGCTTTCTTGCTCCAACCAACGTGCTCAAGGAATTTGGCACTTGCACTACAATGTATATTAGTGGTGCCTTGTTCCCAAAAACGATAAGATTTATGGTTGGATTCATATCCCACAAAAAACAATTGCCTTGTCGTATGCTGGCCTTTACTCCTGAATTGTGCAAAAATGTGAACCCATGCTGGGGTGCCAAACGTGTGCAGGTAACCCAGGTCTGGTTTTCTGCCATGCCATAACGTGTATGGTATTTTACCGGTAGAAGAGTTCACCACGACATTTAGGACATGGTTTGCACATTTTGCTGCCTCCCCCCATAGTCTATCTGTTAAGCCAGAATCTGTTAACATAGTTCTTATCATAGCTTGTAACGTTTGCCCACGTCTCTCAACAAATGCATTGTGTTGAGGCCTGTAAGGGGCTAAATGCTTATGCTCAATGCCGGCTGATTGTAGCATTTCTACAAAACGCTGTGAATTCAGTGCCGTTATCAGTTATTATACACTGAACATTTCGCTTTGTTTTTCTCTCTACAAATTTAAGCCAGTTTGAAAAATGTTGGAACATGTCTGCCTTTGATTTAAGTAGGTAACAAAACCCATAACGAGAGTAATGATCCATGATGCTTAGGACAAAATAAGTTCCCCCTAAACTAGGCTTCATGGGGCCGATAAGATCTGCAAATACAATTTCCAAAGAGACAGTGGTCTTGAAACCGTTTAACCTGTTTGCAGGAGTTGCCTTGCTCTGTTCCTGATTACATGCATTGCAATTCAGGTATCTCTTACACGGCTTCAGTCTTATTCCTTTCACTAATTCAATAGTCCTACATAGTGCGGTAAAGTTCACATGCCCTAACCGTCGATGAAGCAAATGTATGCACTCATCATGGGGCTTCTTGTTCTCACATATAGAGTTACCATTAGTCGTATTAACCAGGTTGCCAGTGAGAACAAACAAACCATTTTTTAGGTTGGCAGTAACACAGGTTCCATTCCTCTCCATAATACATTTCTCCCCCTTGAACGTCACCACAAACCCAGCCTTAACCAATGCCTTTACAGATAAAATAGCTCAAATAATAATCAATGGTAGTTTAACAGATGCTTGCAAAATTGAAAAAGGTACATGACAGGGATGTCCGTTGTCACCATTGCTGTTTGTTTTAACATTGGAAATATTATTGACTAAGATATGTGATTCAAATAAAATAAAGGGAATTAAAATAAACCATCAAGATTATAGATTAAGAGTGTTTGTGGATGACTTGGTTATTACATTAAGTCAACCGACTCAATTGGTTATAGATTTAATGGAGATAATTTTGCAATATGGACAAGTTTCGGGATTTAAGATAAATAAGCAAAAAACTAAAATACTGTCTAAAAATATGACCATAGAACTAGTTTAATTTAACAGAAAAAAGAATATTGAATATTGAGGGATGTGATTTATTATATGGCTGGCATGCATATTTATTGTATGATAAAAAGGTGGATAATGTTTTTAAGACACATATATTAAGGTATGCCCTGTTGCGAGTCTGGAAAAAATATCAATATAAGTTAAATTATAAAATACCAATTTGGGCAATACCTAAACATGCGATAGAAAATATAAGTTTGGGATTTAAACATGATGTGATTTCATATAAAGAAATTCTTAGATTGGAAAGGAATGTATGGCAACTAAAGCCATTTAATATTTTAAAAGAAGAAAAGATAGTACAAACTTGGTTTCAGTATGGGCAGATACAGGCTAGATGGAAAGAAGATTGGAAAATTGGTATTACAACAATTGATGAAAATTTGGTAAAACAAATTAGAGATTAAAGTCAAGTGCATATAAGAAGGATATATAATGCATTGATAGAAATAGATTCAGAAACGGAACTTGTTAAAGACTGTATGATAAAATGGGCCCAGAATATTCAGGAGTCAATAACGATGGATACTTGGGAAAAATCTGGGTAAAAAATGTAAAATTTACACAGGCACAAAATTTAAGAGAGAACTTTTATAAAATGTTTTATAGATGGCATTTAGATCCTAAAAGATTAGCAGGCATGTATCCAAATTATCAACCCAATTGTTGGAGGTGTGGTTGTGATGATGCATATATGGTGGACTTGCAAAAAAGTTAAAGCTTTTTGGATTAAAATTTGGTGGAATATGCAGAAGTTATTTAAGAAAAAGATAAGGTTTTCTCTGCAGCTATTTCTGTTGGGTATTATTACAGATTGTACTGTTATAGAACTAAATTGATGTTGAATTTAATAACGGCAGCAAGACTTTTAGTATCGCAATATTGGAAGAAAGAGGATCTGCCTACTATAGAAGAGTGGATTCTAAAAGTTTCGAACCTAGCAGAAATGGCAAACATTTCAGCATATTTGAAAGATCAATCGCAACAAAGATACATTTCGGAATGGAGAAGATGGATTGATTACATTCAGAATAAATATGGGACTAAAAAGTTTCATTTAGCATATGAATGAGTATTAGAATTTAATAAGATGCATTGTTATTTAGCTATGTTTAATGGGAGTTAAAGTGCAATAGGATTTAAACTGTATTTATAGATAGTTAGCATATTTTAGCTCTAGCTTGTTAGATGCAATACCCTGTATTCAGCTCTGGGAAGTCAGGGGGAGGGGGAGGGAAGGGTGGGCTTTATGGAAAGGTGGGGGGAAGTTGGGGGGGAGGGCAGGTTTATGGGGAGGGGGAATCAATTTATGTTTAAAATGTACTGTAAAACTTTTTAATAAAAAAAGGTTAAATCATAGTTTCGGCACATACAGCATTGGTAAATGTTTGTCAATATATGGACAGTATGCATTACCTTCACCAGAGGCCTACATCCTCCAACCATTAGCCAGTGATACATGTTGATTGCTGTGTTTCATATGGACAAAACCCTCTTTGGTGATACATTGAGAAGCCCCACTATCAACCACCCACAGATCGTTGTATATGGTTGTTGGTTCACCAGAAACAGCCAAACCAATGTCCTTCTTTGTCTTCCTACTGCTATCCGCATTCTGTTTTCTACCCTTCCTATAGAACCTAGCTATATGCCTTTTAGCCCCACAAGAATAGCATTTCTTAACAGTATAAGCAGTAGTATACTGATGTTTCTCTTGTGGAGATGGCTCTTTCTGCTGGTCTCTGTCTTGCCTCCTTCTGGACTCCTCCAGCAATCTTCCGGTTATCCCTGGCAGTGTCATCTCATCTTTGGACAGGACTTCCAAAGAAGATACGTATGCATCATAACTGTCGTCTAAGGAGGACAGGATAATATAAACCTGATGCAGCTCTGAAAAAATCAGTTCTTTCTTGTGTAGCTCTAGCAGAGTTGTCTTCATGAAGTTCAAATGGGCTAACATATCCCCATTCTTTTGAAGACGAGCCCTAAACAGTTTACATGTGAGGTGTATATGTGCACCCACACTATCACGAATGTAGATATGTTGCAAAGTGGCCCAACACCTAGCAGCAGACACCACACCACGAATATGGACAAGCTGCTGGTCATTCAGTGTTAGTCCAATTATGCATAGAGCCTTTTCATTGTCACGGTTAAACTTGGCTATCTTCTGTACATCGTCCTCATCTTCTGGATCCCAAGCAATCACATCTGGAGGATCATCAACTACAGCCCATAGTCCTTCCTTGCGCAGCAGCAAGCAACACTTTGTCGACCATGTAACGTAGTTGGTCCCATCAAGGAGATGCCTGACAACTGTTCTTGTGCCATTTTTACACCAGATAGCTAACACAAACTCAGCTATGATACTGTGTGTACTAACTCTCAGTACGTATCTAGGCCCATAACCAATGTTAGCAAAGTGCTTCTTGAGTTATCAGGAACCTACACAGGCAAAAGTGTACTGAGAATAGTAAGAGTCCCACAGTAACCACACAGAAACACTGAGTTGTGATAAACAGAAAAATACTATTAGGTGTAAAAACAAAAAACACAATCCGAATAAACAGTCCAGGTCATACATGAATAACAACAGATAAGCAACAGCAACAGTCCAGGGAGTATCCAAAATACAATGTCTTCTTACTGGTCTGAGGGTCAAGTACACAGTTCCTAAGGTTTAACACGGTAGTAAGCCAAAAAGCAAAACAATGAGAGCAAAGAGAGAGAGAGAAGCCACATTCCTAGCTCCCTCTTATGGCCATTGGAAAAACTTACACACCCATTGGCCAATTAGCACCTTAAGGTTATAACATCATGGTTTATATATTTCCAACCCAACCAGGTAGGCTATAACCATATGCCTAACACTTCTCTCTCCCCAGGCATCATGGTTTCAGGGCTATAATACTTGGCTTCAGGGAGTGGTCCCATGTAGTCTTGATTGGCCATTGTATTGAACAAGTGGGGGAAATACCCTTTGCTGCCTTGAAACCCCATAGCTTTGGGTAATTTGCTTAATTTAAGGGGTAAAAATGAAAGACTATCAATAAACTGAATCTTATAATTCGGAAGGGTAATACACAGCAGTTTCCCCCCCTGACTTATAAGTTGAACCCTAACCTTTTCATGAATCAGCTGTCTCAGTACTAGGTACCCGTCATAACCTTTGGAATTGTGAGCAATAAAAGTACATCTTTAAACTTAAGTTTTATAAACTCCTTTACAAACTGTTCCAGGCATCTAACACCATAACAAACCCAACTCACAACGTCTTTATCATACCACTCCTTCAACATATCCCTGGCATAGACATAATTAGGTATATGGGTGCCTGTCTCTTGACAGCATTCAAAATCATAAATGATGTATCTTTCGCCAATTCGCAGTCAGACCAACAGTTTTAGAAAGCATAAATGCCCATCCAAGCTTTTAATCTTCTCAGAGCACTGTCCACACTTGATTTCCTTGCACTTTTTGTGGGGGGTAAAGACGTAAACCCCACACATTTCACAATATGCTTTATTCTTACAGTCAACCTTCCCCTCCCTAGCAAGTTGTGTGTGTCTTTCAAGACACACCTTAGACAGGCAAAGCACTTTGCATCTACAGCAGTGCGTCTTCTCTGCCTCCACCTCCTGACATTCTTGCTTGAGGCTTGCTCTGCAGATATATTGACAGCCGTGACTAAATTTGTGGTGGTAGGGTGTGTGGCAGAATTTACAGAAATAGTGTTCACCCAGGAAGCCCTTGATATTTTTGATGCCATAGTAATGCTCATTGTGTAACAATATAAACACTATTTTTTCTTGCTGTGGGATACCTGTGACAAAAAACCTCCACCCGCCCTGCACACAAAACAAGATCTTTATAGTGACCCTTAAATCTACTTCAAACAGGTGTATCTGAGAAAAGTGAATCCTGTTTTCTGTGGAAACACCCAGCCTGCTGTGAAGCTCCCTGGCCCTGGTAATAATTTCTTGATTTCTATCATCCACACCAATCAGATAGAGCAAACAGCTGGCAAAACACAGAAATTCACCTTCCACATTGAAATCTACTAGGTGTTGTCTTTTTTTCTTCAGCACTCTGCTGAGCAGTACAGTGTTTAACTTCCTAAGCCCACCCCCTCCCTGTTCTTCACAATAGTAACCACTAATAGTAAATTACCCCCCTCCCCCACACACAATATCTCTGCCTTGCTTTGAAGCAGATTTTCAACACTGGTCAGAAAATCATCAGCATTTAAATCATTCACACACCTCCTAAGAGAAAAGAGAGGATGATTTAGACCTTCTGCATCCAACTGAAGTTGAACAAAATCATTTGGACCTATGTCCTTGGCAACATTATTCAAAAGAGTCTGTACCACATTATGAATAGCCTCTATAGCATCTACAAAAGACTGGATTCGGTCAAGATTATCAAATCTATATCGATGATAGTGTTCCACAGCCCTGAAATTTCAGATAGGCTTCTCCCATGCCTGTACCATATCCAGATAAACAGTGTTCATATTCTGAGAGTTTGCAGAGTTAGAGGCTTGTAGTGGGGGCATAGAATGACATATCTCCTCTTCTGGTTGAGATACAGGCATAGATTCACAACTATTGCTGCCTGCTGGGGATGCGGGAAGTTCACCTCCATGCATTTTTGCTTCTTTGCAGGCTGGCTTTGGTTAAACAAACAAACAAACAAACAAACAAACAAACAAACAAAAGGCTATCACCAACATTCCTAATAATGTAATACCACCCCTCCTCTCTTTAGTTTCTAAAAAAAAATACTAATGGTTTTGTAGTTGGATGAAATGCTAGATTTTATACCTCCTAATAGCATTCATGCTGCGTAGCTTGTGGAAGGCTTTTGGCTGGCGCTCTGTTGGAATTGTGAAATCCACAAATGGCTGGTCATCCTCCCATTCTGAAGGAAAAGAAAAACCCCTACATTCAGAATTGTTGCAGAAATGTTTATAAGAATCTAAATGTATTAAAGTATGAAAGACAAATACCTCCATATACCCTCAAACATTCTGAGTCTGTTAATTCATTCTAGTGAAAGAAAACAAGCAATCAGACAAACAAGCAAGCATACAAGAATGTTACAAACCCATTTTGCATCTAGGTGTTTCAAGAATTAGGCATAAACTACTTACATTAGTAGGATTCATTCTGAAAAGATTCTTCTTAGCAGATCAAATTGCTCTAGCCTCTGGGTATGACAGAAACCATCAAACGTGACTGTCCCAGTAAGGGCCATGTTTTTATACAGGCTGTTGATGTCACAAATTAATCCCATCAGAGTTAGTGAGTTCTTTTCACCTTTTGCAAAACTTCCCCCCTGCCTCATCAGGAAAACCTGATTGGATAATATCACATGAGCTTTGATTAAATTGTATCTCTGTGTTTAACACCTAACAAGGTTAAACAGAGGGCCAGCAAAAGAAAAAAAAACACAATACATCTTTCATGTGATTTGTAAAGCACATTTTATTATAAATTTCATAGCGTTAACAGTTTCTTGTAATTAATTTCTGTTACATTCTGACACATGAACCTCTTCAGAGACAATGGCAATTCGGCTTCAATCTTTGACATTAATGACAGTGGTTTACTGTTCTTCTCAATACACTGTATGAATCTCTTGAGCTCACCAAGGGAATCTCTGGTGAAATATAAGTTATTCACTTTGTCAGAAATACTGATGATGACCCAGAGAACATGAGGTATAAAAAATCTAAAGCATAAGCTGTTAATAAGCTATCTTTCACTGGTACCATCCGCATGGTCTTCATCTGATTGTAGACACCCCATTAAACAATGGTGTAATATTTTAATGATACACGCTTTCAGAATCTGAGGCATGCTGACATTTTGAGATTACACAGTTTCTAAAACAGGAAATAAGGTAGAATTAGGCTTGCTGTTTCAACTAATCAAAATACTGTTTTATTAATTTTTATATTTACTTACCATTTGATGCTTTGCAGAATCTGCAACAAAAAGGCTTTATAAGTTTGTTGTCTTCAATGAAGCCATATAGCTCAGGTCCTTTTCTTATTCTACGCCCACGCTTGGGAGGTTTGGGGGTCAAATTTACATCAAAGAAATCTCCATCAGTATTTGCCATCTTCAAAAGACTGCTGGAATTAAATTGCTAGCTGTTCAGACCTGCCTGTACAATCTCCCACGCGCATGCTATGACATGTCCTTGAGCCTTGCGCCTGTCCAGAATCACGGGGTGTGACACGCCCAGGCATGTCCCAAACAAGACCTAACCCCCTTTTTTACTATCAGGTACAAACATGCATGCCCGGATCTGCAGCCCTAACATGCCCGAACAAGTCTACTTCCCACCTGGCTGGTTGCCCCTTGTGAGCATTTTAATTCCTGTTAATATTCCTTGTCTTTTTGCTGTACGGGGTGCAGAATAAATTTTATTAAGGCCGTGCTTCGTACAGTTACATGTACATGTGGATTTGAGGGCTCAATTGACAAAATATGTGTGTTTAGATTTTTACAAAGGTAAAAACCAGCTGCGGGTTTTAAATGTTTTTTTTTCCTCACCCTGCATTCGAGAAAATGATTTTAAAACTTCCTAGAAATAAATACCTTTTAGAAAAAAGGGGGTTAAATGCAAGCCCTGGCCGCCTTTTAGGGCCTCCTTTTTTCCCTGCTTTTGAGGTGCTGATTTCTAAAACTCCACAAAAATTAAAAGCATCATTATGCTAGAATGATTAGAAATAAAAAGCATTATTATTATTATTATTATTATTATTATTATTATTATTATTATTATTATTATTATTATTATTATTATTATTATTATTATTTCACAGCTCCCCAAAGTAGGGCTTGTTTCCCAAAAACACGGACTCTGTTAATTATTTACTTTATTTAGCTTATTCTGTTTGTTTTGACTGTCCATAGAATTAGTCTAGGGTTAAGCTAATCATGTACCCAGAGGTTTGACTGCCTTGACATATTGATGGGGGATAGGTTCAAGATGTCTTATCTGAAAATAGGGTTGCTAGGGTTACTCTTGCTTATCTTGATGGGCTTAGGCCAACACATCAGTTCCGCTCGCCTTATCTGAAAATAGGGCGCTTACTTCCGCATAGGGCCATGATCTGCTGACATAATAAACACCATGTGGGTTTGTTTACTTTGATGACATCACTGATGAAAAGTGCTGATAATTTTCATTAAAAAAGGTATACACTATAACTACTGAGGTAGAATCTGTATAAATATTATACAACAGTATACATACATCTTGAAATGATACTACCGTATATACCACTGCCATATGAACTGTGTAATGTTCACCAGAGGGAAAAAAAGTTCACATTACAATCCATTTTAAATCAGTAAAAATTGGCAGAAGATAGCTTGGCATTTCTAGTTGTAAACAACAGCAAAATGTCTACAGAATATGGCTGAAACTCAAAATATATGGTGTTTTAATGAAAGAGGAGAGAAAATAGTCTTGAGAGGAATTTTGTACCTTTTTCATGAAATCTTGAGAATTCCCAAAAAGATTCTGAACCTAATGCTAGTATTTTTTTTCTATAGAAATTTAATAGCATTGAGATATAAGGTTAAGTCAAAACAGTAAGTAAATTCCTATGTATTTCAAAAATGGAAGCTGCATATCCCCAAGTTATGAGTCCTCTATATTATCTACAATATAAATGGGTCTCTTAAATCTGCTTCTCCCCATTGTGTTAACATAGAGGACATAGCAGTGTTTCCCTAGTAAGACCTCAACATGATTTTTTGCGCTAACATACTATGTTGAGTTCAGACTTTTCACATAGGAACCATGAACAGTACAGGGATCTTGGAGGTCGTCTAATACAATCCCCTGCTCAAGCAGGAAACCTGTACCACTTCAGACAAATGGTTGTCCAATCTCTTCTTAAAAGCATAAGAATAAGTATAGTATAGCATATGAATAAGAGCTATCATAAGCTTGTGCTTCTTGACAAATAACAGAATTAGGATACAAATAAAATATAGATAATCAGCTAGGATACAGCAGTGTTCATATGTTGCCCATTATGGAGCAAATTAACACTTATTCTTTGTGTATTGATAGTAAATCTGCATTTCCTTTACCTAATGCTAATGGCATGTAGTTCTTTCTATGAGGTAATCTTTTTTTAAACAAAACAAAACACTTATTTGTTACACAGTAAATATATTTAATATGCAGTATGAAGGTCTGGCTACTCTTTCCATCTAATATAGTTCTCAAAACAGAATAGCATATCCACAAGTAAGCAACCTTCTTGTCTGCTATTTTCACAAAAATTTACCAACCTGATCTGATGGGATATCTACCAGTCAGGAAAGCAGATCTGCTTGGAGTACAAAGAGATGATGCACTAATATGCTGAGTAAGTTTTACCCCTTCTTTTGCCAGCTGATCAATATTTGGTGTCCTAAAAAGGAGAGTGAAAATGATACCCGAATATAATTGTCTTTCTCATCTTCAAGAATTCTAACAAAGCAAAACATTAGCGCTTCTTTTCAGAATAAGGCCTAAAGCACTATCTCAAGTGATATGCTGGGGGCCAAGTCCCAACATTGCCTACTGATGCTGGTTCAACAATGATGCACTGTCTTACTAAGGTTTAATTCCTGGTGACTTTCCATCATCTAGTTCAATATGGTTAAGATACATATAGAAATTACGTGATACAGCTGTCAATGTTGTTAGCATCTAATGTTCTTGCTTGACAAGAGATGAAGAAGCAGCTATTTTATGTGTTAAACTTGTGTATTACTTTTTAAGAGTTAGAATTAGATTATTGCCAGGAGGAGGGAGGAGGAAGATTGTACCTCAAGGCTGTCTGAAATAAGAGAAGATAAGAACTTGGCAGGTTGTCTAACAGAAGAGAAACTGATTCTTCAAATTAATTGGAGAATATGATTCATGACAGAAATAGATGAGTAGAGAAGTATATTTAATTGTGTTTAATATGTTGTGCAAAGGGAAGGAGAATTCAGATTCTGGCATCCATCCATGAGTGCTGATGCTCCATTTCTGTTCATTATAGACTTTTTAGAATAAATAATCATGCTGAACTCTTTGTTGTGTTTTTTAATCAGAACCATGACAACAGCAGACTTCCGGGTGGCGCTTCAGCGGCGAGGACGGTCGGATTCGACTGCCGGCCCTTCGATCCCGTTGAAGCGGCGGAATAGCTGATGATCAGCTGTTCTGCCACTTGAAAACCCTTCTCCTCGGGCAAAGAGGGGAGAGGGAGCTTCCAGGTAGGGGTAGAGCTCCCCTAGAGCCCCAGAACATTTGTTCTGGGGCCTGAAGGGTGAGAGCCACACCTGAAGCCTGGAAATGCTCTGGATGAAGGACTCTTCTCCTTTAGCAGAACAAGACACTGAATCCACTCCTGCCAGATCAGATTGACATCTTGAGTGATGGTAGCAGCAGAGCTGATGCAGGAGCAGTATAAATATCAAATACAAAGCTTTAACTCTGAAACTCAAACTCTCTTCCTGCTCCAACGATCATTTTGAAAAAAGGGGAAGATGGTGCCTGACTGATTTTTTTCTTTTTAACAAGAAGTGAAAGTGTTTTTCTTCAAAGTAAAGTGACTGTTTGAACTGAGTAGGAATATGTAAAATGGACTTTTAAACCTTAAAAGAGCTAGTTATAATTTGGAGGTGTTAAAAAGTTATTTTCAAGATTTGGTTATTTCACAGTTTAACTACAAAGTAATAAAGGGACTAGAAAGTGAAAGTGTGTATTGAAAGTCATTAGTTGCAAAAATGGCTCTCAAACCACATAGACCCATTTTTAAAAGTGTGGAGGCATTGTTTGTTCAGCAATCTGGAACACAGTCTTTGAAGTTACCTCCCGAAGCTGTTGCATCTGTATTGACTTTAAAAGATTTACAATATGCTCTAAACGATGCCTTAAATATTCAGTCTGAAAAAATATTTGAGAAGGTGGCAGAATTTATTGGAAAGGAGAGCAAGAAAATAAGGGAGGATACTTTGATAGCACTTCAAGTGTTTTCAGGCTGTATTGAGAATCTGGATGAATGTGTGGAAGAAGTGAAACAAAATAATCTGATGCTGGAGGCTAAAATAGATGAAGTGGAGAATAAAATGGAAAAACTTGAAGATGAATTGATGATGATGCAGTATAGAGATATGGAATTCGCCTTGAGGATCAGAGGCTTGAAAGAAAATCTGCAGGAGAATCTGGAAGAGACGTTGGTGGATGCCCTAGTGCCTATTTTGGGGTTTCAACTTGAGGATTTTTTGGGGAAGATAGATAAAGTATTTCGTGTTAATTCTTGGATTGCTAAACAAAGGAAACTGCCAAGGGATGTGGTTGTGTATTTTACAAAGAGAAAGATTAGAAATGAGATCATTCAAATCTCTTATAATAAAAGACTTAAAGTGGCTAATCAGGAGGTTTTGATTCTGAAAGAGATTCCTCCAAGAATTTTGAGTAAAAGGAAAGATTTTTCTTTCTGACAGATGAATTAAAGAAACAACAGCTTCAGTTCAGGTGGGAGATACCAATGGGGATTGTGGTGAATTATTCTGAAGAAAGATATTGTCTTAATACAGTATGGAAGGTACGTGATTTTTATTCTAATATATTGAAAGCAGGCTTACCATCATCCTCAGAAGTCAAAAAAGGAAAGGAAGAAGGAGAGCGACAGTTACAAGAAATAGTTTCGGAAGCTGTCCAATCCTTGGTTTTATTTAAAGATCTTAAGAATCAAAGAATGACATGGGCTGCATGGGCAAATAGATGGGGAAGAAATGGAGGTAGTGACAGATTTTATTTTCCTGGGCTCCAAGATCACTGCAGATGGGGACTGTAGACAAGAAATTAAAAGACGCTTGCTCCTCGGGAGGAAAGCCATGGCAAATCTAGACAGCACACTAAAAAGCAGAGACATCACCCTGTCAACAAAAGTGCGTATAGTCAAGGCTATGGTCTTCCCAGTTGCAATGTATGGCAGTGAAAGTTGGACCATAAGAAAGGCTGAGCGCCAAAGAATTGAAGCCTTTGAACTGTGGTGCTGGAGAAGACTCCTGCGAGTCCCTTGGACTGCAAGGCGATCAAACCGGTCAGTCCTAGAGGAGATCAACCCTGACTGCTCTTTAGAAGGCCAGATCCTGAAGCTAAAACTCAAATACTTTGGCCACCTAATGAGAAGGAAGGACTCACTGGAGAAGAGCCTAATGCTAGGAAAGATTGAGGGCAATAGAAGAAGGGGACGACAGAGAATGAGGTGGCTGGATGGAGTCACTGAAGCAGTAGGCATGAGCTTAAATGGACTCCAGAAGATGGTAGAGGACAGGAAGGCCTGGAGGAACATTGTCCATAGGGTTGCGATGGGTCAGACACGACTTCGCAACTAACAACAACAATAATAATAACAGTAGAGATTAATGGAGGACTTTGATAGAAATAAGATTTAGAAATGGAACTTGTTAAAGATCGTAGGATAATCAAGATCTAATAATGGTGGATATTTGGGGATAGTATTTACAGTAGATCTTAAAAATTAGTATGTACGTATTTAAATTGTTAGTCTAAATGTTGAAGATGTGGTTGTGATAATGCAATGTATGGTTGAATTGTAAAAGATTACAATTTTTAAAGTTAAAGTAATTTAGTGGAATATGTAAGATCTTTAAGATATTGGAAGAAGGCTGATTTGTTTATTATAGAAGAATGGATTTTGAAAGTTTTGAATCAGATAGAAATGGTAGAATTTGGAATATGTGAAGAATATTTGTAATGGAGATATATTATGTTTAAGGAGAGTTAAAGCGCGACTGGATTTAAAGTGTAATCATAGTTAGTTACCGTATTTTCCGGCATATAAGACAACTGGGTGTATAAGACGACCCCCAACTTTTGAGAAGATTTTCATGGGTTAAAAAGTCGTCTTATACGCCGGAAAATATGGGTAAGTAGGAAGTCAGGGCTGCTTCTCAATTAGGTGAAAGTTTATCAAGAGCTTTTGGCCTTGAGATCAGCTTTGCTCTGCCTCGCCTAAACCTCATCTCCTCTCGCCTTGGCGCCCCCTTCTACTTCAGCCACATGCGCTGGCTGTTTCAGCCATGAGCGACGAGCATTGTGGCCCAACACTTCGGGAAGGCACCAGGTCTGAAAGAAGGCGGTTCTTTCCATAGGTTAGTTAATGAACAGGGTGGTGGTGGAGGTGGAAGAAACGGGCTCAGCCCTGCGCCACAAGTTTAAGATTCACACACACACCCTCCCCAAGGTCGCCTTCTACTTCAGGGTGGAGGGGCGACCCTGGGCTGCTGAAGCCCCAGTGCCAGCTTTCCGCTGCGGTCTGCCTGTCACAATTCCTGAGCTGCACCTTCCTGGGCGGGTGTTGCTGTAGGTCTGCCATGGCACCACACCCTGAAGTCAAACTCCAAGGGTCAGGTGAAGCTTAGCTCTGCATGAACATGTCAGGTTGGCCTCCGCCTGGCTTCGCACGCTCTTGTGCTCGTGGAGCGCCAGCAGCTCGGCACGCGCTTGACTCCCGCTCCCTTCCAAAAAAAAAAAGAAAAGGGCTGCTGCCGTAGGACACCAGTAAGCTGGAGCCTCAGCCTCAGTTGGGCTGGTCAGTTTATTTATGAGGAGGCCGTATTTCGCCATTCTCGAGCGCTGGATTTGTCTGTTTCCACTAACGTCTCTGCTCCCGAGGATTTACTATTTTCCGGCGTATAAGGCGACTGGGCGTATAAGATAACCCCCAACTTTTGAGAAGATTTTCATGCGTTAAAAACTCATCTTATACGCCAGAAAATACGGCAGTATTTAGATTAAGATTGTGAAAATAATACCCTGTATTTTGCTTTGGGAAGTCGGGGGGTGGGGGTGGGGGAGTTAGGGGTATTGGGTGGGTTGTATGTTCAAAAATGTACTTTAAAACTTTTTAATTAAAAAAAGAACCATGACAACAGCCTAATTATCCTTTGTATCTTTTATTGTGTTTCTTTACATTATGTACTTGGAGTTTCTGGATTAGCTAAATTTGCTCTTTTCACAACCTTGATTGATGATCAGCAGAAGACTTGGTAATTTTTATTTGATAGGTACTCATAGTATCTAAGGGACGCGGTGGCTCAGTGGGTTAGGACGCTGAGCTTGTCGATCAGAAGGTCGGCAGTTTGGCGGGTCAAATCCCGAGTGCCGCGTAACAGAGTGAGTGCCTGTTACTCGTCCCAGCTTCTGCCAACCTAGCAGTTAGAAAGCACATAAAAAATGCAAGTAGAAAAATAGGGACCACTACGGTGGGAAGGTAACAGCGTTTCGTGCGCCTTTGGTGTCTACTCATGCTGGCCACATGACCATGGAGACGTCCTCAGACAAGCGCTCGCTCTTCGGCTTTGAAACGGAGATGAGCACCGGCCCCTAGAGTCAGAAACGACTAGCACGCATGTGCGGGGGAACCTTTGCCTTTGCCTTTGCATAGTATCTGGGGTGGGGGTTGATGGAGGAGATCACAGCTTTGTTGATTTCTTGTTGGAGCAGTGTTGGACAGGTGTTTCTTTTCTTCTGGGTTCTTAGTCCAGAACATCACCATTCTGATCATCAACGTGAATCTCACATTTTCTAACTCTGCAATTCTTTACTCCCTGGTTAACAGCTTTCCAAGCCCTAAGAGTTTGACTCTGTGATTTCTTATTTCAACCTTTGTGATAGCTCGATTGTTTTCAAAATGTGTTAAATATCTTTTTCTCTGGCCACTGAGTTACTGTGAAGAAAGCACTGGGGGGGAAGGGAAGGAAGGGAAAAGCAAGATAGCAATTGTCTACATTCTTCATTAAAAAAAAGTAAGGAATGCCAATCTCAAACCAGATTTCCAAGATCATATCTATCAAAGCAATCATTCTTTTGCAGCTAGTCATTGCTGAATGTGTAAAATCGTCAAATACAATTAAATTATTATATACAATTAAGGTTTATATAAAATTAACACTAGAAATTCCTGATTTTATTTAACTTGTTGCTAATTTAACTTGTAATAAATAAGATGAATTTGAATCAATCCTATCATCCCTATTCAATTGTTATTAATCCCAAGCATTTACCACATAATCATTCCTGAAAAGCCCTCCCCTCCCATATTTCCATGGTGTCAGCTACTCCACTGAATCTGAATTTCTGCAAGATAGAAGGTGCTTTGGCTCATATGAAACCAAATGCATTACATGTACATTCATAAATCACCTGCATGCATCTGGGTTGCATAATTGTCAGAATCCATTTATATCCCATTCCTAAATCTCTATCTGTATACCCCAAATCTCACCGCTCACTGGATTCTGCCATTCCCAAGGAGGAGAAGAGAAGATGTTAATTGGCCATCCCTATCCATTAACGCGGTGGCTCAGTGGGTTAGGACGCTGAGCTTGTCGATCAGAAGGTCGGCAGTTTGGCGGGTCGAATCCTGAGTGCCGCGTAACAGAGTGAGCGCCTATTACTTGTCCCAGCTTCTGCCCACCTAGCAGTTCGAAAGCACGTAAAAATGCAAGTAGAAAAATAGGGACCACTACGGTGGGAAGGTAACAGTGTTTCGTGCGCCTTTGGCGTCTAGTCATGCCGGCCACATGACCACGGAGACGTCCTCGGACAAACGCTGGCTCTTCGGCTATGAAACGGAGATGAACACCGGCCCCTAGAGTCGGAAACGACTAGCACGCATGTGCGGGGGAACCTTTACCTTTACCTTTATCCATTAAATGCAAGGTTGTTTATTCAGCCTGCCTGGAGGCCATCATCAAAGACCAGGGAAAGAGCAAAGAAAGGGGGGAAGAGATCCTGGTTTGTATCTTCAATTGGAATCTGAAGGGGAGGAAGTAAATGTCGTAAAGGCATGGAAGATCCCTTTTCCCATGGAAGGTTTTGACACCTGAACCTTAATTAATCCGGGACTGACCAAATGCACTGAGGGGAGGTTTTTTTTTTTACTCAGGGACACTTTAAAAGTATCAATCTGCAACACAGTTTCCAGATCCTGTCTAGATTTTCCACTGACAATCATGTTTTAGTAAAAGTTCCTGCTTGGACAATCCTGTCTCCAAGAGTTCTTCTTTCCTAAGATGTGGATTGGGGTGGGTCCTGCCATTAGACAGGATCTGCAGTAAGAGTCAACCTGGAAGGAAAAACCTTACCGGGGGACTTTGCAAAAAATACAATGTCTAATGATGAAGCAAGGGAGGAGGAAAGCCACATGGAAAGGGAGTTTTTCCCCCAAACAAAACCCCACCAATGGTCAGAAGCTGAAGCATCATATCACTCCAGGGAAGAGGTGTTGGCATGACCACAAACTGCGGTGGTCGATGGGCATTGGAAGGAAAAGCGAGTGGGAAAAGGCATCGAGGAAAGTGACCCTGAGGCAGGGCAGCCACCAACCTGAATGGAGGCAAGAGATGGAGAGCTCCCTGCACATCAGTGAAGAGGAGTGGAACCTAGAAAGAACTATTGACCTGATGAAGAAAACCCTTAGCTCACTAAGAGAGGAGAAAGCTGAATACTGCAGCCACAGCAGCACCTGGGGCTGCAACTGGAGAGACAGTGGGGGGGGGGGTTCCGGTACCTGCAACACCAGGACCGTCTGCTGCAACAGGAGCTGCTGCCTAAGTAGTACCCACCCACCCCAGAACCACAGACGGGGATCAGGATAAGGGGCAATACCACCCGTTGTGCAGACAATGATCCATTCAAAGACTTCTGCCCCTGGAAGCAAAGTTCAGGGGGGAGCCACCACACTTGAGGTTTTTCCTAACCCAAGTCCTCAGCTATATGGAAGAATACGGACGGGACATCCCCAGTGACAAAGCCCGCATCCGTATTGTGCAATCCACCTTGGATGAACTGGCTGCAGATGGGGTGGTGAACCTCCATGACTCCAACGCCCCAGAACTCAACGACTTCAACCAATTCTCGTCATCCTTGAGGAGGCAGTTTGAGGATCATTTGGCTGATTGTAAGGCCCAGGAGAGAATAAAAACAGTGAGGAAGGGCAGACGGCCGGTGGCTGAATATACCCAAGAATTCCAAGTCATTGCCAGCAAGCTGAACTGGCCAGAAGACATCCTCCTTAGCCATTTCAAAGACGGGCTAAACTACGACCTGTATGATGCTTGCCTGCCTCGAGGAGACCCACACCATCTCAACGACTGGTATGTCCTGGCAGAGGAGGTGAAGATAGACCTACTGAAGAGGCACCACCAGGGGAAACCATCGGGCCACCCACCAACCGAGCAAACACGCGAGGGGGAAAAACCACCGTCCACGGCTAAAAAATCAACAGGCTGTTTCAAATGTGGGAGAGAGGGTCACCATGCTGCAGAATGCCGCTCAAACTCCCCCCAGCATAAATCAGAGGCATCACCCTCCAAAAGCCTTGGTGGAGCAGTGGGCTAATGCCTCCTTAAGTAACACCAGCTGCCTGCAATTAGTGCAGGTTCGCATCCCACCAGGCTCAAGGTTGACTCAGCCTTCCATCCTTCCAAGGTAGGTAAAATGAGGACCCAGATTGTTGGGGGCAATTAAGCTGACTTTGTAATAATGCCGCTTGGGGTGTGAAAGCCCTAATAAGCAGGCATATACATAGAATGAAGGCTACTGCTAAGCTTGTAAGCCGCCCTGAGTCTTCGGAGAAGGGCGGGATATAAATGGAATAAAAATAAATAAAAATAAAAAGACTAAGGAAGTCCCAAGGCAACCCAAAAGAATCTTCCATGAAGGGGAAAGAAGCTGTAGAGTCCACAACCCCTGCCATGAACTGGGAATGGATTCTGGCCTATACCGCAGAGGCAATGGACACCTCGGAAGACAGCTCAGATCCATTGGTAAGTGGATCCATTCCACCCATCCTTAAGACAGTGACTATATTGACTTCCGGTGGCAACGCCATGCTGAATGGCAGCTTTCTCTGGCTGCCCGTCCTGAGGCTTCCTTAGATCCGTGGAGATGGTAACAATCAGCTGTCCTGTGGCTCATAAATTTCCCCCTCAGGTAGAGGTAGAGCTCCCCAAGGCCTCCCAGAAATATCTGGGGGTTGGAGGGTGAGAGCTCCCACGGAGCCTGAGGCTTTCTTCGAGTCCAGGATGCCTTTGCTCCGAAGCAGGGGCGAAGCCAGACGCTGCATCCACATCTGCGGATTGTAGTGATTTATGATTGATCTTAAAGCAGACAGAGCTGACCAGGAGGAGTAAATTTGCAAGTATTTAAAACTTTAACTCGGGGTGTTTTAATCTTCCCCATACACAAATTTGACTTTGAAAGAGAAAAGATGGCGCCAAAATGTTTTTTTTCTTTGAAAGAATAAAGTGGGAAGAGTCTGTTAAAGTCTAAACAGTACATTGGATTATAGAGTTTTAAAGATTTTTTTATTATTATTAAAGGTTCCTCTTTTTTCTTTTTCTTTTTTTTTCGATTTTATTTTTATTCTGAAGTGCAGAGGGAAAGTGAAAGTGATAAGAGAAAGTGAATTGTAGCAAGTTGGAAAATGGCTTCAAGATGGCAGGCAATTCCTGTTGTTTCTAAAACTTTAATTTCCTCTCCTGTAACACAGCCTGCAACGCAATCCACTTCAAAGCCCATATCCCCTCCACCTTCTCCTTCACCACCAGCACTTACACTTAAAGACCTGCAGGATGCTTTGAAGCTTCAAGCACAACAAATGGCTCAACAAATAAAGGAAGAGGTGGCTGATCTTCTTGAGTGTAAAAATAGAGAGAAGACATTTTGCTTGCACTTCAAGGGCTGGCTGCACATATTGAATGTTTAGATGATCGTGTGGATTAGGTTGTGGAAAATAGTGAAAAACTTGAAAACAGAATTGCTAAAGCAGAAAATAAAATTGATAAAACTGAGGATGAGGTGATTATTTCACAATATAAAAAAATGGAATTTGCTTTGAGAATAAGGGGGTTGAAAGAAAACCCTCGAGAGGATTTACAAGAGGAGGTGATTAAGCCCCCATCTTGGGATGGGATCCTAAGGAGCTATCAAGGGAGGTGGATAAAATTTTCAGGGTCAATTCCTGGATAGCGAGGCAGAAAAATTTACCTAGAGATGTGGTGATTTATTTTTCTAAAAGGTCACTTCAAAATGCAACCATCCAGGCCTTCTATCAACAGAGACTTGAAATTGCAGGTCAAGATATTATAATTCTGAAAGAAATACCTCCTAAAATGTTGAGAAAAAGAAAGGATTTTGGTTTTTTGTCTGATGAGCTTAAAAACCGACAGATTCAGTTCAGATGGGAGATACCTATTGGAATAGTGGTAAACTATGCAGGGACACAATATAGACTTAATACGATTGCAAAGGCAAAAGATTTTTATACCTATGTCCTGAAAACAGGTTCACCACCATCTCCATTACTTAAAAGAACAGAAGAGACTTGGAAGATAAACAACAAGTTGAAGGGGCAACATCACATTTTGTTGGAGAGGCACAATTGGCTGAATCGACTGAACAGAGTTTGCTGTTAAAGGGTGATCCAAAAGAACGGAGAATAACGTGTGCTGCACATAAACATAAAGAAAAGGAGCAACTGAAACAGAAGATGGACTCTAGGCCTATGATACGAGGCCCTGTTACTACGGAGCCGGTGGGAGGGGCGCGACTGAAGAGACCAACTGCGGATCTTCAGGCAGTGTTCCAGAGGCTCCAGGTCGCTAAGAATGGCGATAAAGTTTTTGACATGGAATGTTAATGGCTTAAATTCACCACAAAAAAGAAGGAAAGTATTTCACTACCTGAAGCAACATAAAAATGATATTGTTTGCTTACAAGAAACTCATATTTGTGCAAAAGATCAAAAGAATTTGATTAATTCCCAGTTGGGATTACATTTTATAGCATCTGCTCCAGATAAAAAGAGTGGGATGGTTATTTATCTAACATTAATTGAGTCTGATCCACAGGGAAGATATGTTATTATTGAATTATTGTTACAAGGCAAGAAAATTCTCATTGTTGGATTATATGCTCCTAATCAACAGCAAAGAAAGTTTTATAAGTTTTTACATGATAAATTAACTCAATTGGATTATAAATCTGTTATTTTGATGGGTGATTGGAATGGTGTTTTGGATTCAAGCAAGGACAAGAAGGGATCTTCTAAAAACTCTCCTAACTATTCTAGATTGCCTAAAGTTTTTTTTATTTGAAAGATGATTTGGAATTAAGAGATATTTGATGGGAGTGAAACTTGGAGGACAGGGATTTTACTTTTTTCTCAGACAGGCATCAATCGTTTTCCAGAATTGATTTTTTTTAATTACTGGTGATCTTATTTCCAGGGTCAAGAATGTCAAGATTTTTCCTAGAACATTGTCGGATCATAGTCCTGTATGGATGGAGCTATTTTGGGAAGATGGGATCAGAAGATCTTGGAGATTGAATGAAAATTTATTTAGATATGATGTACTTTCAGAGAAATGTAAAGATTATTTGAAAGAGTTTTTTGTTTTGAACATGCATAAAGGAACACCGATTGAAATGGTTTGGGATGCTAGTAAAGCTTATATGAGGGGGATTTTGATTCATATGAATAACGGTCATAGGCGTAAGCAGATGCAAAAATGTAAAGAATTGGAAGAGGAGATTAGATTGAAGGAGAAAGCTTTTATTTTGAATCCATCAGACAAGAGACTAAGGATTTCAATAAATTTGTTGAAAGAGCAATTTAATATGTTAATGGTGGATCAGGTTGCAACTAATTTGCGATATGCGAAGCATAATACCTTTTGTAACGCAAATAAGCCTGGTAGGTGGCTAGCTTATCAATTAAGGAAAAAACAGAAGTTATGTACTATAGAGAAAATAGAATATAAGGGTAAAGAAACATATGAACAAAATTTGATTAAAAAGGGTTTTTTGGATTTTTATGTAAAGTTATATGCTAGCGAGAATATACAAGCCTTAGATATAGATAAATATTTACAGGAAGCGCATATTCCTATGCTTTCATATGAACAACCTGAAGGGATGAATTGTTTAATTACTTCTGAGGAAATTATATTAGCAATTAAACAGTTAAAAGTGGGTAAGGCTCCTGGAACAGATGCCTTAACAGCAATTTATTATAAAACCTTACTTGCAGAGATGGTAGAACCTTTAAAGGAATTATTTAAAAATATCCAGGCTGGAGGGGAAGTGCCTCCATCCTGGAGAAGGGCTTTTATATCATTGATCCCAAAGGAAGATCAAGATATTACTCAGCCTAAGAATTATAGACCTATATCGCTTTTAAACACAGACTATAAGATTTTTGCAAAAATATTGGCAAATAGATTAATGCAAGTCTTGAAACAAATGGTTCATACTGATCAGTCTGGAATTATAACTGGAAGATATATGAAATATAATGTAAGACAAATAGTTAACTTAATTGAGTATTTGGATAAGAACAACCAAGTCCCCACAGCATTGATATTTTTGGATGCTGAAAAAGCTTTTGATCAGTTGAATTGGCAATTTCTATTGAAAGTTGTGGAGAAGATGAATTTTGGGGATAAATTTTTGCAATCTATTAAGGCCATATATCAACAACAATCGGCACAAATTATAATTAATGGGGGATTAACAGACACATTTAAAATTGAAAAAGGTACAAGACAGGGATGTCCCCTATCACCATTACTGTTTGTCTTAACATTGGAGATTTTATTGATTAAAATTTGGGAATCAACTAAAATAAAGGGAATAAAAATAAAGCAGAATGATTATATAAATTAAATTAAAAAAATTAAAAAATTATAGGTTAAGAGCATTTGCGGATGACTTGGTTGATACATTATCCCAACCGATTCAATCGATTATAGATTTGATGGAAATTATAATTCAATATGGGAAAGTTTCAGGTTTTAAGGTAAATAATAATAAGACTAAAATATTATCTAAAAATATGACCATGAATGAAAAGGAAATGTTAGTAAAATTGTCAGGTTATGAAATAGTGAAAAAGGTTAAATATTTGGGAGTATATATTACAGCTTCTAATGTGAAATTATATAAGAATAATTATGAGATGTTATGGTTAAAAGTACAAAAGGATTTAGATAATTGGAAAAAATTACAATTATCTTTGTTGGGAAAAATTGCAGCTGTTAAAATGAATGTTTTTACCAAAGTTTCTCTTTTTGTTTCAAATGATACCTATTTTGAAAAACTTAAGATTTTACAAGACGCACGGGAAAGAGGAGGACTTAAGGTGCCTAATTTGAAATTATATTATGATGCAGTGGTTTTAACACTGGTTAGTGATGGGCTTAATTTAACAAATAAAAGTATACTTTATCTTGAGGGATGGGACTTATTATATGGGTGGCATGCTTATTTGATTTATGATAAAAAAGTTGACAAAATATCATATTTTAAGAAGTGCTTTATTGTGTGTTTGGAAAAAGTATTATTATAAGTTGAACTATAAAATACCAATTTGGGGGATTCCTGGACACACAATAGAGGGTGTATCTATGGGTGTGAATTTGGATATGATTTCTTTTTTTTTTATTGAAAAGTTTTAAAATACAATTTTCCTTTGAAAAACCCCCCTTCCCCCTCCCTCCTCCCCTCCCAACCTCCCCCCTATCTCCCCCCCTCCCCCTCTCCCTCCTCCCTCCCCTGCCTCCCCCCCTCTACTTCCCCTCCTCCCCCCCTCCCCCCTCCCCCCCCGACTTCCCAGAGCAAAATACAAGGTATATATCTAATTTGGATATGATTTCTTATAAGCAATTACTTAGATTGGTAGGGAATGATTGGCAATTAAGATTGTTAGCTGAGTTAAAACAAGAAAATATCATACAGTCTTGGTTTCAGTATACTCAACTGCAAGCTAGGTGGAAGTTAGATCAGAAGGTTGGTTTGACACTGATGGATTATCTTCACTGAGACCAAAGAGGAGCATGTTAACCTAGTCAGAGCAGTCCTGAAAAAGTTGCAGGCCGCCCACCTATATGCCAAATTATCAAAATGTGAATTCCACCAAGAAAGAATAGACTATCTGGGGTATCGCATATCCCCAGAGGGCATCGAAGTGGACCCTGAGAAAGATAGGGCAGTATTAGAATGAGCACCCCCCTGCACATGGAAGCAATTGCAAAGTTTCCTGGGATTTGCAAATTTCTACCGCCAATTCATCCCTTCATTTGCCCAAATAGCCCTGCTCCTCACAAACTTGTTGAAAATGAGCGGGGGGGTCCCCAATGAAAACCAGCCAGCCTCTGAAGTGGACAATGCAATGTCAAGCAGCATTTGAGAGGCTAAAGAGAGTTTTTTCTGCTGAACCTGTCCTGAGATACCCAGATCCCGATAAACCTTTTGTAATACAGGCAGATGCTAGCGATGTGGCGGTGGGAGCCATATTATTACAGGAAAATGATGAGGGGGCCTTGCAACCATGTGCATATACATCCAGGAAACTCACAGAGAGAGAACAATGTTGGCCCGTGTGGGAAAAGGAGCCTTATTCTGTGAGATGGTCATTACTTACATGGCACCAGTTCCTGGAAGGAAATAAAATCCCCTTCCAGGTCTGGACAGATCACAAAAATTTGGAAGCACTAAAAACACTCAGGAAACTCACTCCTATGCAAGCCTGCTGGTCCCAACATTTTCACCAATTCAATTTCACTCTCAAACACTTATCGGGGGGAAGAATTTCCTGGTGGATGCATTATCTTGCATGCTTCAATATAACAGCACACGGGCCACTGACTCTAAGCCACTTGTGCCTAAACAACAACTGGCAGCACCAATCACCACCAGGGCCCAAGCTAAAATGAAGCCGAAGGTGGATAGCCAAACTGGAATAGAATTCCGAAAGTCTTTGGAAACCGATGAATGGGTCCAGAAAAATAGACATGTGTGCACAATTAAAGATGGACTACCCTGGGTGGGTGAGACGTTATACATACCTACTACCCAGAGGATCAATTTCATGCAACTGTGCCATGATACAAAATCAGCAGGACATTTCGGGTTTGTAAAAACCCTACACCTAACTAAAAGGCAATTTTGGTGGCCATCCATGAAAAAGGACATAGAAAGCTATGTGGGCAGCTGTCAAATTTGTGTGATGGCTAAGAGGCTGCAAGGGAAATCGCCAGGACTGTTACAACCAGTGGCAAACCCCTCAGCCCCATGGAAAGAAATAGCCATGGATTTTATAGTGGAACTACCAGAAAGCAATCGGAACACTGTAGTCTGGACTGTCACAGATCTGTTTTCCAAACAGGTGCATTTCATACCTTGCCAAAAGATCCCGACTGCAAAAGCCTTAGCAAAACTTTTCATGCAGCATATTTACAGCTTGCATGGGGCACCACAACGCATCATATCTGATAAAGGGGTGCAATTTATGTCAGCATTTTGGAAAGAATTTTTATCCCTTTTAGGAACTACTCAGGGACTGACATCTAGTCATCATCCTCAATCAGTCAATGTGAAAAATGTAACTTGAGCAATATTTAAGATGCTTTATTAATTTCCAGCAAACAAACTGGACGGACCTACTGCCTTTCGCAGTAGTAGCATATAATAATGCAGTCCACTCCAGCACAGGTTACACTCGTTTTCAAGTAGCTACCGGTCAAAGTTTCAACCCCATGCCAGAAATAACCCCAAATGAACCGGTAATTCCCGAACTGAAGGAATGGATTGCTCAATTAGAAAACATCTGGCCAATCGTTAGGAAAGCTTTAGATGAAGCTAGACAGGCATACAAGACACAGGCAGACAAAAAAAGAGTCAATCCCATACCATTCAGGGTGGGAGAGATGGTATATTTATCCACAAAATACCTTAAATCACTACAATCCTGTAAAAAAACTCGGACCAAAATATATTGGACCTTTTCCAATTAAAAGAATCATAAACCCAGTAACAGTTGAATTAGGACTACCCAAAAATCTTATGCAGATACACCCAATTTTTCACTGCAGTTTACTAAAAAGAGAATAACAGCCACCCCTACGAATAAGAACCCCACCACCACCACCTCCCATCATGGTGGAAGGAGAACAACACTTTGAGGTGAAGGAAATCCTAGATTCCAGGAAACACCATGGAGCAATTCAATATCTAGTAGCTTGGAAACACTTCCCCTCCTCAGAAAATGAGTGGGTCAATAAACACCACATCAGAGCACCAAAGTTGCTTAAGAGGTTTCATACAGAATATCCTAACAAACTGGGCTAACATTTATATTTTATTTTCTGTACAGATGGACCTATCTTTCTTTTAAGGAGAGCAGATTGTCAGAATCCATTTATATCCCATTCCTAAATCCCTATCTGTATACCCCTAAATCTCACCCCTCACTGGATTCTGCCATTCCCAAGGAGGAGAAGAGAAGATGTTAATTGGCCATCCCTATCTATTAGATGCAAGGTTGTTTATTCAGCCTGCCTGGAGGCCATCATCAAAGACCAGAGAAAGACCCTTTGAACTGAGAAGAACAAAGAAAGGGGTGGGGAGAGAGAGAGATTCTGGTTTGTATCTCCGATTGGAATCTGAAGTGGAAAAAATAAATGTCGTAAAGGCATGGAACATCCCTTTTCCCATGGAAGGTTTTAACACCTGAACCTTAATTGATCTGGGACTGACCAAATGCACCGAGGGGAGGGGTTTTTTTACTCAGGGACACTTTAAAAGTATCAATCTGCAACACAGTTTCCAGATCCTGTCTAGATTTTCCACTGACAATCATGTTTTAGTAAAAGTTCCTGCTTGGACAATCCTGTCTCCAAGAGTTCTTCTTTCCTAAGATGTGGATTGGGGTGGTCCTGACAATATGTAAGAATGTGGGGAGACATTTGATTGACATCAGTGGATGACTGCCTCTCTGTCATATAAAGGAGACACGGCATTTAGAAAGAAAGGGGTTAGACTGAAATATAATCTCTTTTTCTTCTTCAAGTCAAAGATGTGCGACTGATTTAGCTTTGCAAGTCAGATGTTAATCAGCAATTGTTGTTGCCACTAGATGGCAAAAGAGAATGGGGCTATAAGAAATCTGATACGTTATGGAAACTGATGCTCATTTTGAAGTCTGCTGGAAATGCATAATTGGATAACTTAATCAAATTACTATGATTTCTTTTGTCAAGTTTACTTATGAAAATTCTTGCCTTATGTGGCTAAAATTTGACTACAAGAATGGCCTATGGATTTTGCTTAAGGGGCTTCTGTTGTGTGCCTTCTATTTTTGTGTTCTTCATCCCTTTTTCTAAGTGAACAGGCATAGTAATACAAGAGATCACTCTCCTAAATTCAAATATCTATTCATATTTGAATAGATATTCATGATTATATAACAATCATGATGCATGTGATATCACTGAGACATGTACTAGGTATCTATGATTCATATTGTAGGCCTAAATCTATATGTATCCTTTATATGGCTTCTTAGATATTTTGCACTGATAGACAATATTTTCATGTCACTTCATTTAGCTTTCTTATTATCCCCCATTAAAAATTACTGCATTATTCTTGAATAGTCTTTAAAAAACTCTTTAAACCTAATTTTAAAAATATACTTTATTTTTATTTATTTTTTGTAACATTTACCTGATAGTATCATTTCCAAAGCATCCCAAATCGCCAGTTCCAAGATCATCTGCCATTAGGATCAAAATGTTAGGTTTTGACATGCTGGTTACCCAGATTTGGAAAAATAAGATGGAAACAAGCAAAACAGTTGAATAACTGTAAAAATAAGAGCAATATTACCAGTAGGTTAGAATTTTCAGAAAGAAAATGTCCCACAATCGTCACAGGTAGAGGTTTTCTTCAACAAAATCACATACAGAATGAAAGACCTTCTGATGCCAAAGTTTTAATGAAATGTTGTAGCTTCTTCTCTAACTTTTGGTTGCCTCTTTTCTTAATTGGAAAATGGACCATGGTGATATTTATTCAGGAAATATGATATTAATTTGCACAAACAAGTTGCTTTTTTCAGCCAGACAGTAGAGAATTTGAGCTGGATTTGAGCACATCTGAACTTTCAATGAGCAGAGTTATTAAATGTAGGATCCAATCTGGGTTGGTCACCAGGACCAGAAGTTTTGTCTTCCAAACTTTCAGACTTGTGCTGGAGCCCATCTTCAGGGAACTTCTCTCTAGCAGAATGTATGCTGTTCTGTGTGTGGTATTTATGGTGCCTGCTGTAAGTGGCTTTTTAGATGTTGATTGGGGTGCATCAACAAGAGTGCTGATTTACTACCAGCCTATCAAGTACTTAGAAGGCAAGGGCTGAGCTGCACAAGCAAATGACAGCTACCGGTAAGCACTTAAAAGCCAGCCATCAACACACCCCAATCAACATCTAAAAAGCCACTTATAACAGTCCCAGTCCCTTATTTAAACTTGAGATACCATATCAATCTAATCAGATAACCCAAGCGGAGACTTCTTGATCAAGCAGCACTTTATTTGATCAAATTAAGCAGCTGGATGGCCAAAAATCTGGAATGCTGGCAGTACACCTTAGAAAGTTGATAGCATTGCTTTATAAACTTTGTAAGCCAATGAAAATCAGACAACAGAGCCATTACATCATAAAGAAGACATCAATCATTCCTTAATCCTTCCTTCAGTATATCGCATCCATGTACATGTTTCCCAAGCTTGCATGAGATTTCCCTGGTCCAAAAGCTGATTACAAAAAGCAAGAAAGCAAAAGTTAGATTAAACAATTTTTCTTTGTTCCAAAACCCTTCAATACCATACACAGAACACCACACACTTTGCTAGAGAGAAGTTCCCTGAAGAATCCCAAAACTCAGAAGACAAAATCTCTGGTCCCAGTGACTGACCCAGATTGGATCCTGGAACATAATCCTGGGACACATATATTCACCTTCATTTGTGAAAGCTTTGGGCAACTAGCGCTTCAAATAGTTTCACTTTTGAAATCCTTCACAGCACACAAGGCATCCATTTACAAACAGCTACACTTCCTACACTGATGCACTCAAGAAGGGGTCATTCCATGCAGCCTACAATACCGACCTCTGTTCAACTCAGAGATGGGCAGATGTACCACAAAAGCATTCAGCAAATATATGTTAGAGGTCTTAATCAATGACTACTATTTACAATTGGGCATATATAAACAGAGCTATCAATATACCTAAGGTGCATTGCCTATCACAACTTAAAGAATTAGTTACCCACTTAGAGAATGAAAAATAGGCAAGAGAAAGGAAATAGTTGTAAGATAAAAGTCAAAAGTTTAAGCCAAATCTGAAACCTGTGCAAACCTGGTCCCTAATTTATCAAACAATTAAGCCAGCAGGAACTACACATACTTGAACATGATGAGGGATTCAACACACAAGATGCCAAACCAAAAGAATTCATAGCCACATTGGAATTCATATTCAACAAAGTAGAGATAGAAGAGCCAGATAAACATGCTATCAGACAAAAATTATAGGCAATGCTGGTCTCACACAAACCAACAAAACACTCAATCCAAAGCAATGCACATTGAAAGACCTGAAACAAGATCAGGATATCATTATGCTCAATGGTGGTGATGAACTGCATAGATTATGAAATGAAGGCATTCAATTTGCAAAGACTTCAAAGATGAGAACAATGATCACCCAACTGAATGCTTATTTTAGCCAACTCCAACAAAACAACTGTATAACGAAGAAGGAATGGTGGAAAATGAGAGGAACAGATGCTGCTCCAGCAAAATTCTATAGACTCCCCAAGATACACAAAGTAGGAGTCCCTCTCAGACCTATTATAGTGCTAAGAGACACTGGCTAAATGGCTGTCAGAACACTTAAGCTTCCTGACCCAACCCTCAAACAGCACAGTCACATCATCCATACAATTTCTGACAAAACCACAAGGCTTAAATGTGGCTCCTGAAGAGATTATGGTCCCCTTTCATGTAGTGTCTCTATTTACATCCATCCCTCCCCACTTAGCATATGAAGTAATAGATAGAAACTAGAAGAAGAGTACAACACAGATCAGAACAACCTAACCAGGATACAAATCATGAAGCTACTCCAATACTGTCAACACACCTTCTTCACATTCAAAAGTGAATGTATGAACTAATAAAAAGAAAACCCATGGGTCCCCCAATATCAGGAGTCATTTCAGAAAATGTCCTCCATGAACTAGAACACCATGTGTTTCTGAACTATGCACCTAAATTCTGGTGCTGCTGCATGGATGACACATTTGTCATCATCAAGAAAAATGCACTTAAAAGATTTTAATACCATACTCAACTCTTCTCTGACATACATTTCATAATGGAGAAAGAAACAGCTAGGCAATTACCATTTTTAAATGTACTTATCAACAGACAAGAGGATGGAAGCCTAGAAACTACAGTTTATTGCAATGCCACCAACACTCCACAGATGGTGAATTTCAGAAGCAACCATCCACTGTCACACAAAAAGAATTGTATCAGAACACTATATGGCAGGATGAGAACTACTGTAGTACCCAGCAAGCCAAACAGCTGGAGATCAGGTATCTATGTGAACAATTCAAGCAGAATGGGTACCCACAATTATTTATCACAAGATGTCTGTGCAACACGGTGGGGAAAGAAAGTAAGAAACAAGGTACAAGACCAACTACTTGGCATACCCTGACTTTTTTCAGTGCAGCAGAGTACAAAAAAAAGTTACAACCCCATCTTTTGCTTTACATTTCTGGAGTATTTCAAGCCATTTCTGTAACAACAAAGTCATACTAATCTTCAAAACTTCATTCTTGTCATCTTCTATTTTTTATTTTTACTCATTTTATTTTTCCTTGGTTTTAATGGTTTTTTTTTGGTGAACTTTTATTTGTTGAGAATTTGAAGGCATACAAATATAAATAAACAATAGTAATATAGCAAGGTCAGATATTAATTTTCAGTCAAATGTAATGTGGTATAGATATATTTTTTGAAATTCTGATAAGAATATGTACCATGAAGATATTTTTATAATACATTCAATCAGGGCTTTTTTTCTCATAGAACGCTCAGAACAGAGTTCTGGCACCTTTTTTGGATGGAACCTTGTAGGGTAGGCAAGGCGGGTTGTATGACATGTGTGAGTTCTGGCACCTTTTTCTTTTACAAAAAAAGCACTGCATTCAATTATATTTAGTTGTCTCCATAGATTAATCAAATTAAATTTATGAATACCAAATATTACTGCAACTCTGTATTCAGTTTTTCTTGGAAGCTTTACTTCAATCTATTGATGGCTACAAAACTATATTAAACACCCTACCCAAATTTTATGGAACATCTGTAGGATTTGTAAAACATTTGTGCAAAATGTCTGATTTACATCCACTTGGCTATAAAACCTTATCAAAACCATTGAATAAAAACACATCAATAATCAACTTCCAATTGATTTCTTACTTAATGGAGCTACTCCTTTTTAGTTTCTACTGATATAAATCTGATCCACAAATGACAATCTGTCCAGTTGTCATTTCCAAAAAAACAAACAAAAAAACAAAACAAAACTCCTGGGACATAATTTTACCAAGAGTATAATACTGTACTTTACTGAAAATCTATACTGGCACAGAAGAAGCGAAACCAGCTCTGATTTCCCATGCAAACACAAGCATAGTTATTTCCCCATTTCCCTCCAAGCCACTCACAGCCAAATACATCCACCAATCACTTCTGTTCATTTTGTTATGAGAAAACAGCCAGGCTTGTTGTCCTTGCAAACTTCCAAAGAAGCCTTGGTTGCCTAGATACCCCCCTCACCCCCACACTTTTGGATTCCATGCCACAAATGCTTCCCTTTTTTGTCACATTGTGAGGGAGGGAGAAAATGTAGGTGAAAGGGTGAATCAGTCTTGACACCCAGTTTCTTGTAAGTATAAATAAATGTTTTATTCAGGGTGAAGCTGAGTTTCTTCTTTTTCTGTTTTAATTTCTTAGGTGTAAGTCTAAATACAGTGACATCATTGTAATGAATGAATGAATAAAGATATATAATTGTACATTTAATTCTAATTACATTAGAATTATATTAGAAAAGTAATATCAACATTACAAAAATAAAATGTTCTTATTTAAGAAGCCAACTTAAAGCTGGCTGTTTAAAATGTAATGTCTAAATTTAATAAAAATGTAGTAATAAACATGAACCATAGAAGAATTGATAGTCATGAAAAATGAGGAAAAAAGAATGACATGAGTATGGAAAAGAAAAAAATAATACTGAGGAGAAGAAAGTGGCAGCCACAAGTACTTAGATTACTGGGAGTGAAGGATGAGACCATACTTTTATCCCTCCTTCCTTCCTCCCTTCCTTCCTTCCTTCCTTCCTTCCTTCCTTCCTTCCTTCCTTCCTTTACAAACTTAAAATATTTCCCAAAGCATCTTATACTTCCTGTCTAATACAATAAAAAACTCATTATAACAAATTTATTTTTTTCTTAGAGAATTGCTATGTTCCTCCCTGACTAACCCAAAGAAAATTGCCTTCTGATCTTATTTTTAGATAATTGGCAGGAGTTTTCAGATCACAGAATTTCCTTACTCAGTCATCTGTATAACAATGTTGCTATGCAAATCAATAAATTGCACTAGAATCTGGCCTGTGGCAGGCAAAGACCTTTGCACTGAGATATCATTCTCTAAAGTAATCATTCTCACAATATGCTAAACCACAAAACAAATCTAGGTAAAATAAGATTGGCATAATATGTGAATGAAGCCACCAAGTCTTTAAACTTGGTTAAGTGTGGTTTGCAAAACCAGCCTTAGATTAACAATATTATCTTCTTGTTTAGAACTTTTCCTAAACAAGTCAGGCATTAATGAACCATCACAGAAACTATCACTATCTGTATAAAATGGTTGTAAGGAGCATTCAGCTTTTCAATTTCAGTTCTCATCCCCAGCTGTCTCCTCAGATTGCTGAAAAACTGCCCACTCTTCTCAGATAAATAAATTCTAGCATAATCCTATCCCTGCTTATGGAGATGCAAAGTCGTTTGAACTGGATTTATGGATATAAAAGCCTTAGAAAGATAACTGTCAACACAACCTACTGTTCTTGCATACCATTATTTACAAGGACAGTCATAGCCACCATTATATGAAAAAGTACTCATAGACATAATTACAAAAACAGATAGAAACAATAACTAAAGAATCTAGCAGTACAACAAACAATATGTCCTGTGGTAAAAAGGAAGATCATCTTCAAAATGAGTATCAGAAACAAAGTTGCTTAAGGCTTCTCTTACCTGGCATTTCCTCCACTGTTAAGCAGCATCATAATGCAACCAGAAGCAGAACTAGAAGAGATTTCAGGACTTCTTTCTTGTTTTGAAATCACTTTCCCCAACCTTGGATTACTTTATAGGTTGTGGCTTAATGACAATACTACTAGTAAAAACTGACACAAATATTTAGGGACAGCATACTTCATTCATTGGCAAGAAGTTTAAAAGCCAAATGTTCACCTTTGGAATTCTAATCTGGAGTGTTAGCAGGGAAAGCAGGGTCATTTATCTGAGTCTCCCAAACATTTTTGGTTATTCATTTACTTTTAAGTAGAGTTTGATACAGTAACTTGCTGACTGAGTACCTAATGACTAAAAATGGTAAGAGCAGAGTTATAGTTCCACTTTAGGTATATAGCCAGGTTATCTTGCACCTCTCTCTCAGCCCTAGGAAGGAGACAATGGCAAATCACTTCTAAAATCTTTCAAAGAAAACTACAGAAAATTGACCAAGCAACTACTAGGAGTCAATACTGACTGGAATGTGTGTGTGTGTGTGTTAGATGTTTTTGTGCCAGCCATGGCAGTTCCCCAAAAGGTTCCCCAAAGAGGCATCTTTGCTCCCACTGGTGGGTCAGGGGTCTCTGGCCCCTGCAGCCCCATTGGAGAGAGTTAATGGCCCTCCAGGCCCCTCACTCTCATTGGTAAGGGAGGGGCTGGGGACCCCCATAAAACCTATGCACAGGGGCTGCTCTTTAGCTCTTGTTCAAGCTCCCTCTGGGACTGATCCATGGGCTCAATCCAGGCATGGATGCCTCCATGCCAGGGAACTCTTTCTCTCTACTTTATCTTTAAATAAAGCTTCATCTGATTGCATCCCTGCATGATGCCTTTTTCTTGGAAGCACCTCAACGAACCATCGGTCTTGTGAGGCCATCTCACAAATTGGTAGCAGAGGATGGTTTGAGGCAATGCTTCCAAGCCAGCAGCTAGAAGCAAGATGCCTGGAGGTTCCAGCAAGAACCCATTTGAGACGGATGGCAGGAGATCCCCGATTGTAACCAGGAGTCTTCAATCAAGGACGGCAGCCCTGCATCCAGCCCCTGATGCAAGCTTTGGTCCAGGTGAGAATACAGATGACCTCTATTCCCCCAGAGGACACAGCGGAGCCAGGGACCCCTTCACATGCCTCCCTACAGCCGCAAGCCACGGAGGGAAGCATGGAAGGCCTGCAGTCCATCCAAGACTGCCCAGACACCAGGGAAGCGGCCCGGGTCAGGGCCAAGCGCAGAGTGGACCAGATGACTGAATGGGAATGCAGGGAGCTGCTCCAAATGTTCCTTGCAGCACAAAGGACGCCACAAGCTTCTCCATGAGGGATGCCAGTGCAGGGGGCCTCTGGACACCGGGTAAGTCCTTCCCCAGCACCCACAAGGCCCCCTAACATGGCACTGGCCACCCTGGGGGACCCCAGGACCCCGGAGCTTTTGGCAGGAAATTCCCACCAAACTGTGATCTGCATCTTCCGGGGCCAACTGGAAGCAACATGGCAGCCCCCAGGACACCAATGTGGTTTGATAGGCCTCAGTCAAGCCTCGAGGCCCAGCAACCGGTGGCATCCAGCCGAAGTGGCACGCAAACTGCCCGGTCTTCCCCACCGGAAAGCCTCAAAGCCTATGATAGCCTTGAACCCTGCCCAGCTGCGCCTGCCACAACAGAGCTTAAAACAGCCATCCAGGCCCTGGTTGTGGCCCTGGAGGCCACAATGACTGTGTCCTCGACATTAGGGGTAGCCAGCCTCCCTCGCTACCCCCAGGAGCCTGACTGCTGGGGGCGTCCAGTCCGGGGCCCCCCAGCTACACCCGGTGTCTCCAGAGGGCCTCCGAAGGAGCTCCAGGGCCTCCGACCCTCTCCCCAAGGCCTAACTTCCAGGAGGTGTCTGGCCTGGAGCCTCCCAGCTACGTCTTGCAACACCAGAGGGCCTCTGGGGAACCCCCGGGCCCTCTGGCCTACTTTTCACCACCGCCCAGATGCCCTGCTTGCCAGATGGTCTTCGGGGGACCTCCGGACAAGGCCCCCTCTTCCAGCACCATCTTCAGCCACCTCCAGGGTCTTCAGGACCAGCGATGGGCTCCTCCGGGTGATCCTCGGCATCTCTGTGCCATCCCGGCCCCATCCTGCAGTCTTCACCCCCCGGTGAGTGTTCCAGTGCCGGGGGGCTTCAGGAGGAATCTTCAGGGCTTCTGCGGCCTTCAGCCCCTCTTCAGGCCCAAATCCCGGCCTGCAGGCCTAGGCCTGGGCCTGGCCCAGAGGCAGAGAGAGACATCCGCTCCCTCCACCTCCTGGGCTCAAATGAATTTTGAGCATGCCCAGTCGGGGCCATCTAAAAATCAGACAAAAATACCAACACCTGCCAGCAAAGGGATCCCTCTTCCATTCACCTCAATGGAGAGCTCACAGATGTATAGAAATGGACAAAGAGATGAGGGAAATTCCCTTTACTCCCACAGCCCTACATCTGCTTCTGCCCTCTCAAATATTTTTAAAAAACTGCATCTTGGGGGGGGGGGAATTTCAGCAGTTGGAGTAAAGAAGTGCAGGTATGCCTATTAGAGCAAGGGACTCTAGAGATGGTTCTGGATCCTCCACCTCTTCCCTGGGGACCCCAAGAAGAGTGGTATCATAGAAAAACATATACCACTCTACTGAACTCACTAGATACTAACTTGTACCCCAGCATTCCAGACGGGCTCACAGCTGGCGAAGTTTGGTGGTTGTATAATTTATTCAACAGCGACAGCATTGGTTCTGTTCTGTACCAGCCTGCTACCGGCCCTGCAGAAAAGGCAGGGGCAACCCCTTTTACAAGAAGGCAAGAGGCTGGAATTACGCCTGCCAAATTTATTGCTACAAAAACAAATAGAACAAGACACGAACCAAGAAAAAGGAGCTTTTCAAGTGGTTGCCTTCAGCAAACCAGCCCTCCCACGCATTCCCCCTTAAATACAGTTCAGGACGTGGCTTCTCTCTGCCTCCTTCCGAGGAGCCCCATTGCCTTCCTCTGTTTACTCCTGATTGACTGCCTCCTGCGTCGGGTGTCCTTGAACAGGGCCAGCTGTGGGTCATCTTCATCCACGCTGTTAGGCTCACACAGCTGGGTCTGCGTCGTGACCAGATGAGAGGGGCCTGGCTGAGGGCTCTCATCAAGCTGTCCAACCCCCTCAGCAAGCTCTTCAACACCCCCCTCCTCCTCCTCCTCTGAGTCGTCCAACCCAACTGCCGAACCCACAGGCTGACCCTGATCACAACACTATCCCACACCGCAGGGCCCTTCCCCTGGGTCTGCCAATCCGGATGCGGTCGGGATGGAAATTTTTCATGAAAAGCGGTCACCAACGCAGGGGTATGAACGGCGGTCGCGTCTTCCCAGGTGAAGTCCTCTGGTCTGTAACCTTTCCATTCAATCAGGTACTGGAAACGACCTTTCAGCCAACGGGAATCCCTGATGCTGGCGACCTCGTACTCGGGGGTTCTGCCTCCATCCTAATGGGGTCCTAATGGGGGAGGTTCCGCTCGGCAGAGTGGACAGGCCTGTTGCTCGGGGACCAACAGAGACCGATGAAAAACTGGGTGCACGCGCAGGGAACGTGGCAGAGTTAAGCGATAGGCGACCGGATTGATGACAGCCTCGACTGGGAATGGTCCTAAATATCGGTGATCTAACATTCTCACTGGCCGTGTTGACGGTAGGTTCCTGGTGGACAACCAGACCCGATCTCGCACCAATAGTGGAGGCGTATCCCGTCTTGACCGATCAGCAAACCTTTTGTAATCGGCCTTGGCCTTCTCTAACTGACGTCGCACCAATTGATGGATCGCCTGTAACTCTGCCATGAAGTCGTTTGCTGCCAGCTCCAGTGAGTCCACAGGAGAAAGGGGGAAAAACCGGGGATGATATCCCACATTGGCCAAGAACGGTGTCATCTGTGTGGAGGTGTGCTGCGAATTGTTAAATGCAAACTCAGCTATGGCCAGATAGTCCACCCAATTGTTTTGCTGCAGATTGACGTAGCAGCGCAGATATTGTTCCAGGATACCAAACCCCACCTTATCCCGGTCAGTGGGGAAATCAGCTGCTCTCACGCTGATAAAGAGCTGGCATTGTCCCAGGAAAGCAGGAAACAGTTCTGGATTGCCAGTAAATTTATCCGGCATTGCAACTTGGCATTTTCTCCTTGGTGGGGGTGATGGTGGGGGTGCAGCATGGACCTGAGCTTGCAGTTGAGCCACCTGAGCTGCCAGCAAAGTGAGTTGCTGGGAGAGCTGGGCATTCTCAGCACGTAGCTGCTCCATAATATTTGTAAGGGGTGGGAGGCTGAAGGCAAACTGTTCTGTACCAGCCTGCTACTGGCCGTGCAGAATAAGCAGGGACAACCCCTTTTACAAGAAGGCAAGAGGCTGGAATTATGCCTGCCAAATTTATTGCTACAAAAACAAATAGAACAAGACACGAACCAAGAAACAGGAGTTTTTCAAGCGGTTGCCTTCATCAAACCAGCCCTCCCACGCATTCTCCCTTAAATACAGTTCAGGGTGTGGCTTCTCTCTGCCTCCTTCCGAGGAGCCCCATTGCCTTCCTCTGTTTACTCCTGAATGACTGCCTCCTGCATCAGGTGTCCTTGAACAGGGCCAGCTGTGGGTCATCTTCATGCATGCTGTCAGGCTCACACAGCTGGGTCTGCATCATGACCAGATGAGAGGGGCCTGGCTGAGGGCTCTCATCAAGCTGTCCAACCCCCTCAGCAAGCTCTTCAACACCCTCCTCCTCCTCCTCCTCTGAGTCATCCGACCCAACTGCCGAACCCACAGGCTGACCCTGAATCACAACAGGTTCGACCACCAGACTCACATCTCAGTTTTATAACACCAAGCTGAGTTTTGGGGCTAACATGGCTGAGCACCTGGGAAAATTGAACGCGCTCAGGGCAGCACTGATGTTCAGAGACTACCCTGTAATTGAGGCGAACATGATCGCTGTCATTCTGGCTTCCCTGGACAAAAATTGGAGCAATTTCATTGTTTCACTGGAGGGGACCAGGAAGGAAGCCATGACTCTGTCCTACCTCACAGGGAGGCTCAATGAGGAGGACAGGAGGCATAGAGATGTAGGAGAATATGCCAGAGCCACCACTCAGCACGCCAGCAGGAGGCACCACAACTCAGAGCAGGTTAATGCTCTACTTAAGTGTTTCATCTGTGGCTCTGAGGGGCATATGAAGAAGGACTGCCCCCATCACCAGCAAGGCCCCAGGCATGGTTCCAATCAAGGAAGGGGCAATGGGCAGGGAAGGGGGCATGGCGGGGGCAAAGGTGGTGCTAAGGGCAATTTTGTGTGTACTTGTGCTCTCACCCCCACCACAAAGGCTGATAGCCCCACTGGCTTATGGTTACTGGACTCTGGAGCTTCATCTCACATTACCAATATGAAACAAGGTTTTAAAAGGTTAAAGAGAATTAACTCCTCTGTCAAGGTGGCCAATGGTGATAAGGCTTTGGTTGTTGGGGAGGGCACTGTCTCTGTACTGGGGCTGGGAAATGTTGAAGGGGTATTGCATGCTCCCTCCATTGCCAACAACCTATTAAGCATTATCAAATTATGTGACGATGACAGGGTGGAAGTTTTATTTAGCAAAGGGGGAGGTCAAGTCACTCGGTACGAGAAGGTCATTGGGAGTGTTGCCATCATAAATGGTTTGCTATACTTCTCCCCTGAGGACCCAGCCACAGAGGACAGTCCACCAGGTGCTACCTCAGAAGGGGCCTGCGCACGGAAAGAGAGAAAGGCCCCACAGCCAGCCCCAAGGCTGTCTAAGGAGGGCAAGGCCGAAGCGGTTGCACCCAAGCCGCCTCAGGGATGGGAGCCCCACGGCTTTCCAAGAGCAGTGTGGACAAGACACCCGAACCTCAGCAGGCACCTAAAGCAGGTAAGCCCAAAAAGGAGCCTAAGGTGCCGGCACCGCTCAATGCAACCAGAGCCAAGAGGGTGTCAGTGGGGAAGCCGCTCCCGGATAAGTGTACCCATCTCTTACACCGAAGATTAGGTCATGCAAGCTTCCCCGTGGTTAAGAAGATGGGAGAGTTTGCCGAGGGAGTCCAGCTCAAGGATTGTGAGGTGTTCCTGGACTGTGCCATCTGTAAGAGGGCAAAGAGGAAGGCTTCTCCCATCCCTAAGGTGTCACTGTGTAAGACTCAATACCCGTACCAACTAGTACATGTTGATTTGGTTGGGCCATTCACACCATCCCTAGGGAAAAGGCAGTATTTTCTCACTGCCGTTGACGACTTTTCACGGTACGGCCATGTGTATACTCTCACAGAAAAATCCAAAGCCTTTGATGCCATAAAATCACTGTACAACTTTGTAGAGACCCAGTATAAGACCACGATCGCACAGCTGTAGAGCGACCGCGGGGCTGAGTTCATGTCCCGAAAATTACAGGACTGGGTAAGGCGTAAGGGCATCTGCCATTTTCTTACAGCGCCCTTCACTTCTGGTCAGAATGGCGTGGCAGAGAAAAGAAATGGAATCCTGCAAACTATGGTGCGTAGTCTGATTGCGGACGCTGGGGTCACGGAATCATACTGGGCAGAGGCGGTGAAATATGCCAATTACACCTTAAACTGCACCTGGAGCAGTGTTGTGGACCAGACCCCATATTTCCTGGTCCACGGTAGGTGTCACTGCACGTTTTTTTTTGTTTGTCAGAAAGTTCATTTCTAACTGTACATTTTCCCCTGCTCTCTGCACCTGTTGTGATAACTTATCTAGTAACCATAGTGAATCCCATATGACTAGCTATGTTATGGTTTCAGTCTGTTTAGTGCGCATGTCTAGAAAAAGTTCTCAGAGTTATTGTTTATTGTTTTATTCACTTTGCTGTTACTGTCTGTTACGTTAGAATGTAGTGAGCTAGCTCTCTTTATAATATATATTTAGTTTTTATATTTTTGTAAGTAAAAGGTATTTAGTAAGATTATGCGTCGTGTTTTTATTGCCTTCCTGCATGCACATCATGCATTCTCTGAAGCACGGTCCTTCGCCCTCTACAAAGGTGATTTTTACCTTGACATTTTGGTATCGAGCATGGTTTGATTTATGTTTTTGGAGATGCATGTTTCCACGGCTGTTATCAGTTAGTGCTAGCGAGGCAGCGGTGATTAACTGCTGAAACATGTCAGGAAGGAAGCCATGGCTAAAAAAGGAGTATATCTGTGGGGCAGCTCCCTTCAACCTTAAGAACTCCGATAGCTTCGGCCACACACCTTGGAGAAGACGCACCTGCTCCTGTCGACGATGCAAGCTCAGTCACTCCTTTTTCTACTTTTCCAAGCTCCCTGGCAGCTGCTTTTGGAAATGTTCATACTCCAGGGGCTCAAGATGCATTTCAAAGGCTTGGAGCGAAACCTAAAGTTCAGCCGAAGAAAATTTCTTCTGCTCCTTCAAGCCCCAAGCAAACTATGCGAGATAGGGCTATGCAAGGCTATTGTGAACAAATTGGGGGTTTTGAAAGGCGTTTGCAGCAGGCAAAGGAATATGTGTCAATGGTTCAGCAATATGAGAGGAATTATGAGCATGAACCGGCCATATTGCCACACCCACAAGGAGAAGCCATATTGCCTCCTTCTTTCCCAAAGCCAAAGTCACGCCCATCATTGAGTGTCATGCAAGACGAATGGGAACCGGAGGCTCCTATGTCACATGATTATGGGCTGTCCCAAAGGCCATACAGAGCCACAGTGATGCCTGAAGCAAATGTTATAGCACCATCTACTGGTGAAGCTGTATTAAGGCATGAATTGGAGCTTTCACTCTCGCAATTGTCTATGGAGGAGTCTTTGCTCAGAGATACAAGATTTCTGCCGTTATCTGAGGCTCCAGCCCCTGATGGTGCTAGGATTCCTATTACTATTGCTTCTCCTGTTAATATTGCTTCTATGCAAGTCCCTCTACCTGGCAGAACACAGCCATATTTAGCCCACATGCAATTGCCACCGGGTTCTTATATGCGAAGGCCAGTGTCATCTGCAGGTTATGCTACTGCACCAGCCCCAGCGCCAGCACCTCCTGCTGGCCAGGGTGGAATAGCAGCTCAAAGACAGTCACAGCCAGCACCAAGACTACCGGCAGCTTCAATGCAACTGCCGCATGTCCAGGCACAGGCACAGACGCCACTGGTGCCCCCTGCAGGTTATGGTCGGATTGCACAACCTGCACAGCCAGTACCCCAATTGTATATTCCTCATCAAACACCTTCCATTGTACCACTGGCTGGTGACTCAAAATTGAAGAAGTCAGGACAGAATTACAGGGCATGGGTCAGTGAGGTTGGACTTTTGTTACGCAGAGAAGGTACTCACATGATGGTGTTTAATCCTCCTGCCCAGCCATGGACTCCTGACATATGGGACTTGGATAATAGAGCATGCACAACATTCTTGATGTCAATGGACACTGAATTGTAGCTCACGTTTTCACAAGATGCAACTGCCCAACAAATTTGGACTCAGTTAGAGACATGTTATCAGCCTACATCAATTGAGTCTAGATGTTTTCTTTTGTCTGAGTTCCATGGTTCCAGATTAAAACCTGGTGAACATATTGGAGCACATTTGACTAAAATGAAAGGTATTAGAAAAGAACTGGGTGAAAAAGGCTATCCTATTGATGATTTTCAAATGATCAGCATTATCATTAACTCTTTGAATCATGAGTGGAAAGATGCTATTTCCAAGATCAATCAAGTGCCTATTGCTCAACGCACAGTGGATCATGTATGCAGAATTTTAGCCGAAGAAGAGGCACTTATGCAAGCTGCGCCACATTTAAGGGAACCACCTGCATCAAGAGCTTCAGCGAGGCGTGCCTTCCGTGGAAGGACCTACGTTCCAAGGATGCCAAGATGCTACATCTGCAATCGTGTGGGACATGCCACCCGGGATTGTCCCCAACGAGTTCCAGCGCCCGTCACATACCAGCCCAGAGGAACAGATTCCAGAGGAGGCAGAGGTAGAGGCGGACGACAAGGTCGTGGTCGTGGTTCCAAGCGTGATCCACAAGCTCCACTTGCCACATTGGTTGTAACCAACGATCCACAGCCTCAACCAGAGTACGACAGACGACTTCTTTGGACTTTGGACAGCGGAGCAGCATTACATGTTACCTACAGAAAAGAGCTTTACACAGAGATGCACGAGCCTGAGCCTGAACTTCGTGAACTTTACTCTTTTTCCAATCATCCTGTTCAGGTCATGGGAAAAGGAACTGTTTATATTGAAGAGCTCGGTGCTCTCATTCCAAATGTTTACTATGTTCCATCTGCCAGTAGTAATTTGCTTAGTCAGAGTCATTTGTCTAGGTTTTCTAATTTTCAGGTCCACCATCTTGAAAAAGCAAGTTATATAGTCAAAGACGGAGATATTGTTGCTGAAACCATGTTGATTGGTGGTGTTTATTACTTAAAACCAAAGTCTAAGCAGCAAGAGCAGGCAAGTATACACGTTCCAAAAAGCACAGGCCCAGAGAGAGACGTCCCAGAGAGAGATCCTGTTGCTACTCCAAAGGTTCCTAATACTGTAATGATAAAAATACAAAAAAAACACAGGTTGCTCACAGCAAGCCTGGGGTTCCTAATAAAAATGCTAATGTTGAGAATTCACTAACAGGTAAACCTTTGCATTCCAGGTGTATCCATAAGTGGCACAGAAGATTGGGTCATGCCAGTTTCCGTGTTCTGAAGAAGATGCCAGAGTTCGCAAGAGGTTTGGATCTAAAGGGGTGTAAGGTGTTCTTGGACTGTGCTGTCTGCAAGAAAGCCAAATCCAAGGCAGCAGCAATTCCAAAACGCGCTACACGCCTGTCAACACACATTTTTGATTTGGTACACACTGACATAGTTGGTCCTTTTGCACCAACACTTGGTTGTAAAAGATATTTCTTGACAATTGTTGATAATTATTCTAGATATGGATATGTATATCCTATGAAAGAAAAATCTGAGACCTTTCAGATCTTTAAAGACTTTGCTAGTCTTGTCTATACCCAATTCGATGTCAACATTGCCAGAATCCAGAGTGATCGCGGTGCTGAATTCATGTCTCAGCGTTTCCAGGACTGGATGCGTGAGAATGGGATAGTACATCAGACATCTGCTCCTTATACTCCAGCTGAAAATGGAGTGGCAGAACGCAGAAATGGAGTTCTGCAAACCATGATGCGTTGCCTCCTTGAAGATGCTAACCTGAGTCTTCCATACTGGGGTGAAGCTATCAAATATGCTAATCATATCATCAACCGCACATGGAGTAGTGTGATAAATCAGACCCCTTATTTCATGTTGTATGGACACAAGCCTGATCTCTCACATCTCCATGTTTTTGGTTCCTATGCTATGGTGAATATTCCTTTAGCCCAAAGAAAGAAAGGGGGTCCTGCAGCAAAAAGGATGAGATTTATGGGCATTGATGATAATTCAAAATGGAGCAAATACATTGACTCTCATCATGTTATTGTGGTTTCAGAATCTGCTACTTTTGAGGAAGATGCTGACTGGTCCAGGATTCATTCTAACGATCCTGGAGTTTATTTTCCTAGAGATGATGTTGCTGATGCCACACAACCTGATGATCAAGATTCACAGGATAATGTTCCTTCCACGAGTTCTTCTCAACCTACTGTTCCGTCTTCGCAAGCCACCGATGTTGCTGCTGGCGACGATAATGAAGATGAGGACGACACAGAAGAAGAATGGACGGTTGGCCCGAGACATTCCAAGAGGTCCACAAAGGGAATTCCTCCAAAACGTTATTCGTGGCAAGTAACAAAAACACCTGTACCTTTGATTTGTAATGTTACACTTCCACCTGAGAAGTTCACACAGATCAAACATCTTCCTGATTCAGAACAAGATAAATGGTTTGAGGCGATGCAGGCTGAAATGGACAGTCTAAAGAAACTTCAAGTGTTTACGCCTGCAAGCCCTCCAGCAAACAAGAAAGTTATTGGTACTCGATGGGTCTACAGGATCAAAAAGAAGCCGAATGGTGAGTCGTTGTACAAGGCCAGACTCGTAGCCCAGGGTTTCGCTCAACGTTATCCTGAGGACTATACAAATACATACTCACCCACAGTGCGGACTGAAAGTGTGAAAATTGCATTAGCCACTGCAACTATCCTTGGCCTGGAAATTTTCCAGTTTGACGTTGAAACGGCTTATCTACACGCTGATCTTGATGAAGAAATTTATGTCAAAGGTCCTCCAGGTTTCCAACAGCAAGAAGGGGATACCTGGTTTCTACACAAAAGTCTTTATGGTCTGAAACAGTCTGGTTTAATGTGGTACTTATGTCTTTCTGAGAAACTAAATTCAATGGGCTTTATTAAGTCCGAAACAGATGAATGCGTGTTTACTAAAAGATCCGGTAATAGGTATGAGATAATTCTTGTTTATGTCGATGATATTGTTTATATTGGTCCAAATAAGCAGATGAGTGAGGTTTTTGCTAAAGCTTTACAAAAGTTTTTCACGTTGAAGTGCTTAGGATGTATTAACACTTATTTAGGTGTTCAAATTGCCAAAACTCAGAAGGGGTTTAGTCTCACACAAGAAGAGAAGATTGAACAACTGTTACATCACTGTAACATGGAGGACGCTAAGCCTGTGAGTATACCCATGCAAACTCACTTTCACATTTTGGCACATGAACCAAGTCCTGAGTTCGAAGATCAAACACTATATCGCTCAGTCATTGGGTCGCTGCTATATATTAGTAGTTGGACTAGACCCGACATTGCACTTAGTGTTAATCTTTTATCACGACATGTAGGCAAGGCAAAACAGTTTCATTGGACATGTGTTAAAAAGTTATTGAGGTATCTAAAACACACCAAAGACATGAAGTTGTTGTTGGAACCAACACATACTGACTATGCAGAGTTATGTTGTTTTGCAGATTCAGATTGGGCGAGTGATAAGAAATCATGGAAAAGTACATCAGGTTACATGATGTTCTTGAATGGATGTCCTGTTTACTGGCATGTGCGTAAACAGAATTTTGTTTCCTGTTCCTCTACAGAAGCTGAGTATTCTTGTGTGTCTGATGCATGCAATTCTTTAACCTGGTTTGATGCTTTAGTCACAGATATCTGGACACATCCGATTCGACTGATCACAGTGTTCTGAACCAGCCCTCTTCTGGCCTTGTAGTAAGGCAAACCCCTATTCAGAAAGAAGAGACTGGAGAGCGTCCAAGGCTAAAAGGCATCTGCCAAGATTTATTACTTAATTAACAAAAACACTAGAGCTTGACTCCTCAAGCGGAAGAGTTGCTTTCAGCAACCAGCCCCTCCCCAAACACTCCTGTTATTGAGAGCTCAGGGCGTGGTCTCCCTGTGCCTCCTCCCGAGGAGTCCCACAGCCTTTCTTTGTTTGTTCCTGCTCGACTGCCTCCTGCGTCGGGCGTCCTTGAACAGGGCCAGCTGTGGGTCATCATCCTCCGCACTATCGGGCTCACGCAGCTGAGAAGAGGTCCCCGGCTGAGGGCTCTGCAAAGCCTCCAAACCATCATCAGCCGGTTCGTCTCCCTCCTCCCCCTCATCTGAGTCATCCGATACATCGGAGCCGGCTGTCGGACCCACAGGCTGGCCCTGAGTCACAACACACAGTGATAGAAGATAATGAATCTGTGGTTTATATTTCTGAAACACGTTTTACAGGTTCAAGGTCTAGACACATTGACATCCGATATCAAAACATAAGGCAACTGGTTAAACAAGGTTTTGTGACATTACAGTATGTGCCTACACGTGATCAAATTGCTGATATGCTGAACAAACCACTTCCTACAGCCCAGCATGAGTATCTGCGTGAGAAGATGTGCCTTACTGGAGTCTTCACTTTGCTGATGAAAGAAGTGGAATGTCACTGCATGTTTTTTTTTGTTCGTCAGAAAGTTCATTTCTAACTGTATATTTTCCCCTGCTCTCTGCACCTGTTGTGATAACTTATCTAGTAACCATAGTGAATCCCATATGACTAGCTATGTTATGGTTTCAGTCTGTTTAGTGTGCATGTCTAGAAAAAGTTCTCAGAGTTATTGTTTATTGTTTTATTCACTTTGCTGTTACTGTCTGTTACGTTAGAATGTAGTGAGCTAGCTCTCTTTATAATATATATTTAGTTTTTATATTTTTGTAAGTAAAAGGTATTTAGTAAGATTATGCGTCGTGTTTTTATTGCCTTCCTGCATTCACATCATGCATTCTCTGAAGCACGGTCCTTCGCCCTCTACAAAGGTGATTTTTACCTTGACAGTAGGAAGCCAAGTCTGGGACACTTGCGTGTGTTTGGCTCCTACGCTTGGGTGCACATCCCCAAGCAGCTGCGGAAGAAGGGGAGATCTGTCTCCCAGAGACTAAGGTTCCTGGGCTATGCTCCTGGCTCCAAGGCCTACCGTTTCCTGGGAGAGGGGGGTAGGACTGTGACTTCCCAATCTGCCTCCTTCGAAGAGGACTCCAATTGGACCCAGATCCACTCAAATGATCTGGGCCCATATGTCAACCGACCCAGCAAGGACACACCGACCACGACATCACCTGAGATGACCACATACCCTGCCACCGACGAGAGTGAGGAACAAGACGAAGATGTCATCCTACCTGGTTCAGATTGGGAAGATGAGCCGTCCAGTCTTGAGGGGGAAGACACGCCGTCTTTGCCCCCAGTGCCGCCTCAGAGACCCCCGATACCCAGCACCTGGGACCGAGGGTCTTCACGTCCCAATTATGAAATGCCGGCGGACGAGGAACCCGCAGAAGAAAAGGGCGGTGAGTGGCAGAAGGTCAGGAGGTCAAAGCGGTCCAACAAAGGGGTCCCGCCAAAGAGAATCGACATTGGGCACATCGCATCCATCAACAGCATTGTGGTCACCCCAAAATTCTTTTCTGAGATCCAGGAGCTGCCCATTGAAGAACAAGAGAAATGGCAGCTCGCGATGGAGCAGGAGATGGCGAGCCTGAAATAGCTCAAGGTCTTCACTCCCCAGCAACCACCAAATGAGAGGAAAATCATTGGCACAATGTGGGTTTTCAAGGCCAAACCACTTGCCAATGGCCTCTACCTGTATAAGGCCCATTTGGTAGCACAGGGGTTCGCCCAGCGCTACATGGAGGACTACGGGAGACCTACTCTCCAACCGTCTGGGCAGAGAGTGTCAAGGCCACCCTCGTAACTGCAGCCACTCTAGGGGCGGAAGTCTACCAATTTGACATCTAGACGGTTTACCTCCACGTCAACTTGGACCGGCAGATCTACGTGAGGGCCCCTCCTGGCTACCAGAAGGAGGGGGGAAAAACATGGGCTGCTCCGAAAAGGGTTATATGGCCACAAGCAGTCGGGAAAACTATGGTACGACTGCCTTAGAAAAAGTTTAGAACGAGTTTGTTTCAGGGCATCCCATGCAGATGAATGCGTTTTCACATGCAACTCCAAGGGTACCACAGAACGGGTGTTTGTTTATGTGGACGACCTCCTATACGTAGGGCCTGACAAGGAAGGGTGTGATGAGTTTGCCAAGGCCCTGGGGGAAAAGTTTACCTTGAAGTCCTTGGGGTGGGTTGACAGGTACTTGGGTGTGCACCTCTTGGCCACTGAGAAAGGATTCGCCCTATCTCAGAAAGAAAGATTGAGGAGTTGTTGGCCAAATGCAAAATGGCAGAATCTAACCCAACGCATAGCCCAATACAAAGTGACTATTACAATCACACTCATGAGGACGGTCCTGAGTTCACAGATAATATGCTTTACAGATCTGTGATTGGCTCCTTGCTATATATCAGCAATTGGAGCAGGCCTGACATAGCTTTAGCTGTGAATCTATTGTCCAGGCATTTGGAACACCCAAAGGAATTCCACTGGACTGCTGTTAAGAGGGTACTTAGGTACCTCAGGGGCACGGCCGATGCTCTCCTTGTGCTGGAGCCAGAGAAGGGGAAGCCAGCCCAGCTCTCTGCTTACTCGGACGCAGACTGGGCTGGTGACACCAAGAGTTGACAGTGCACCTCTGGTTTCCTCATATTGCTAAATGGCTGTCCTATCCATTGGCATGTTAGGCAGCAAAAATTTGTTTCTTGCTCCACGGCCGAGGCGGAATATGCCAGCCTGTCGGACACGGCCAATGATTTGATTTGGTTCGATGCTCTGATAACGAGCATCTGGGCACTTCCTCCTCTGCCCATCCAAATTCAAGAGGACAATACGGCTGCAATTGCAATCTCAGGGGCATATGCAGTGGGCTCTAGGTCCCGCCACATAGACATTCGCTATAAAAATGTCAGGCAGCTTGCCAAAATGGGGTTTATACATGTTGAGCATTGTAATACAACTGACCAGATAGCTGACCTGTTCACCAAACCTGTACCCATTGACTGGCACAACCTTCTGTGTAAGCGTTTGTGTTTGGTCTTCTGAACGTGTATCTGCATGTCTATGACACCTGCTCGCCCCCTCACATACATTCACTGGTCCCTGTCATTGGCTGGCAAGAAGGGGAATTGTTAGATGTTTTTGTGCCAGCCATGGCAGTTCCCCAAAAGGTCATCAGATGGGAGCAAAGGTGCCCTGGTGGGTCAGGTGTCTCTGGTCCCTGCAGCCCCATTGGAGAGAGTTAATGTCCCTCCAGCCCCCTCACTCTCATTGGTAAGGGAGGGGCTGGGGACCCCCATAAAAACCTCTGCACAGGGGCTGCTCTTTAGCTCTTGTTCAAGCTCCCTCTGGGACTGATCCATGGGCTCAATCCAGGCATGGATGCCTCCATGCCAGGGAACTCTTTCTCTCTACTTTATCTTTAAATAAAGCTTCATCTGATTGCATCCCTGCATGCTGCCTTTTTCTTGGAAGCACCTCAATGAACCATCGGTCTCGTGAGGCCATCTCACAGTGTGTGTGTGTGTGTGTGTGTGTGTGTGTGTGTGTGAGAGAGAGAGAGATAGGGAGAGAGAGAGACAGAGAGACAGAGACAGAGACAGAGACATCCGCAAATGCTCTTAACCTATAATCATTCTGCTTTATTATTATTATTATTATTTGTTGCGCTGAGCGACTGATCAGGGTTCTGGCCTCAACTCTTAGAGCCCCGTAACAGGGGTGAGAATTTAGAGGGACCCTCGCAAGGGTGAACACCTTGAATATGGAAGGATCTTGCCCTTTGCCACTGACCCAGTGTGCCGGACGTTCCAACGGTCACACTTGGGAACTGCGATAGCTCAGGGACAGAGTCCTAGGACAAACTGAGGCACCAACACAAGTTTGTTCAAGGTGATAGAGCACAGAGTGCCTGGGGTGGATGTTTTTTGCCCCCGAACAGCTTCGCACACCCTCTTTTTATTAGGCTGTTTCATCAGGGAGGGGGAAACACACTCATGAGGAAGGTCAAAGGAAAACATAACTCATTGTTACAACTGCTAATGAAGAGAGCAAAAGTCATCACAGGAAACAATAAAGCATAGCTTATCATTTACAAATGCTAACAGAGAAGACAAGAGTTATCACAGGAATGCATGACTTGAAAGACATAATCTTGAAGCAGAGACAGTTGCAGGAGACAGGAAGCCATATCTTGAGGCATGGGCAATTACATGAAACAAGTCTTGTTATATATACTTGTAAATGAAGAATCTCCAGAGGCAGGAATGTGATTGTAAAAGAGTTTTATCACCAGAGGCAGGAATGTGATTCAGGAATGTGACCTTACAATTGCAGATGGGGGGAAGGCAGAAGTGTTAAACTTTTAATATGGGAATCAAAAAGGTCTTTTGCAGGCAGAGGAAAGCAGATTTTACAATTGCAGAAATGTTATCACTAGAGACAGGAAGGGAGAACTTTGTAACTTTTAATATAGGAATCAAAAAAGGTCTTTTGGGAGTCTAGGATATCTACAATTATTATTATTATTATTATTATTATTATTATTATTATTATTATTATTATTATTATTATTATTATTATTATTAATTTCCTGAAGGAAAAAAGATATCATACCCCAGCATATAATTTGTGTATGTGTATACACACACACACACACACACACACACACACACACATATATATATGTGTGTGTGTGTGTGTATGTATATATATATATATATATATATATATATATATATATATATATATATATATATATATATATATATATATATATATATATATATATATATATATATCCCCTTCATGGATTACTGCCTTGTCGTGGTGAAGGGGCTTGCGTAATTCAATGAAGCTATGAGCTATGCCGTGCAGGGCCACCCAAGACGGACAGGTCATAGCAGAGAGTTCTGACAAAACGTGATCCACTGGAGAAGGAAACGGCAACCCACTCCAGTATCTTTGCCATGAACACCCTATGGACAGTACCAAAAGGCAAAACGATATGACGCTGGAAGATGAGCCCCTCAGGTCGGAAGGCGTCCAATATGCTACTGGGGAAGAGCAGAGGGCTAGTACTAGTAGCGCCAGAAAGAATGAAGCGACTGGGCCAAAGCCGAAAGGACGCTCAGCTGTGGATGTGTCTGGTGGTGAAAGGAAAGTCCGATGCTGTAAAGATTTTTTCTCCATAGGAACCTGGAATGTAAGATCCATGAATCAAGGAAAGCTGGACGTGGTCAAACAAGAGATGACAAGACTGAACATTGACATCTTAGGTATCAGCGAACTAAAATGGACAGGAATGGGTGAATTTAATTCAGATGACCATCAGGTATACTACTGTGGGCAAGAATCCTTCAGAAGAAATGGAGTAGCCTTCATAGTCAATAAAAGAGTAGGAAAAGCAATACTGGGATACAATCCTCAAAATGACAGAATGATCTCAGTTCGAATCCAAGGCAAACCATTCAATATCACAGTAGTCCAAGTCTATGCCCCAACCACCAGTGCTGAAGAGGATGAAATTGACCAGTTCTATGAAGCACTACAGCACCTTATAGAACTAACACCAAAAAATGATGTTCTTATCATCATGGGGGATTGGAATGCTAAAGTAGGAAGCCAAAAGATAACTGGAATAACAGGCAAGTTTGGCCTTGGAGTGCAAAATGAAGCAGGGCACAGGCTGATAGAATTCTGTCAAGAGAATACGATGGTCATAGCAAACACTCTTTTCCAACAACCCAAGAGACGGCTCTACACATGGACATCACCAGATGGTCAACACAGAAATCAGATTGACTATATGCTCTGCAGCCAAAGATGGAGAAGCTCTATACAGTCAGTAAAAACAAGACCAGGAGCTGACTGTGGCTCAGACCATGAGCTTCTCCTTGCAAAGTTTAGGCTTAAACTGAAGAAAGTAGGGAAAAGCACTAGGCCAGTCAGGTATGAATTAAATCATATCCCTGTTGAATATACAGTAGAGGTGACAAATAGATTTAAGGAATTAGATCTGATAGACAGAGTGCCTGAAGAACTATGGACAGAGGTTCGTGACATTGTACAACAGGTAGCAACCAAAACCATCCCAAAGAAAAAGAAATGCAAGAAAGCAAAATGGCTGTCTGAGGAAGCTTTGCAAATAGCTAAGGAAAGGAGGGAAGCGAAAGGCAAGGGAGAAAAAGAAAGATACACCCAATTGAATGCAGAATTCCAGAGAATAGCTAGAAGAGATAAGAATGCCTTCTTAAATGAACAGTGCAAAGAAATAGAAGAAAACAATAGAATAGGGAGGACCAGAGATCTTTTCAAGAAAATTGGAGAAATGAAGGGAACTTTTAATGCAAAAATGGGCATGATAAAGGACCAAAATGGCAGGGACCTAACAGAGGCAGAAGAGATTAAGAAGAGGTGGCAAAATTACACAGAAGAACTATACAAGAATGAGCTTAACGTCCCTGATAATCACAATGAGGTGGTCACTGACCTCGAGCCAGACATCCTAGAATGTGAAGTGAAGTGGGCCTTAGAAAAGCTGAGCAACAACAAAGCTAGTGGAGGTGACAGTATTCCAGCTGAGCTATTCAAAATCTTAAAAGACAATGCAGTAAAAGTGCTACACTCAATTTGCCAGCAAATTTGGAAAACTCAACAGTGGCCACAGGATTGGAAAAGATCAGTTTACATTCCAATTCCTAAGAAAGGCAGTGCCAAAGAATGTTCAAACTATCGCACCATTGCACTCATTTCTCATGCTAGTAAAGTCATGCTTAAAATCCTACAAGCTAGACTTCAGCAGTATGTGGATCGAGAACTACCAGAAGTGCAGGCAGGATTTCGAAGAGGCAGAGGAACTAGAGATCAAATTGCCAACATACGCTGGATCATGGAGAAAGCTAGGGAGTTCCAGAAAAACATCTACTTCTGCTTCATTGACTATGCTAAAGCCTTTGATTGTGTGGATCATAACAAACTGTGGCAAATTCTTAAAGAGATGGGAGTACCAGACCATCTTATTGGTCTCTTGAGAAACCTATATGCGGGTCAAGAAGCAACAGTGAGAACTGGACACGGAACCACTGATTGGTTCAAAATTGGGAAAGGACTCCGGCAAGGCTGTATACTGTCGCCCTGCCTATTTAACTTATATACAGAGCACATCATGAGAAAGGCAGGGCTAGATGAATCAAAAGTTGGAATTAAGATTGCCGGAAGAAATATCAACAACCTAAGATACGCAGATGATACCACTCTAATGGCAGAAAGTGAAGAAGAACTAAAGAGCCTCTTGTTGCAGGTGAAGAAGGAGAGTGCAAAACTTGGGTTGAAACTTAACATTAAGAAAACCAAGATCATGGCATCTGGCCCTCTCAATTCCTGGCAAATAGATGGGGAAGAAATGGAGGTAGTGACAGATTTTATTTTCCTGGGCTCCAAGATCACTGCAGATGGGGACTGTAGCCAAGAAATTAAAAGACGCTTGCTCCTGGGGAGGAAAGCCATGGCAAATCTAGACAGCACACTAAAAAGCAGAGATATCACCCTGTCAACAAAAGTGCGTATAGTCAAGGCTATGGTCTTCCCAGCTGCAATGTATGGCTGTGAAAGTTGGACCAAAAGAAAGACTGAGCGCCAAAGAATTGAGGCCTTTGAACTGTGGTGCTGGAGAAGACTCCTGCGAGTCCCTTGGACTGCAAGGCGATCAAACCGGTCAGTCCTAGAGGAGATCAATCCTGACTGCTCTTTAGAAGGCCAGATCCTGAAGCTAAAACTCAAGTACTTTGGCCACCTAATGAGAAGGAAGTACTCACTGGAGAAGAGCCTAATGCTGGGAAAGATCGAGGGCAATAGAAGAAGGGGACGACAGAGAATGAGGTGGCTGGATGGAGTCACTGAAGCAGTAGGCATGAGCTTAAATGGACTCCAGAAGATGGTAGAGGACAGGAAGGCCTGGAGGAATGTTGTCCATAGGGTCGCGATGGGTCGGACACGACTTCGCAGCTAACAACAACACACACACACACACACACACACACACACACACACACACACACACACACACACATATATATATATATATATATATATATATATATATATATATATATATATATATATATATATATATACATATATACATATATACATACACATATACATATATACATATATACATATATACATATATACATACATACATACATACACACACACACACACACACACACACACACACACACACACACACATACATACATATATATATATATATATATATATATATATATATATATATATATATATACACACTCTCTATCCCCATCTAGTAGCTGTAGGGGCCAAATACCAATCTGTATTGTTTGGAAGCTGATCCACCCCTTTTACCCATCAACCTTCACTCCCAAAACTAGCATTTGGAAGAGCAGAAGCATCAGGAAGAATCCAGCCTAATCTGTGGCACGTATGCATCTGAGGACAAAATCCACTTCGCATACACACAGCATCACTGGCGAGATTTAAATTTATCTGTATCTGTTAATTATTATGTTCACCAGCAACTCAATACTGCTTATTTTGTATTTTGGTTCTTATTGTGTGTATTTCCATTTTTCCAGTTTCACCCATCCTGTTCTTTTAATAAAACATCCAGATCTATGCATACAGTCTGTTTTATTGGAGAACAGGTGGATTTAGCTACATGTCAAGCTGCACACAGAGTAACATGTAGTGAGGACAGAACAAAAGGAATTGGGGAAAATCTGTCTTTTCAAACCTTTTATCTTCACTTTCCTTTTGAGGTTATTTATTTTGGATAAACAGACTGTCTCCTGGAGGCCAAGAGCACCGTTGCAGAATCAGGGAGGAGGAGTGTGATTACTACAATAGACATACAGAAGGATCATAAATGGAAAAAACTGTCACAATTGTTAACATTAATGCAATAAAGGGGAAATGATTATAACACTCACATTTTGTACTTCCATTCAGATTAAAAACAGAGCTTCCATTTTCCCACAATTGCAAAAATGTTTTGATACCCTATTAAAAGTTAGAATAAATATAAGAAGTTGTCTCAGAGACGTCATTATACACTTCAACTCAAGCTTTTCATAGAAAAGGAACAGCAGCCCCCTTCCCAATGTTTAAATTATGAGGATTTACTCATGTATATATGCTGATATAAGTCCTTGACTTACAACTATTCATTTAGTGACCATTCAAAGTTACAACAGTACTGAAAAAAGTGAGTTTTGTTTTTTACACTTGCAACTGTTGTACCATTCCCATAGTCACGTGACCAAAATTCAGATACTGGGCAACTGACTCATATTTATGACTGTTGCAGTGTCCCGGGATCATGTGATCACCTTTTGTGATCTTCTGACAAGCAGAGTTAATGGGAAAGCCAGATTCACTTAACAATCATGTTACTAACTTAACAACTGCAGTGATAGACTTAACAACTGTGTTAAGAAAGGTCTAAAATAGGGCAAAACTCACCTAACAACCCTCTCACTTAGCAACAGAAATGTGGGGTTCAATTGTGATCATAAGTCAAGGACTATCGGTATAGGGGGCAGCCTTATATGTAAGACTAGAGTACAGTTAAGTACAGAAAATTTATATTTGACTTGTTTGCCTATACACAAATAAAGACCCAAATTGAAAAAGATGTGAAACAAAGAGGTACAGGAGTAAGAATCAGTCTGAAATAGAATTATGCAAAGGTGACAAACATGTAATAGCAGTAATAGAGATACTGCGATTAAAATATGATACAGAAGCTGAACAAGTTAAAGAATATATTAGATAGGGCTTCTGGTTCCGGTTTTCGGCATGACCAGACGTGTGAGGGAATGCTCTCCACGTTGTCTGGATTTCTTCATCGGGGGACCCCTGTAAAGGGGACAAAAGTCATCCTGGAAGGGTGACGAGTGGGGGAGAGGTCTCTCCAGTCAGCGGTAGAAGGGCGGAAGCCCTCCCGTTGGCTTGGAGCAACTCTCTGAACTGACAAAGAAAGGATCAGCCATTCCCATGGCCCATCATTTCAGCTATTTCCTGCCGAAGCCAAAATTAGAACAAAGCACTTGAAAGCACTTGAAAACTGTGTGAGAATTGCCTTCTTCCTTTCCCAATTATCTACTTTTTCCTGCCAAAAGCTCCTTGAATTTGCTTCCCCCAGCAAGAAGAGAGGGAAGGGAGTTTTTTTCCCCCATCCTCCTTAAGGGTGGCTTTTGATCATGCCAGGAGCAAAAAGAAAACCTTGAACAGAATAATACTATTTAATTTGACTTACTTCCTTTCTATTTTTGGTGACCCAAAACTCCTACCCTTACAGAAAGTGGCTATTCTGTCTATTTGATTAAAAAAAGGGAGAAAAGAGAAAAAAAACTACTCAAAAGTTACTTAAAAGTACTCAAAACTGAATTTTCTCTGTCTGAAAAAGGTTTTAAGTATGTTGGCGACATCTTGTGGCCTTTTTGGCAAATAAACCTGTTTATTTTGGAACTGCCTTTGACATTATCAGCTAAAGATAAAAACCTGAAATAGCTGGAGGTGAACTCAAGGTTTAAGGACTATTTACCACTACTTCAAAATGGAGACTGATCAGCCACAAACCTCGCTTTACTATAAGCTCATATTAGAAACAATCCATAAAGTTTCTGAGATGTTTATCTCCAAGCTGGAAAATTTAGGTGCCAACTCCAATTTACACGCTGTAACCCAGACTTCAACTTAAGAATTTACAAGTCAGAATATAACAAAACTGGAACAAATTACTACTGAGATAGAGGAACACAAGGTACAACAAGATATTGAAAAAACTAATACAAAAAATTTGACTCTATCCAAAGAACCAACAACTCTAAAAGTACAAGGAATTATCACTATGGCAAATAACCTTAAGGACCAACAACAAACTATGGAAAAACTTAATACTCAACTTTTGACTCCATCAAAAGAGCCTATAACTTTAGAAGTATACTATGTGCAAGATAGTGATGCTAACATAGAGGACGTGAAAGATCAACAAAGACAGTTTCCTGAAAGCCTGGATAGCCAAACATTAATTACAAAACTGGATAAGACTCTCTACTTAAAGCAAATGAACCCAGACAGAAGAGGAATCCAGACCGAGCTGAAGATAAAGTTTTTAGAGCAAATAACTAACAGGGCAACAACATAATGATTATAAATGGTTTAGATTTTGTGGATCACTGATGGATAGATGGCCTCTTTCGATTCAAATAATATGTATTGAAGTGAAGGGAGACCTATCTGGCAACTTAAAGGCCTTGGTCTGGAAACCTGATTAGCAAAAAAAGAAAGCCAGAGTTAGATTTAAAAAGTAAGTTCTTAGAGAACCATTAAAGGATATCCTTTTAGTAATCAGTGATCTATCAGGATCTAAAATAGAAAATATTTATAAGATAGAACTAGAATGTGTTTATGTATCTATTAGGCTTATTTTAGACATTATAATTTGTGCACTGACATAATGGAAATTTGATTTATAGATCCCACATTTGATGTTAAAAGACGTTTGATTATTCTATTTAGCTAAAAATTAAAACAGAATCTGGTTGTGTATAAATAGTTGTAGAGTGATAAACATAGGCTGTGGTCCTGTCAGTAACGTGTGATCTATTAGGATGTGAAACAGACAGTGTTTATTAGGTAGAATATAGCTACTCAGCCACTGTGTACATGTTAGATGCTATAGTTTAAAATTAAAATTAGGTAAAATTTAATAACAGGACATAGTTATATCTCAATGAAATTGGAATGACAAATTTTTTAACTGACCATGCTATTTCTAGAAATTTATTAGTTTAAACTGGTTGCATGAAATGTTAAGGGAAATAGAGAAGGATGTTTTGATAATGTAACCTGAATTATGTACTGAAAACTCTGTTACTGAATCTCCACCATGATGCTTTCTAAATATGTAGATTTTAACTGAAAAACCAATAAAACTTGTTTTTTTAAAAAGAATATATTAGATAAATGCTAAATTTTTGGTGCAGTATTTGGCATGGATATTTGGAAAAAATATGGATTGAAATATTAAATTTACTCTGTGCATTACATTGAGAGAAAATATTTAATAGAATTTTGACATGTGAAACTGTCAAAAATATATAAAAATATTTTAAGTAAATGTTAGAAATGTAGAAAAGAGGATTATTACCATATGTGGTAGTCTTGTGAAGTGTGTCCAAAAATTTTCATCAGTGATCCATAAGACATTGGTTGAAATGACAGCAAACCCCTTTCAGATGAAACCAGAATTGTACTTTTAAGAACTGAGTAAAAATCACAGTGTCTTATTGTTGTACATCAGGGATCTTAAAACTTGGCCCTTTTATGACTTGTGGACTTCAACTCCCAGAATTCCTCAGCCACCTGGCTGAGGAATTCTGGGAGTTGAAGTCCACAAGTCATAAAAGGGCCATGTTTGAAGACCACTGTTGTACATAATCCCTGTGACAAGATTATTATATACCCAGAAATGGAAAAATAAACTGCAAATGTTGAAGATTAGCTATTTATGGTTATGGTCTTGACAGAGATGGAAAAACCAAGATGACTAATGAGAAAGAAATTTACAGAGGCTTTTCTCAAAGAATAGAGTCTGTTTATGGATTAAAGTAGGTAGAATAGTGGGATGATACAGGGTTTATATAGATTAAAATTTAAATATTGTTTACAATGGTTAATGGATCTTTGAGGAAATAGAAAGATACTGTCAGGTCCCACCCCCATCCACATCTTAGGAAATAAGAACTCTTGGAGCCAGGGTTGTCCAAAAGGAAAAAGTTTACTAGGATGAGATCGGTTGTGGTAATACAAGACGGGATCTAACAGAGTTACATTTCAATCCTATATAAAGCATTCCCATTTCAGCCCCCTACCCTCATCCATTTGGTCAGGCTCCCATCATTTACTTAGGTGTCAGGCCCTTTCGTGGGAAAGGGAACTTTCCTTGTGTTTATTGTTATTGCTTCTTCCTTTTTAGTTGTAAATGGAGATGCATTCCAGATCTCTCTCTCCCCCTGTCCCCCCCCCAGATCAAAAGCTTCCCTGGTCTTTGAAGACAGCCTATTGCAATCTGAGTAACCATCCTCTCCCCCCCCTTGGAGAGATCCCCAGAATAAGCACAATATTTTACCTATACATTTATGAAATGTGATATAAATGGATTCTGACAATCAGCTCTACTTTCAGAAAAAAGATGGGTCCATCTGCGGGGAAAAGAAAACATATAAATGTTAGCCTGGTTTGTTCAGATATTCTGTATGAAACCTCTTAAGCAATTTTGGTGCTTTCACATGGAGTTTGTTAACCCACTCATTTTCTGAGGAGGAGAAGTGTTTCCATGCCACTAAATATTGTATCATTCCATGGTGTTTTCTGGAATCTAAGATTTCTTTCACTTCAAAATGTTGTTCTCCTTCCACCATGATGGGGTGGTGGTGGTGGTGAGATTTTTGTTCGTAGGGGTGATTGTTGTTCTCTCTTTATTAAACTGCAGTGAAAGGTTGGGTGTATTCATCTAAGATTTTTGGGTAGTTCTAATTCAATTGTTACTGGGTTTATGATTCTTTTAATTGGAAAAGGTCCAATATACTTTGGTCCTAGTTTTTTACAGGGTTAGAGTGATTTCAGGTATTTTGTGGATAAATATACCATCTCTCCTACCCTGAATGGTGTGGGATCAGTTCTTTTTTGTCTGCCTGTGTCTTTTTTTTATTAAAGAGTTTTACAGAATTTTTTTTACAATACATATCCCCAAAACCCACCTACCCTAAACCACCCCCCTTCCCCCCACTTCCCAGAGCTGAATACAGGGTTATAGATATAATAATCATGTTCTAACTAAGATTATCCATTATAAAATTAACCAAATTCATAATGTGCTTTAACTCCCCTTTAACATAGATGCATTCAAATTATTAAAAACATAATAGTAATAACTTAAACAAAAATATAATCAATACTAATACTAAAATTCATAACAATCTAAAATCTACTCATAAGCTAAATGGAACTTTTTAGTCCCATATTTATTCTGAATATAATCTATCCATCTCCTCCAAACTGAAATATATCTTTCTTGCGAGTGATCCTTCAAATAAGCAGAAATCTTAGACATTTCTGCAAGATTAGATACCTTAAGTACCCATTTTTCTATAGTAGGCAAACTATCCTTCTTCCAATATTGTCCCACCAGTAACCGTGCTGCTGTTATCAAGTTCAACATCAAATTGATTTCTTTAGTATCACAATCTACAATAATACCCAATAAAAACAATTGTGGAGAAAACTTTATCTTTCTCTTAAAAATCTTTTGAATGTTCCACCAAATTTTAATCCAAAAAGCTTTTATATTTTTACAAGTCCACCACATATGAAAATAAGTAGCATCTAAACTACCACATCTCCAGTATTTAGACTGTAGGTTAGGATACATGTTAGACAACTTTTTGGGATCCAAATACCATCTATAAAACATTTTATAAAAATTTTCTCTTAAATTTTGAGCCTGAGTAAATTTAATATTTCTGGCCCAGATTACCTCCCAAGTATCCAACGGAATTGGTTCCTGTATGTTTTTTGCCCACTTTATCATACAATCTTTAACTAATTCCGTTTCCGAGTCCAATTCAATTCAAACATTATATATCCTCTTTATATGCGCATGATTTAAATCTCTAATTTGTTTTACTAAGTTTTCATCTGTAATCTTTTTTTGTTTGCCTGTGTCTTGTATGCTTTTCTGGCATCTTCCAACGCTTTCCTAACGATTGGCCAGGTATTTTGTAATTGAGCAATCCATTCCTTCAGTTCAGGAATGACCGGTTCTTTTGGGGTTAGTTCTGGTATTGGGTTGAAACTCTGGCCTGTAGCTACTTGAAAAGGGGTGTAACCTGTGCTTGAGTGGACTGCATTATTATATGCTACTTCTGCGAAAGGCAGTAGGTCCGTCCAGTTGGTCTGCTGAAAATTAACGAAGCATCTTAGATATTGTTCAAGTACAGCATTAAGTCGTTCAGAAGCCCTGTCCGTCTGAGGGTGGTGACTAGATGACAGTCCTTGGGTGGTTCCTAAGAGGGATAAAAATTCTTTCCAAAATGCCGATGTAAATTGCACCCCTCTATCAGATATGATGCATTGTGGTACCCCGTGCAATCTGTAAATATGCTGTACAAAAAGTTTTGCTAATGCATTTGCAGTCAGGATTTTTTGGCAAGGTATGAAATGTACTTGCTTAGAGAACAGATCTGTGACAGTCCAGACTACGGTGTTTCCATTACTTTCTGGCAGTTCTACGAAAAAATCCATGGCTATTTCTTTCCATGGGGCTGAGGGGTTCACCACCGGTTGTAACAGACCTGGTGGTTTCCCTTGCAGTCTTTTGGCCATCGCGCAAATTTGACAGCTACCCACATAGCTTTCTATGTCCTTTTTCATAGATGGCCACCAAAATTGCCTTTTAGTTAAGTGTAAGGTTTTTACAAAACCAAAGTGTCCTGCTGATTTTGTATCATGGCAGAGTTGCATGAAATTGATTCTCTGGGTGGCAAGTATATATAGCTTCTCCCCCACCCATGGCAGTCCATTTTTAATTGTGCACACATGTCTATTTTTCTGGAACCATTCATCACTTTCCAAAGACTTCCTGAATTCTATTCCAGTTTGGCTATCTGCCTTCGGCTTCATTTTTTCTTGTGCCCTGGTGGTGACTGGTGCTGCCAGTTGTTGTTCCGACACAAGTAGTTTAAAGTCAGTAACTCTTGTGCTGTTATATTGGGGCATGTGGGATAATGCATCTGCCAGGAAGTTCTTTCCCCCCGATAAGTGTTTGAGAGTGAAATTAAATCAGTGAAAATGTTGGGACCAGCGGGCTTGCTTAGGAGTGAGCTTCTTGGGTGTTTTTAGTGCTTCCAAATTCTTGTGGTCTGTCCAGACCTGGAAAGGTATTTTATTTCCTTCTAAAAATTGGCGCCATGTTAGTAATACCCACCTCAACGAGAATGCCTCTTTTCCCCATATTGGCCAACGTTGTTCTGTTTCTGTGAGTTTTCTGGATGTGTATGCACATGGTTGCAATGTCCCCCCATCATTTTCTTGTAATAGTATTGCTCCTACCACTACATTGCTCGCATCTTCCTATATTATAAAAGGTTTGTCGGGATCTGGGTGTTTTAGGACAGGTTCTGCAGAAAAGTCTCTTTAGCCTCTCAAATGCTGCTTGACACTCCATTGTCCACTTTACAGGCTGGCTGGATTTCACAGGGGACCCCCCTTCATTTTCAACAAGTTTGTCAGGGGCATGGCTATTTGGCCAAATGCAGGGATGAATTGGCGGTAGAAATTTTTAAACCCCAGGAAACTTTGCAATTGCTTCCGTGTGCGGGGGGGTGCCCACTCTAATACTGCCCTGACTTTCTCAGGGTCCATTTCAATGCCCTCTGGGGATATGCGATATCCCAGGTAGTCAATTTTTTCCTGGTGGAACTTGCACTTTGATAGTTTAGCATATAGGTGGGCAGCTCGCAACTTTTTCAGGACTGCTCTGACTAGGTTGATGTGTTCCTCTTTGGGCTCAGTGAAGATAAGGATGTCGTCCAGGTAAACCAGGACCCCCTTATAAAGGTGCTCCCTTAGCACGTCATTAATTAATTCCATGAATACTGCGGGGGGCCCTTGCAGTCCAAATGGCAGTACTTTTAACTGGTAGCAACCCAATGGGCAGTTGAATGCAGTCTTCCATTCCTTCCTTAATCCTAATGTGGTAATATGCTAAGCTTGTAAGCCATTCCAGTCCTAGAATCATTGGGCATTCCATGCCTGGGGCCACTATAAACGTTATGTCCTCCTCATGGGGCCCCAGTGATAGGTGGATTGGTAAAGTGGCTAGGGTGGCTGGTCCCCCCCCTGCTATTGACCCATCTAATTGACTAAAAGAGATTGGTTGTTTTAGCCTCCTCACTGGGATGCTCAATCTCTCCACCAGCGTTGGGCTGATAAGGCAGCGGATTCAACCAGAGTCTATCAGAGCTGCTTCAGGCATAGAGGAAGCTAATATAGTCACTGTCTTAACTATGGGTGGAAGGGGTCCACTTACCAATGGTTCTCCCTCTGAGCTGTCTTCCGAGTTGTCCACCATCCCTGTGGTGCAGGCCAGAGTCCAATCCCAGTTCCTGGCAGGAGTTGTGGACTCTACAGCCTCTGTCCCCTTCATGGAAGATTCTTTTGTGTTGCCTTGGGACTTCCCCGGCTTCTTGGAGGATGATGCCTCTGGTTTTCGTGGGGGGGCTTTTGAACGACATTCTGCAGCACGGTGGCCCTCTCTCCCGCAGTTGAAACAACCCGTTGATTTTTTGGCTGTGGCTGGTGGTTTTTCCCCCTTGCGTGTTTGCTCGGGTGGCTGGTGGTTCCATGGCTTTTCTGCAGAACCTGTCCTAAAACACCCAGATCCCGACAGATCAAAAGCTTCCCTGGTCTTTGAAGACAGCCTATTGCAATCTGAGTAACCATCCTCCCCCCCCCTCGGAGAGATGGCAGAATCCCCAGAATAAGCACAATATTCTACCTATACATTTATGAAATGTGATATAAATGGATTCTGACTGATTAAAGTATACTATATTTTCTTGTTATTGCATTTTCAATTTGCAGGTTTGTTTCTACATATGTTTATGTATTGCATTTTTATGTTTATATGTAGAATTTCAATGAAATTTAAATAAAAACAAGAAAAATATGTTTCAAAATTCAGCCTTATGGTATTCTTCATTTTATATTTAAAGTGATTGTCAAGAAGAGCACACTAAGAAATGCAACATGTGTAATTTATTTATTTATTTATTTATTTAAATTTATATACCGCCCTATTCCCGTAGGACTCAGGGCTGTTTACAGGGAAAATTAAAAGTTAAAATACATCACATACAATTAAAATCAATTAAAACTAAGATTAAATTAACCCCTGAGCTTAACTAAAACCCCATTAATTAAATAATTAAAACCCCTCAGTCTGGGGTTGGACTTAAAAAGGATAGCTAAAGGCTTATCTAAATAAAACAAAGCAGTGCTTATCATACATTGGTTCTATATGAGGTATCCCGCCTTAGAGAGATTAGGAGATAATACCTGGGCTTATTTATTTGGTGTCTTATTTGACCCCAGCCCAAATTAAGCAGAGTATATAAAAAACGATCAGGCAGGCTGGCAAAAGCTGAAATAGTGCTGCTAGCAGGAAGTTGAAAAGCTGTGGTAAGGAGAAACAGGCTTTGGAGTTGAGTAAGCAGTGGAAGATCTGACAGGAAGATCAGGACCTAACAGGAATACCAGGAAGTGATGTACATTCTCATCTGATGGATGATTATAGCCAACTGAATATCATGGATGTCTAGACACAGAAAAAGATAGATAGAGATGGTACTAAAATAGTAACTTGAGCAGTTGCTAAATCCTATCTATGCCCATTCCCCTTGAAGAAGTAATACAAACTTGCTGAGTTCTATCAAGAGTTCTCTATGCATTTTCCCCTTATAGAAAGCTTCTTCATCTCCATTAACTATTGGCAATTGAAGCAGACTGACTTGGTGATATACAAAGCCTATCTCAATTTTTTTTGTATCTAAACCTACAGTACAAATGTTTCTATTGCATATTTTATTAATATGTTATAATTAATTTAGCAATTCAATTCAATCTTTTTTTATTGAAGTTTTTCAATACATTTTATCTTTAACAAAACAACCCCACCCCCTCCCCCCCTTCCCAACGCAACCCAACCCTCCCCCCCTTCCCCCCTCCCCGACTTCCCAGAGCTTAATACAAGGTATAAAAGTAAAAAACAATCATAAACTACCATATGCTAACAACAATAAACTATTAAGTCTATCGCACTTTAGCTCTTATAAAATGACTACAAGCAATATAAATGTCCTATCAATACTTATTCAAATGCTAAATAAAACTTTTTAGTCCCATATTTATTCTGGATGTAATCAATCCATTTTTCCACTCCACGATATATCGTTGTTGCGAATGGTCTTTCAAATACGCTGAAATCTTTGCCATTTCCACCAGGTTAGAAACTTTTAAAGTCCATTCCTCTATAGTCGGCAGTTCTTCCTTCTTCCAGTATTGCCCTATTAAAAGTCTTGCTGCCGTAATTAAGTTCAACATCAACTTAATGTCCACAACAGTAGTATCAGTAATAATGCCCAATAAAAACAATTGCGGACAAAACTTTATCCTTTTCTTAAATATCTTCTGCATATTCCACCAGATTTTAATCCAAAATGCTTCAACCTTTTTACAGGTCCACCATATGTGAAAATACATTGCGTCTTCGCCACCACACCTCCAACATTTAGGCTGGTAACTCGGATACATACTTGCTAACTTTTTGGGATCTAAATGCCACCTATAAAACATTTTATAAAAATTCTCTCTTAAATTTTGAGCTTGCGTAAATTTTACGTTTCTCACCCAGATCTTTTCCCAAGTATCCATTGTAATAACTTCTTGAATATTCTGAGCCCACTTTATCATGCAATCTTTAACAAATTCTGTTTCTGAATCAATTTCTATCAATGCAAGATATATCCGTTTGATATGTGCTGGACCCTGATTTCTAATTTGCTTTACCAGATTTTCATCAGTCATTGAAAAACCAATTTTCTGGTCTTCTTTCCACCTGGCCTGTAGTTGCCTATACTGAAACCAGGTTTGAACAATCTTTTCTCCTCGTAAAGAGTTATACGGCTTCAAACACCATACATTCCTCTCCAAACTTAAAATTTCCTTATATGTAGTCACATCATGTTTGAACCCAACATTTATGTTTTCTATTGCGTGTTTCGGTATTGCCCATAAAGGTATCTTATAATTTAACTTATATCTATACTTTTTCCAAACTCGCAACAAAGTATGTTTTAAAATATGCACCTTAAACACATTATCTACCTTCTTATCATACAATAAATATGCATGCCAACCAAATAACAAATCATGACCTTCAAGATTTAATAATCTCACTTGTGTTAAATTAATCCAATCACTTATTGCTGACAAAGCAGCAGCTTCATAGTATAGTTTAAGATTAGGCATTTTAAGACCACCTCTCTCACGCGTATCCTGCATAACCTTAAATTTAACTTGTGGCCTTTTCCCTGCCCATACAAATTTATTGATACCCTTTTGCCATTCCTCCAAGTTTGAATCCTTTTTAAGAATGGGTATCATTTGAAATAAAAATAGAAATTTCAGCAAAACATTCATTTTCACTGCTGCAATTCTTCCCAGTAATGACAATTGTAACTTTTTCCAGCTGTCCAAATCTCTTTGAACTTTACCCCATAGTTTTTCATAATTATTTTTATATAACTTTGCATTTGAGGGTGACAAATATACCCCCAAATATTTAACCCTTTTAACAATTTCAAATCCAGTTAACCCTTCTAAAACAGCCTTTTGTAATACTGTCATGTTTTTAGCCAGTATTTTAGTTTTTTGTATGTTAACCTTGAATCCAGAAACTTTCCCATATTGCATCAGAATTTTCTGGCTGGGTCACCATAACAACCAGATCGTCTGCAAACGCCCTCAATCTATAATCTTGATCTGTTATTTGAATTCCCTTAATTTTCTCCGAATTCCGTATTTTAATCAATAGTATCTCCAATGTTAAAACAAATAATAAAGGTGATAACGGACACCCTTGCCTTGTGCCCTTTTCAATATTGCATACTTCTGTCAGACTATTATTTACTGTTATACGTGCTGTTTGCTTTTGATATAATGCCCTAATTGGTTGTAAAAATTTATCCCCAAAATTCATTTTATCTAATACTTTCATCAAGAATTGCCAATCCAATTGATCAAAGGCTTTTTCAGCGTCCAGAAAAATCAGCGCTGCAGGGATCTGGTTGTTCCTTTCCAAAAATTCCAACAAATCAACTATATGCCTCACATTATTTTTCATTTGTCTACCACTTACAAACCCAGTTTGATCACCATGAATTACCTGTTGCAGTACCCTCATCAATCTGTTAGCTAAAACCTTAGCAAATATCTTGTAGTCCGTATTCAAAAGTGATATTGCTCTATAGTTTCTTGCTTGAGTGACATCCTGATCTTCCTTCGGAATCAAAGAAATGAAAGCAGTTTTCCAGGACGGAGGCACCCCTCCTCCCCTTTGAATTATCTGAAACAATTCCCTTAATGGCTTTATCATCTCAGACTGTAAATTTTTATAGTACACAGCAGTCAAACCATCCGTGCCTGGCGCTTTACCCACTTTCAATTGTTTAATTGCTAAAAGAATTTCTTCCTCAGTTATCAGTTGATTCATCTCTTCCTTTTGTTCTTGTGTAAGAACCGGAATACTAGCATTCCTCAAATATGCAACAATATCTGCTTTAATAATCTTATCTCTAGCATATAATTTAGAATAAAAATCAACAAAGGTTTCCTTAATAAGATTCTGTTGATACATAACCTTACCCTTATGTTCTATTTTGTCTATATTAGAAGCCCTTTGCTTCTTCCTTAGCATATAGGCTAACCATCTACCTGGTTTATTGGCATTACAAAAAGTATTATGTCTAGCAAACTGTAAATTAGTTGCCACCTGATTTGCCATCAACTTATCAAATTGTCCCCTTAATAAATTAATAACCTCTTTAATCTTCACATCAGATGGATTCAAAATTAAGGTCTTTTCTTTTTCCCTAATCTCATCCTCTAATTCTTTCCTCCTAAATTCCAAATTACGTCTGTATTTATTGTTCAAATATATTAACACACCTCTCATGTATGCCTTGCTAGCATCCCAAACCAAACCATTTCCATAGAAGTACCCTTCATTTGTTTTTTACATTCTTCCACATTTTCCTGATTACTAAACAGGTTCTCATTTAAACACCAGGAGCGCCTATCTCTGTTGTCCTTGTCAATCTCTAACCAGACTGGACTATGATCAGACATAGTTCTTGGACAAATCTTTATCTTCTTAATCCTAGAAAAAAAATCATTAGTGACTAATATAAAATCAATCCTAGAAAAAGATTGATGTCTATCAGAAAAAAAAGTATAATCCTTTTCTTGTGCATTTCTTTCTCTCCAGATATCTCACAGCTCCAAATCATCCATCATCTCAAAAAAGGATTTAGGCAGTTTAGCATGACTTGGAGTACTTCTAAAAGAGCCACTCTTGTCCATTTGTACATTCAAGACACCATTCCAATCTCCCAAAAAAATAAAAGATTTATAATCCAATTGAGTGATTTTGCTGTGTAATAAACTATAAAAGTCAGCTTGTTGTTGATTAGGAGCATATAATCCAACCAAAAGTGGGGTTTTTTGCCTTCTATTAACAAATCTACTATAACGTATCTTCCTTGTTGATCTGCTTCAATTAACTCTGCTGTAATAGTATTCTTGACATAAATAACCACTCCATTTTTCTTATTCATTGCAGAAGCAATAAATTGTGTGCCCAATCTTGAATTTAATAAATACTTTTGGTCCATAACTCTAATATGTGTTTCTTGTAAGCAAATAACATCAGTCTTAAATTGTTTTAAATATTGAAAGATTTTCTTTCTCTTCTGTGGTGAATTTAAATCATTGACGTTCCAAGTTAAAAACTTAGTCGCCATCCTTAGCGACCCGAAGCTTTTGTAGTGCATCTTCCAGGATCCCCTTAACATTCTTAGGCCACGCCCCTCCCACAGCTTCGCTATAGGTATGCTTTGGAGGTCCCATAGCTTTCTGCTGGTCTTGTTCTTGCTCGCATCTCATTCGTCTCGAAGCAGCACGCGTCATCCTCTGGTCTCTTGCTTCTTCTGATGATACTGAAATTTGATCCACTCCTGTAGCTTTCTCATCTGTCTGTGTTGTTCCTTCAGCACCTTGAGGCTTTCCCTCGCCATTCTTTTTTGTAGATTCCAAAAGTGGTATGGGGTTTGCTTTTAAAACATTACTATAAAAGTCACATGCTTGCATCACTGTAATAAGACGATGTCTCGTGCCTTCATGCATCACCACTGGTATCTCCCATCTCAACTTAATATCACGTCGCCTGAGCTCTTGTGCTAGAAAAGCAAACTCCTTTCTTCTCCTTAAAATTTTTGGAGGGATCTCTTTTAAAACCAGAACTTCTTGCTCAGCAATTACAAGCTTAGTATTGTAAGAAGCTTGAATAACTTCATTCCTGATTGCTCTCTTTGTAAAATAAACAACCACATCTCTAGGTAATTTCCTTTGTCTTGCAATCCATGAATTAACACGAAAGATTTTGTCTATGTCTCCCACAATTCCATCTGCTGGCCGTCCCAGCACCCCTTCCAGAGCCTCAGAGACTATTTCCTTCAGATCTTCTTTAGGATTCTCTTTCAAGCCTCTGATTCTAACAGCAAACTCCATCTCGTGGTACTGCACCAAGGTCAAGTCACTGTCAATTTTATCCACCACATTCTCAGTCTCTAACATTTTTGCATCTAATTTAATATTATTTTGGCTGAGATCTTCCACTCTTTCATCCAAGCGTTCGATACATATTGCCATGCCTTGAAATGCAAGCAAGATGTCTGCCCTTATATCTGTTAACTTCTCATCCAGCTTTTCATCCATAACTTCAACTAGTTTTTCTGTTAACTTCTCATCCAGCTTTTCATCTATAATCTCAGCTATTTGCTGTGAATGCTTTTCCAAAGCATCTTGCAAAACTTTAACTGTCAGAGCAGGTGAAGGTGGAGGTGCCGGGGGCAATAAAGCTTGCAGGGAAGACTGCTGCACCGGGGAAGCCCCCGCGCTTCGAATAACTTTGGAAGATTTAGCTGCCATTTTCCCCCACTGTTACTTACTACGCACTTTCACTTTCAAAGTCTGCAAAGTCTGTTGAGCCAAAGATCAAAAGTCCACTTTCACCTTAATCTCCTGTATCACTCTGCCTGCATCCTCGTTCTCCAGAATCCTTTCCTGCTGGCAGGGATGGTTGCGAACACCTTGTTTTGCTCCTAAAAGCACGGAGCAGAAACACTGCGCAGCCCGGAGCAAACCCAGGCTTTGGGGGGGCTCGATCCTTCAGCCGCCAGAACTTTAAGCTCTGGTGGCCCCAGAGAGCTCAACCCCTACCTGGGTACTCACCCCCTCCTCTTCTCCCGAGGAGGGGGCTTCCGAGCTGCCAAAACAGCTGATCAGCGCTGTTTTCGGCGGCTCTACAAAGCCACGGAGCGGACAGCCCAAAAATGGCTGTCTTCAGTGGCGCCTTGCCACCCGGAAGTCAATTCAATTTAATCTTATATGTGCATTTCTATATAGAACATGCTATGTTATTTAAATAAAGAATGTAGCTCTGCAGCTCCAGCCATCTCTCGCTCAAGCTTATGCGGTGCTGACACAGGTTCAGCTCATTCCCCTCCCTTGCTAGCACTTTTCTAGGATGGTCATGTACCACCTGCCAGCTGCCAATGTACTACAGGTATTACCCGTGCCACTGGTTGAAAAGCCCTGTACTAGATACCTGATACTGTAAGCCCATAAACTCTACTAAGACCTTATTCAAGACCTACCCACTCTAAATGCATAGATAATAGTCTACAAAATGATTTCCCCTTTGCCCAAATAGAATAAACGTTAAAGTAAACAAATTATACACCGAGTCTAAGAAATCACAAGGTAGAATGACAGGTAGAATTTAATGAGTTTATAAAACTCATTCACATCAATGCCACTCAACCTTATCTTAGTCTGTTAGTTATTTATTAAAGTTATGTGCCACACAGCTTGTCCAGAGACCATTGTCCACACATGTTGTCAACCTGTTCTATTCTACTGCAACCCTAGAAGTGCCACTACCATTTAACATCTTTGAATCTGTGAAGTACTTTGAAAGTTTTCACCGCCACTTAATCTAATGCATTGCTTAGAAACAGGCCCCATATTTAATATATGAATCTGTTCTATTGCGGTGATTCAGTAGAAGATTCATAGAATTAGATAATTCATTTAAAAGCAAATGTTGATGACCATTTGATTGATACGGGCCATGAAAATCTATACCAGTAAATTCTGTTGAAATTCTGCACACTCTACTGTCTCCTAACAAGAACACCAAAGGTTAAAAGAAACAGTATTTATTCCTAGTTTTTCGTGCTTTGTAACAAAAGCTTCGCATGAAAAAAATATCTGAACATATTTTTTGGTTTACAAAGTATAATATTTACACAGGTTTTTGAATAGGGTAATTCCTGCAATCCTAAACATTCATTCCTAAGTATGATTGTTAAGTTCTCGGTTCAGTGAGACATTAACAAGGCAGAATGGTTAAACAGGAATGTCTTTATTCAACACAACAGAAGCAGCCCCAAACGCTGCTCAGCTTCTATTTTTCCAGGCTGCCGCTAGTCACCAGTGAGATTAAACAGTAACTTCCAACCTTAAAATGCAAAATAACAACTCTGGAGACAAGCTGTCTGGAATTTAACCATAACAGCTGTTAACCGTTGCACAGACAGTTTACAAGCAACTTATCTCAATACATAACACCCCTTACCCCTACAGGGTGCAAATCTCAAACAATGTACATAGTCCTTTAAATAAGTTGGTGGTTTTCGCTGTCGCTGCGAGCATCTCGGAGCCGCTGGAAATTCCCGGTCTATCCATTTATTTGCCAGGCTGGGTAGACCAGGGGCTTGAGGCCCGATTGCTTCGGATCTACCCAAGTTCCTTCGGCTGGCCTGTTCCGGTAGACCTGAGCCAAAGTCCATTTGTGATACAGTCTGTGTTGACCTGGCAATCGGCTCCAGTTGCCAGTTCTGCTCAAATGGTGCAGTCTGTGCAAGGGAGGTTGAATTGCCTGCTGCCAATCCCCCCTCTCCATGGCTGAGTCTCATCAGTAATTGCAGGCTCTGCAGAGATGGCATTCTTGAACCGCCCCTGGAGTTGGTTATGAAACGAGTATTGTGCCAGCATTTGGTTTGCTAGCCTCAGGCGTAGCTGGTCAATATGCCATGGTATCACTCTGCCATCTTCCAGGACCACTTCATAGGAAAGTGGCCCTGACACCTTACCAACCACTGCTACCACTCACAGTTCCCCTGGACCATAGTTCCGGGCCCAAACCTGGTCACCAACTTGCAAGCATCATGGTGCTTTTGGCTGTGCAGTGTTGGAGGCAACTCTGTCTGGATGCAGAGGATCCAGCTTAGTAAATTATGTGCCCACCCCATCTCAGTTCGGCTGGGCTTTTGCCCATTGAAGTACAGGGCATTGTGCATTGGCAAAGTAAGAAATCTGCTAGCCTTGCTGTCAGTCTCTGGTTACAATCCTATTTAAGGAGTCTTTGGTCGTACGGACCATATGCTCTACTTGGCCATTTGAGTCCAGCTGAAAGGGGGCCAAAGATTATCAGATTAGCCCTCAGGGAAAACTGGAATTCTGTAGCAGTAAACTGAGTTCCATTGTCTGAGACTAGCACATCGGGTAGGCCATGTGTTGCAAAGATCCTGCACAGTTCCTGGATGGTTCTGGCAGTAGTCATATTTGGGACTGGTGTAACTTCTAACCACTTAGAGTGGCTGTCCACCACCACTAGGAACAGTTGTCCCTGAAAGGGCCTGGCAAAGTCAATGTGGATTCTTGACCATGAAGCCTGCATGGCTTCCCATCAGTGGACAGGGGCTTGCGGCATTTCTGGCTTTGATTGCTGACATGTGAAACAGCTATGAATCTGAGCCTCAATATCTTTATCCAGCCCAGGCCACCAAATGTAGCTCCTCATGAGTGCCTTCATCCAGACTATTCCCAGATGGCCCTCGTGCAGAGACTCTAAAACCCTGGGTCTCAAAGAGATCGGGACTATGACCCAACTGCCCCAAAGGATGCACCCCTTATGTGAAGAAAGCTCATCCTTCCTCATGTAAAAACTCTGGAAGTTTGGCCCCAGACATTTCTCAAGCCATCCTGTGTACACCTAGTAATCACGTTAAATCCCCAGCATAAAGGGGTTGTTGTTGTTGTTAGCTGCGAAGTCTTGTCCAACCCATCGTGAATCTATGGACAATGTTCCTCCAGGCCTTCCTGTCCTCTACCATCTTCTGGAGTCCATTTAAGCTCACACCTACTGCTTCAGTGACTCCATCCAGCCACCTCATTCTCTGTCATCCCCTTCTTCTCTTGTCCTCAATCTTTCCCAGAATTAGGCTCTTCTCCAGTGAGTTCTTCCTTCTCATTAGGTGGCCAAAGTATTGGAGTTTCAACTTCAGGATCTGGCCTTCTAAAGAGCAGTCAGGGTTGATCTGACTGACAGGTTTGATCGTCTTGAAGTCCAAGGGACTCGCAGGAGTCTTCTCCAGCACCATAGCTCAAAGGCCTCAATTCTTTGGCGCTCAGCCTTTCTTATGGTCCAACTTTCACTGCCATACATTCCAACGGGGAAGACCATAGCCTTGACTATACGCAGTTTTGTTGTCAGGGTGATGTCTCTGCTTTTTAGTGTGCTGTCTAGATTTGCCATTGCTTTCCTCCCCAGGAGCAAGCATCTTTTAATTTCTTGGCTACAGTCCCCATCTGCAGTGATCTTGGAGCCCAGGAAAATAAAATCTGTCACTACCTCCATTTCTTCCCCATCTATTTGCCAGGAATTGAGGGGGCCAGATGCCATGATCTTAGTTTTCTTAATGTTTAGTTTCAAACCAACTTTTGCACTCTCCTTCTTCACCCGCAACAAGAGGCTCTTTAGTTCTTTTTCACTTTCTGCCATTAGAGTGGTATCATCTGCATTTCTTAGGTTGTTGATATTTCTTCCAGCAAACTTAATTCCAACTTTTGATTCATCTAGCCCTGCCTTTCTCATAATGTGCTCTGCATATGTTCTGAACCAGCCCTCTTCTCGCACCCCTAATCAAAGGAAGAGTCTGGAAAGCGTCCAAGACCAAAAGGCTTCTGCCAAGTTTTAATTACACTGTTACAAAAATACAAGAGCTTGACTTCTCAAACGGAAAAGTTGCTTTCAGCAACCAGCCCCTCCCCAAACACTTCTTTTATAGAGAGCTCAGGGCGTGGTCTCCCTGTGCCTCCTCCCGAGGAGTCCCATAGCCTTTCTTTGTTTGTCCCTGCTCGTCTGCCTCCTGCGTCGGGCGTCCTTGAACAGGGCCAGCTGTGGGTCATCATCCTCCGCACTCTCGGGCTCACACAGCTGAGAAGAGGTTCCCGGCTGAGGACTCTGCAAAGCCTCCAAATCATCATCAGCCGGTTCGTTTCCCTCCTCCCCCACATCTGAGTCCTCCGATACATCGGACCCGGCTGTCGGACCCACAGGCTGGCCCTGAGTCACAACAGCATATAAGTTAAATAGGCAGGGCGACAGTATACAGCCTTGCCGGAGTCCTTTCCCAATTTTGAACCAATCAGTGGTTCCGTGTCCAGTTCTCACTGTTGCTTCTTGGCTCACATATAGGTTTCTCAAGAGACAAATAAGATGGTCTGGTACTCCCATCTCATTAAGAACTTGCCACAGTTTGTTATGATCCACACAATCAAAGGTTTAGTATAGTCAATGAAGCAGAAGTAGATGTTTTTCTGGAACTCTCTAGCTTTCTCCATGATCCAGCGTATGCTGGCAATTTGATCTCTAGTTCCTCTGCCTCTTTGAAATCCTGCCTGTACTTCTGGTAGTTCTCGATCCACATACTGCTGGAGTCTAGCTTGTAGGATTTTAAGCATAACTTAAAATCCATAGCATGAGAAATGAGTGCAATGGTGCGATAGTTTGTACATTCTTTGGCACTGCCTTTCTTTGGAATTGGAATGTAAACTGATCTTTTCCAATCCTGTGGCCACTGTTGAGTTTTCCAAATTTGCTGGCAAATTGAGTGTAGCACTTTTACTGCATCGTCTTTTAAGATTTTGAATAGCTCAGCAGGAATACTGTCACCTCCACTAGCTTTGTTGTTGCTCAGCTTTTCTAAGGCCCACTTCACTTCACATTCTAGGATGTCTGGCTCGAGGTCAGTGACCACCTCATTGTGATTATCAAGGACGTTAAGCTCATACTTGTATAGTTCTTCCGTGTAATTTTGCCACCTCTTCTTAGTCTCTTCTGCCTCTGTTAGGTCCCTGCCATTTTGGTCCTTTATCATGCCCATTTTTGCATAGAACGTTCCCTTCATCTCTCCAATTTTCTTGAAAAGATCTCTGGTCCTCCCTATTTTATTCTTTTCTTCTATTTCTTTGCACTGTTCATTTAAGAAGGCATCTCTTCTAGCTATTCTCTGGAATTCTGCATTCAATTGGGTGTGTCTTTCTTTTTCTCCCTTGCCTTTCACTTTCCTCCTTTCCTCAGCTATTTGCAAAGCTTCCTCAGACAGCCATTTTGCTTTCTTGCATTTCTTTTTCTTTGGGATGGTTTTGGATGCTACCTGTTGTACAATGTTGCGAACCTCTGTCCATAGTTCTCCAGGCACTCTGTCTATCAAATCTAATTCCTTAAATCTATTTGTCACCTCTACTGTATATTCAACAGGGATATGATTTAATTCATACCTGACTGGCCTAGTGCTTTTTCCCTACTTTTTTCAATTTAAGCCTAAACTTTGCAATGAGAACCTCATGGTCCGAGCCACAGTCAGCTCCTGGCCTTGTTTTTACTGACTGTATAGAGCTTCTCCATCTTTGGCTTCAAAGCACATAGTCAATCTGATTTCTGTGTTGAACGTCTGGTGATATCCATGTGTAGAGCCGTCTCTTGGATTGTTGTAAAAGAGTGTTTGCTATGACCATCATATTCTCTTGACAAAATTCTATCAGCCTGTGCCCTGCTTCATTTTGTACTCCAAGGCAAAACTTGCCTGTTATTCCCCTTACCTTTTGGCTTCCTACTTTAGCATTCCAATCCCCCATGATGATAAGGACATCATTTTTTGGTGTTAGTTCTATAAGGTGCTGTAGGGCTTCATAGAACCGGTTAATTTCATTCTCTTCAGCACTGGTGGTTGGGGCATAGACTTGGACTATTGTGATAATGAATGGTTTGCCTTGGATTCGAACTGAGATCATTCTGTCATTTTGAGGATTGTATCCCAGTATTGCTTTTCCTACTCTTTTATTCAATGAATGCTACTCCATTTCTTCTGAGGGATTCTTGCCCTCAGTAGTATAACTGATGGGCATCTGAATTAAATTCACCCAATTCCTGTCCATTTTAGTTCACTGATTCCTAAGATGTCTATGTTTAGTCTTGTCATCTCTTGTTTGACCATGTCCAGCTTTCCTTGATTCATGGATCTTACATTCCAGAAAAAATCTTTACAGCATCGGACCTTCCTTTCACCACCAGACACATCCACAGCTGAGCGTCCTTCACAGCTTTGGCCCTGTCACTTCATTCTTTCTGGCACTAATAGTACTAGCCCTCTGCTCTTCCCCAGTAGCATATTGGATGCCTTCCAACCTGAGGGGCTCATCTTCCAGCATCATCTTTTTGCCTTTTGGTACTGTCCATAGGGTTTTCATGGCAAAGATACTGGAGTGTGTTGCCATTTCCTCCTGCAGCGGATCACATTTTGTCAGAACTCTCTGCTATGACCTGTCCATCTTGGATGGCCCTGTACAGCATAGCTCATAGCTTCATTGAATTACACAAGCCCCTTCACCACGACAAGGCAGTAATCCCTGAAGGGGAGCATCAAGTTCTCAACCTTCATGGGGATAAGATCTTTTTTTTTAATATTCAATTTTATTTTCCCATTTCTTCCACAAACAAGTCAACAAATATATCACCATACATAAATACATACATGTAAGTTTGGGTGCTGCTCGTCCATTTCCCCTTTCACTGTATCCACCCTCCTTCTCTCTCTTCCCTCTTCTCTACTTTCTTTCTCCCTTTCTCCTTTCTTTCCTACTTCCCTCTTCTTCCTCTCCTCTCCTCTTCTCACCACTCCCCTCCCGTTTCTCCCCACTTCTCCTCCTCTTTCTCTCCAACCTTCCTACTTCCTTCCCCTTCCTCTACTCTCTCCCCTTTCTCCTCTCCTTTCTTCCCTCCCATTCCTCTTCCGATACAATTCAGGGGTGATGTCCAAGCAGCTCCTCTCCTTGGATTTTCAATGTCTATAGTAGGTATGATAATATCCTTATCTCCTCATTTTTCTTCCATCTAAATTAGTGTTAGCTGTCTTTTAAGCATATTCTCTTTTTCACCTACTCGTAAATTTTTCCCCAAATTTCATAATACTCTGGCTCTGTCTTATCTTTAATTATTATTGTTAATCTATTTATTTCCGCACATTCCATTATTTTCCTGATCACCTCTTCTTCTGAAGGAGCTTTCAGTGCCTTCCAGTTTTGTGCAAACACAATCCTAGCTGCAGTGGTTATATGAATAATCAAATATTTCTTCTCTTTGATATATTTCTCTGGTAAAATACCCAACAGGAATATTTCTGATCTTAATTCTATATGTTGTTGTATCATATTTTCTATCCATGATTTGATTATGTTCCAATAGGTTTTAGCTTCTGCACACGTCCACCACATATGATAGAAAGAGCCTGGTATTTGATGGCATTTCCAACGTTTCATAGATCTGTCCTTAAACATTTTAGCTAGTTTTTCTGGAGACATATGCCATCTGTAGAACATCTTGTACATATTTTTTTTATACGCTGTCGCAATTGTCAGTTTATAGTTTCTTTCCCACAATTGCTGCCATCTATCTAATTCAATTGTATATCCAAAATTTCTTGACCATTTTATCATTGACTCCTTAACTTTCTCCTCCTCTAATTCCCTATATAATAAATAGCTATACATTTTTAATCCATTTTTCTTCAGTTCCCATAAGTATTTCATCTAACTCTGTTCTCCCCAAATTAAAACCATCTATTTTAGCATCTTTTTCATATCTAGATTGTATTTGCGTTCTCATATACCAATCCATCTTTATTCCTTGTTCCTCTAATTGTTGTTTGGTTTTCAGCTTCCCCGTATCTGTTAGTAGGTCTTTATATCTTATAATGTTTCCCATGTTAAACATATTGGGGTGTATTAATGCTTCCATCATTGAGAGCCAATCTGGAATCCTCAAGTAATGCTTCCTCTTTATTTGCTCCCAAACCATCAATAAAGAATTCCTGATATAATGTCTCTGGAAATAGCTGTGTATTCTATTTTTACCATACCATATGAACGAATGCCATCCCAACTGTAAATCATGTCCCTCTAATGTCAATAATCTAGTATTCCTCAGTAAAATCCATTCTCTCATCCACGACATTACTGCAGCCTGGTAATATAATTCCCAATTAGGTAATCTAAACCCACCTCTGAGTCTTGCATCATGTAACATTTTTAAATTAATCCTTGCCTTTTCCCCCTGCCAAATATATTTCAAAATTATTTTATTTAGCCCCTCAAAATATTTCTTTTCCAATCTTATTGGTATTGTTGAAAACAAAAACAACAATCGTAGTAATATATTCATTTTGATTATTGTAATCCTGCCCATTAATGATAGTTGTTCCTTTTTCCATTTATCCAAATTTTCAATTTGTAATAGTTATCTTCTTTAATTGTTGTACATCTTGCTGTCAGGTGAATCCCCAGATATTTTACCTTCTTTACAATCTGTAACTCTAACTTTCCCATCAATTCTTTTTTTGTTTTTCAGTAATATTTTTCACTAACATTTTTGTTTTATCTTTATTAATCTTCAAACCTGCTACCTCACCATATTTTTCTATTTGTTCTATTAATACAGGTTCTGTTTCTAGTGGCTCCTCCAAGATAAATACTAAATCATCTGCAAAAGCTTGTAGCTTATCTTCTTCTCTCTTAACTTTCATACCTTTTATATCCTTATTCTGTCTTATAGTTCTAGTTAGTATCTCCAGTGTTAATACAAACAATAATGGGAATAAAGGGCATCCCTGCCTTGTTCCCTTCATAATGTTAGTCTTTTCAGTCATATCTCCATTTATCATTATTTTGGCTATTTGCTTATTGTAAATTGCTTTAATTACATTTATAAATTTCTCCCCAAAATCCATAATCTGTAGTTGTCTTATCATGAATTGCCAATTCACATTGTCAAATGCTTTCTGTGCATCCAAAAACATCAATGCCATCTGTTTTTTGGGATGTGTTTCATAATATTCTAATGTGTTTAATATAATTCACATATTGTCTCTAATCTGTCTTTTTGGCAGGAACCCATTTTGATCCATATGTATAAATTCATTTAGGAACTTTTAAAGACTTTTGGCCATGATTGATGTGAATATTTTATAGTCCACATTCAGCAAGGAAATCGGTCTATAGTTCTTTATTTTCTGTATTTCTGTTTCTTCCTTTGGTATCAGGGTAATAAGTGCTTCCGACCATGAATCTGGTATCTTAGCTTCAGAGAGGAGTTCATTATAGAGTTCCAGCATTAGATTGCCTAACGGTTCTGCTGGTAGCCCATCTGGTCCTGGTGTTTTGCCATTCTTTTGTTTTTTAATTCTTTCTGTTAATTCCATCATTGTTATTTTCTCTTCTAGTAATGTCTAGAATTTCTCTGGTACTTTAGGTATCTCTGTTTTTTCCAAGAATTGTTTTATCCTATCATCTGAAACTGCTTGTTGCTTATATAAATTCTCATAATATTCCCAAGCTATTTTTTTCTTTTCTTCATTCCGGCATTGTAAAGTGCCCTCGGCATCTTCCAGTTGTTTAATCCATCTCTTCTCTTTCTCCTTTTTAATTTTATATGTCAACCATCTCCCTGGTTTGTTTGCATGTTCGAAAAAAGTTTGTTTAACTGCCTTTATTTTCATTGCCACTTCTTCATTTTCTATTAAGTTCATTTTATGCTTGTTCAACTCCATTAATTTTTTTATCTTTTTGTTTTGTGTAGCTTTCTGCAATTCTTTCTCAAGTCTTATATTCTTCCTCCAGTTTTTCCCTAATTTGTTTTTTCTGTTTATTCTTTTTCCCCATATAAGATATACCAAGTCCTCTCATGTACGCTTTCACCGTATCCCAGACATTTTGAAGTGAGGTATCTTCTGTTGTTTTCCTTGAAGAAGAAAGTCATTTCTTTTTCCATATATTGCTGGAAGTCTTTTTCATTCAGTACAATTTGATTTAATGTCCATCTTGTTCTTTTTTTTGTCCTTTCCATGTAATTGTGATTGGGTTGTGGTCTGCCCATGTGCTTGTTTCTATGTTTATATTTTGTGTACTTGTAAATAAGTCTATTGATGTCCATATCATATCTATTCTCGACCAGGACAGGTGTCTGTTAAAATAGAATGTATATTGTTTCTTTTCCAGATATTTTTCTCTCCAAACATCTATTTAATTTGTCCACCATATTATGAAAAGATTTTGGAAGTGTTCTCCTTAGGATCTTGTTTTTTTTTTTTTTTGTCGTATTATAATCCAGCCCGGCCTTTATGATAGCATTGAAATCTCCAATGATGCATATGGTTTCGAATTCCAATTCTATTATTTTCTGGTGTAATTTTGAATAGAAATTTTCTTGGTTTTCATTTGGGGTGTAAATCGCTACCAATAAAGTTTTTTTACAATTTATAATTACTTCCACCATTAAAATTCACCTTCATCTGAATATATCAATGTAGTTTGTATTGCTTTTTGAATATATAATAACGCACATCTTTTACTCTGATCTGCAAGTGAGGTATATAATTCTCCCAATTTTGGATATTCTAGTAGATTTTTATGTTGTTTCTTAATATGAACTTCTTGTAAGCAAATTATGTCCATTTTTAATTTCCCCAATTTATTTAGTGTTCATTTTCTTTTTATAGCAGAATTTAGTCCATTTACGTTTATCGAAATTGCTTTTATTTCTTCTTCCATGATTATTTATTTGAAGTTTTAGTTGCTCTCGTTATTCTCATCTCTCTTTGCTCTTTTGCCTTTTGCTCTTGTCCCTTCTCTCAACACCCTTTTCTCCTGTTCTATGCTATACTTACTGCATTGCTTCTCTGTCTTGTATGTATGTATGTATTCTAAATATCTCATCTATATAATTAATTATCTTTTCCTTGCTTTCCTCCAATGTTTCTGCTAATATTCCCGCCATTACATCTGCTAGGTTCTCTCCTTTTTCTTCTTCAACATTTTGGAATCTTAAATAATAATCAGCTCTATCCATCTCTAAAGCGATGATCATTTTTTCCTGATTCCTGTCTGTTAATGTAAGTCTGTTATCAATCTCCTCTAGTCTCTTATCTGTTAATTGAATTCTTTCTTCAGCTTGTTGCAATCTTTGTTCATTTTTCTCCATCAGTTCTTTGACCTCTTTTAGGTCCTCTTCTAGTTTGCCAATCCCTTCTTTGAAGTCTGTGTGTAGAGCCAGTATCATATTTTTCAATTCCATGTTAGATCTATCTTGCTGCGTTTTATTGTCTAGTGATTTCTGTGCCACCGGACTCTGTGATATTAGGTCAGTTGTTGCTGGGTGTGTTGTAGTTTTCTTCATTTTCTCCAGTAGTTTATAATCCAAATGTCAATGGGGTATTATAATCCAAATGTGCTCCAAAAAAAAGAGTATAAAAAATTTCAGCAACAAGAAAAGGTGAGAACAAAGGGAAAAGGAAAGAAAAAGAGAAGGAAAAAGCCAAATATCCATATATGTTTTTAAAAAAGGGAAAAAAAGAAATTAATCCATACAGGTTATGCTCTTTGTTCGTTTCAGAATCTCTGGGCCTTAATCCAAATGAAGAGTAAATCAAAAATATGATCTCCAAAATAAAAAACAATCCACCATTCCACAAACTAAAAAACAGACTCTGTAAACTTCTTATCAGTGAGTCCAGCAGCTGTCATTCAAGGTCACTTACTCTCCCTTATTTTTTTCCTAAGCTTCAAGAGTATTCTCAGCTGAGATACTTGATTCATTGCCTTCTTTTGCCTTCCATTGTTATCCGCCACTGCAGTTCCAGAAGAGGAGCAGTTTAAACATCTGCTCCCCCCCCACTTCTCCACAGCTTCAAATTCTTATTTTCCCCCCCCAGTTTCCAGCATTTAAGGTTTCTCTATTGTCTCACCCAGGCAGTCCTCCAAACTTACTTTCAAGATCTTCCAAGTGGCCACCCCAGATTGTGATGGCTCGCAATGGCTGTCTGACAGCCACTGGTCTGGGAAGCTTCCGTCGGCTCTCCAGGATGTTGTGATCCTTCCTGTGCTGCCAAAGCTGTGCCTCCCTTCTTCGCCATCACTAGAGGATGGCTCTGATCTGTCTGAGTTTCAGCAAACAGCTGAAAAGCGACAATCCTTCAGGAGCTTCCAAAGGCTGTGTTGTCCAACCGCGATGCTGGCCCCGCCCCCTATCATGAAACTTCTTAATACCGGCCACAATGGCCAGAGCCTCCTTGTCTATTTGTGCATAATTGTGTTCTGCTGAAGACAGTGTCCTAGAATAATAAGCGATGGAAGCTTGTCTCCCATCACCCATCAAATGACTCAACACGGCCCCTATCCCATATGGTGATGCATCACAAGCAATGCAGAAAGGCAGCTTTTCCTGAAAATGGGTGAGTACTGAGTCTGAAGACAGCAGTGATTTGACTGCCGAGAAGCTTTTCTCTTTTTTTTAATTGAAAAGTTTTACAATACATTTTTTAACAAAACAAAACCCCCCCCACCCCCTCCCCTCTCCCCAACCCTCCCCAACACCTCCCTCCCTTCCCCCTCCCCGACTTCCCAGAGCTCAATACAGGGTATAAAAATACAAACAATCATAATCTACCTTATGCAAACAACAATAAACTATTAAATCTATCGCACTTTAACTCTTAATAAAATAACTACAAGCTAGTTATACATCATATAAATCCACTACTTATTCAAATGCTAAGTGAAACTTTTTAGCCCCATATTTATTCTGGATATAATCAATCCATCGTCTCCACTCCACAATATATCTCTGTTGCGACTGGTCTTTCAAATACGCTGAAATCTTTGCCATTTCCGCCAGGTTGGAAACTTTTAAAGTCCATTCTTCTATAGTCAGCAGTTCTTCCTTCTTCCAATATTGTGCTACTAAAAGTCTTGCTGCCGTAATTAAATTCAACATCAACTTAGTGTCCACAACAGTAGTATCAGTAATAATGCCCAGTAAAAACAGTTGCGGACAAAACTTTATCCTTTTCTTCAATATCTTTTGCATGTTCCACCAAATTTTAATCCAAAAAGCTTTAACCTTTTTACAGGTCCATCATATATGAAAATACATTGCATCTTCACCACCACACCTCCAACATTTGGGCTGGCAGTTCGGATACATACTTGCTAATTTTTTAGGATCTAAATGCCACCTATAAAACATCTTATAAAAATTCTCTCTTAAGTTTTGAGCTTGCGTAAATTTTACATTTCTTACCCAAATCTTTTCCCAGGTATCCATTGTAATGACTTCTTGAAAATTCTGAGCCCACTTTATCATACAATCTTTAACAAGTTCTGTCTCTGAGTCAATTTCTATCAATGCAAGATATGTCCTTTTAATATGTGCTTGGCCTTGATCTCTAATTTGCTTTACCAGATTTTCATCAGTCATTGAAAAACCAATTTTCTGGTCTTCTTTCCACCTGGCCTTTAATTGCCTATATTGAAACCAAGTTTGTACAATCTTTTCTTCTCTTAAAATATTATATGGCTTTAAATGCCATACATTCCTTTCCAAACTTAAAATTTCCTTGTATGTAGTCACATCATGTTTAAACCCCACATTCATATTTTCTATTGCGTGTTTCGGTATTGCCCATATAGGTATCTTATAATTTAACTTATGTCTATACTTTTTCCAAACTCGCAACAGAGCATGTCTTAAAACATGTACCTTGAACACATTATCCACCTTCTTATCATACAATAAATATGCATGCCAACCATATAAGAAATCATGGCCTTCAAGATTTAATAATCTCACTTGTGTTAAATTAATCCAATCACTTATTGCTGACAAAGCAGCAGCTTCATAGTATAGTTTAAGATTAGGCATTTTAAGACCAACTCTCTCACGTGTATCCTGCATAATCTTAAATTTAACTCATGGCCTTTTCCCTGCCCAGACAAATTTATTAATTCCCTTTTGCCATTCTTCCAAATTTGAGTCCTTTTTAAGAATAGGGACTTCCGGTGGTGATGCGACGCTGAAGACAGCCATCTCTGGGCTGTCCGCTCCGCAGCTTTGTTGACTCACTGAAAAACAGCACCGATCAGCTGTTTTGGTGATTCGGAAGCCCCCTCCCCGGGAGAAGAGGAGGGGGTGAGGCCCCAGGTAGGGGTTGAGCTCTCCAGGGCCGCCTGAGCTTTAAGTTTGGGCGGCTGAAGGATTGAGCCCCCCCAAAGCCTGGGTTTGCTCCGGGCTGTGCAGCGTCTCTGTGCAGAGCCAAGTGTTAGCAACCACCCCTGCCAGAAGGAAAGACTCTTGAGTATTAAGACGCAGGCAGAGCGGTACAGGAGGTCAAGGTGAAGTGGACTTTTATCTTTACTCTCTAGCTCAACGGATTTTATGGATTAAAAGTGAAAGTGCACAACAAGTGAAAGTGGGGGAAGATGGTGACGAAAGCCTCTAAAGTTCTTCAGAGTGCGGGGGCTTCTCCGGTGCAACAGACTTCGTTGCAAGCTTTGCTCCCTCCCGCACCTGCTCCGGCACTGACTCTTAAAGATATACAGGATGCCTTTGAAAAGCAAACACAATTAATGTCAGATATGATGGAAAAGCTGGAGGAGAAATTGGAGGAGAAAATGGAAGAGAAGCTGGAAGAGAAGTTTAGAGCAATGAGGGCAGACATCTTGTCTACAATTGAAAATGTGGTTGTATGTGTGCAAAGCTTGGATGAAAAAGTGGAGGATCTTAGTCAAAAGAACTCTGTATTAGAAGTAAAAGTATTAGAGAATGAAAATATAAGGGATAAAATGGATGGAGAGTTGAGTCTGGTCCAGTACCATCAGATGGAGTTTGCTATCAGAATCAGGGGCTTAAAAGAGAATCCTAAAGAAGATTTAAAGCAGCTGATCTCCGAGGCTTTGGAAGTGATACTGGGCCAATCAGCAGCTGAAATTGAGGGAAGTATAGATAAAATCTTTCGTGTGAACTCCTGGATTGCAAGGCAGAGGAAGTTACCTAGAGATGTGGTGGTTTACTTTACAAGCAGAGCAATTAGGGATGAAGTTATTCAAGTTGCTTATGATACTAAGTTTGTGGTTGCTGAGCAAGAAGTTCTGGTTTTAAAAGAGATTCCTCCAAAGATTTTAAGGAGAAGGAAAGATTTTGCCTTCCTAGCACAGGAACTTAAGAAATGTTACATCAAGTTTAGATGGGAGATTCCAGTGGGCATGGTGGTGATGCATGAAGGTAAAAGATACCGTCTGGTTACAGTGACTCAGGCACGTGATTTTTACAGCAAAGTTTTAAAAGCAACCCCTCTATCACTTCTGGAAGCTGTAAAGGGATATGGCGAGGGAAAGCCTCAAGATGCTGATGGAACACAGACAGAGGAGAATGGTGCTGGAGGGGATCAAATTACAGTTTCATCGGCAGCTGCTGGAGAGCAAAGGATGACGCGTGCCGCTTTAAGACGAGTGAGACAAGAGCAAGAACAAGATCAGCAGAAAGTTATGGAACCTCCAAAGCGTACTTACAGTGAAGCTGTGGGAGGGGCGCAGCCTAAGGAAGTTACACGGGTCCTGGCAGACGTGCTCCAGAAGCTTTGGGATGCCAACAATGGTGACTAAGTTCCTAACCTGGAATGTTAATGGATTAAATTCACCACAGAAGAGAAAGAAAGTTTTTCAATATTTAAAACAATTTAAGACTGATGTTATTTGCTTGCAAGAAACGCATATTAGGGTTATGGACCAAAAGTACTTGTTGAATTCAAGGTTGGGTACGCAATTTATTGCTTCTGCAATTAATAAGAAAAATGGAGTGGTTATTTATGTTAAGAATACTCTGACATCGGAACTAATTGAAGTAGATAAGCAAGGAAGATATGTTATGATAGATTTGCTGTTAGAAGGCAAAAAAACGCTTTTAGTTGGACTGTATGCTCCAAATCAACAACAAGCTGACTTTGTTCACTACATACAAAGATTACCCAGTTGGATTATAAATCTTTTATTTTTATGGGAGATTGGAATGGTGTCTTGGATGTACAGCTGGACAAATCGGGGTTTTTTAAACATGTCCCGAGTCATGCTAGACTGCCTAAATCTTTTTTTGAAATGAAGGATGATCTGGAATTACGAGACATTTGGCGTGAAACGCATTTACATGAAAAGGATTATACTTTTTTTTCTGATAGACACCAATCATTTTCTAGGATTGATTTTATATTACTGACTAATGATTTTTTTCTAGGATTAAGAAGATAAAGATCTGTGCAAGAACTATATCTGACCATAGTCCAGTCTGGTTAGAGATCAATAAGGACAATAGAGATAGGTGCTCCTGGCGCGTAAATGAGAATTTGTTTAGAAATCAGAGAAATGTGGAAGAATGTAAAAAGCAGATGACTTTTTTGAAATTAATATGAACAAGGATACTTCTATGGACACGGTTTGGGATGCTAGCAAAGCTTATATGAGAGGGGTGTTAATATATATGAATAATAAATACAGACGTAATATGGAAATTAGGAGGAAAGAACTGGAGAATGAAATTAGGGAAAAAGAAAAGGCCCTAATTTTGAATCCATCGGATGTGAAGATTAAAGAGGTTATTAACTTGTTAAGAGGACAATTTGATAAGTTGATGGCTGATCAGGTGGCAACTAACTTACGGTTTGCTAGGCATAACACTTTTTGCAATGCCAATAAACCAGGTAGGTGGCTAGCTTACAGGTTAAGGAAAAAACAAAGGGCCTCTAACATAGATAAAATTGAATACAAAGGAAAGGTTGTGTTTCAACAGGATCTTATCAAGGAAGCCTTTGTGGATTTTTATTCTAAACTATATGTTAAGGAGAAGATTAATGAAACAGATATCGATGTATATTTGAAGAATGCTAGCATCCCGGTTCTTACACAGGAACAAATGGAGGAGATTAATCAATTGATAACAGAAGAAGAAATTTTTATAGCAATTAAGGAATTGAAGTTGGATAAAGTGCCAGGTACAGATGGTCTGACTGCAGTCTACTACAAACATCTACAATTGGAGCTGATAAAGCCATTAAGGGAATTGTTTCAGACAATTCAGAAGGGGGAAAAGGTGCCTCCGTCTTGGAGAACTGCTTTTATTTCTTTGATTCTGAAGGAAGATCAAGATGCTACTCAAGTAAAAAACTACAGACCAATATCACTTTTAAATACAGACTACAAGATATTTGCTAAGGTATTAGCTAATAGATTGATGAGGGTTTTGCAACAGATGATTCATGGGGATCAAACTGGGTTTATTAGTGGTAGACAAATGAAAAATAATGTGAGGCATATAGTTGATGTGGTGGAGTTTTTGGAAAGGAACAACCAGATCCCTGCGGCGCTAATTTTCTTAGATGCTGAAAAAGCTTTTGATCAATTGAATTGGCAATTTTTGATGAAAGTTTTAGATAAAATGAATTTTGGGGATAAATTTTTACAACCAATTAGGGCATTATATCAAAAACAAACTGCCTGAATAATAGTTAACAATAGTCTGACTGAAGTATGCAATATTGAGAAGGGCACAAGACAAGGGTGTCTGTTATCACCTTTATTATTTGTTTTAACCTCTTCATGGATTACTGCCTTGTCGTGGCGAAGGGGCTTGCGTAATTCAATGAAGCTATGAGCTATGCCGTGCAGGGCCACCCAAGATGGACAGATCATAGCAGAGAGTTCTGACAAAACGTGATCCACTGGGGAAGGAAATGGCAAACCACTCGAGTATCTTTGCCATGAAAACCCTATGGACAGTACCAAAAGGCAAAACGATATGACGCTGGAAGATGAGCCCCTCAGGTCGGAAGGCGTCCAATATGCTACTGGGGAAGAGCAGAGGGCTAGTACTAGTAGCGCCAGAAAGAATGAAGCGACTGGGCCAAAGCCGAAAGGACGCTCAGCTGTGGATATGTCTGGTGGTGAAAGGAAAGTCTGATGCTGTAAAGATTTTTTCTTCATAGGAACCTGGAATGTAAGATCCATGAATCAAGGAAAGCTGGACGTGGTCAAACAAGAGATGACAAGACTAAACATTGACATCTTAGGTATCAGCGAACTAAAATGGACAGGAATGGGTGAATTTAATTCCATCAGGTATACTACTGCGGGCAAGAATCCCTCAGAAGAAATGGAGTAGCCTTCATAGTCAATAAAAGAGTAGGAAAAACAATACTGGGATACAATCCTCAAAATGACAGAATGATCTCAGTTCGAATCCAAGGCAAACCATTCAATATCACAGTAGTCGAAGTCTATGCCCCAACCACCGGTGCTGAAGAGGATGAAATTGACCGGTTCTATGAAGCCCTACAGCACCTTATAGAACTAAAACCCAGAAATGATGTCCTTATCATCATGGGGGATTGGAATGCCAAAGTAGGAAGCCAAAAGATAACTGGAATAACAGGCAAGTTTGGCCTTGGAGTACAAAATGAAGCAGGGCACAGGCTGATAGAATTTTGTCAAGAGAATACGATGGTCATAGCAAACACTCTTTTCCAACAACCCAAGAGACGGCTTTACACATGGACATCACCAGACGGTCAACACAGAAATCAGATTGACTATATGCTCTGCAGCCAAAGATGGAGAAGCTCTATACCAGGGGTGTCAAACTCAATTTCATTGAGGGCCACATCAGCATTGCGGTTGCCCTCAGGGGGCCGGGTGGGTGTGGCCAGGGTGGGTGTGGCCTACTGGGTGGGCGTGGCTAGAGTGCATATGGCCTACTGGGTGGGCGTGGCCACCTCTACATCGTTCGCATCAAGGGTGCCTATGGGGTCCTGGGCAGGAGTGGGACAGATCTGGGGGTCTCTGGCAGGAGGAGGGTCTCTGGGCCAGGGCCAAGGCAGTGGGGGCCGTTCCCTCACTGTTTCCAGGATGGCTTCGCGGGCCGCATGAAACCACTTCGCGGGCCGGATCCGGCCCCCGGGCCTTGTGTTTGACATGTCTGCTCTATACAGTCAGTAAAAACAAGACCAGGAGCTGACTGTGGCTCAGACCATGAGCTTCTTGTTGCAAAGTTTAGGCTTAAATTAAAGAAAGTAGGGGAAAGCGCTAGGCCAGTCAGGTATGAATTAAATCATATCCCTGTTGAATATACAGTAGAGGTGACAAATAGATTTAAGGAATTAGATCTGATAGACAGAGTGCCTGAAGAACTATGGACAGAGGTTCACGACATTGTACAACAGGTAGCAACCAAGTAGTAGTAACTAAAACCATCCCAAAGAAAAAGAAATGCAAGAAAGCAAAATGGCTGTCTGAGGAAGCTTTGCAAATAGCTGAGGAAAGGAGGGAAGCGAAAGGCAAGGGAGAAAAAGAAATATATGCCCAATTAAATGCAGAATTCCAAAGAATAGCTAGAAGAGATAAGAATGCCTTCTTAAATGAACAATGCAAAGAAATAGAAGAAAACAATAGAATAGGGAGGACCAGAGATCTTTTCAAGAAAATTGGAGAGATGAAAGAAACGTTTCATGCAAAAATGGGCATGATAAAGGACCAAAATGGCAGGGACCTAACAGAGGCAGAAGAGATTAAGAAGAGGTGGCAAAATTACACAGAAGAACTATACAAGAATGAGCTTAACGTCCCTGATAATCACAATGAGGTGGTCACTGACCTCGAGCCAGACATCCTAGAATGTGAAGTGAAGTGGGCCTTAGAAAAGCTGAGCAACAACAAAGCTAGTGGATGTGACAGTATTCCAGCTGAGCTATTCAACATCTTAAAAGACGATGCAGTAAAAGTGCTACACTCAATTTGCCAGCAAATTTGGAAAACTCAACAGTGGCCACAGGATTGGAAAAGATCAGTTTACATTCCAATTCCAAAGAAAGGCAGTGCCAAAGAATGTTCAAACTATTGCACCATTGCACTCATTTCTCATGCTAGTAAAGTTATGCTTAAAATTCTACAAGCTAGACTCCAGCAGTATGTGGATCGAGAACTACCAGAAGTACAGGCAGGATTTCGAAGAGGCAGAGGAACTAGAGATCAAATTGCTAACATACGCTGGATCATGGAGAAAGCTAGAGAGTTCCAGAAAAACATCTACTTCTGCTTCATTGACTATGCTAAAGCCTTTGATTGTGTGGATCATAACAAACTGTGGCAAGTTCTTAAAGAGATGGGCATACCATACCATCTTATTTGTCTCTTGAGAAACCTATATGCGGGCCAAGAAGCAACAGTGAGAACTGGACACGGAACCACTGATTGGTTCAAAATTGGGAAAGGAGTCCGGCAAGGCTGTATACTGTCGCCTTGCCTATTTAACTTATATGCAGAGCACATCATGAGAAAGGCAGGGCTAGATGAATCAAAAGTTGGAATTAAGATTGCCGGAAGAAACATCAACAACCTAAGATATGCAGATGATACCACTCTAATGGCAGAAAGTGAAGAAGAACTAAAGAGCCTCTTGTTGCGGGTGAAGAAGGAGAGTGCAAAACATGGGTTGAAACTAAACATTAAGAAAACCAAGATCATGGCATCTGGCCCTCTCAATTCCTGGCAAATAGATGGGGAAGAAATGGAGGTAGTGACAGATTTTATTTTCCTGGGTTCCAAGATCACTGCAGATGGGGACTGTAGTCAAGAAATTAAAAGACGCTTGCTCCTCGGGAGGAAAGCCATGGCAAATCTAGACAGCACACTAAAAAGCAGAGACATCACCCTGTCAACAAAAGTGCGTATAGTCAAGGCTATGGTCTTCCCAGTTGCAATGTATGGCAGTGAAAGTTGGACCATAAGAAAGGCTGAGCGCCAAAGAATTGAAGCCTTTGAACTATGGTGCTGGAGAAGACTCCTGTGAGTTCCTTGGACTGCAAGGCGATCAAACCGGTCAGTCCTAGAGGAGATCAACCCTGACTGCTCTTTAGAAGGCCAGATCCTGAAGCTAAAACTCAAATACTTTGGCCACCTAATGAGAAGGAAGGACTCACTGGAGAAGAGCCTAATGCTGGGAAAGATTGAGGGCAATAGAAGAAAGGGACGACAGAGAATGAGGTGGCTGGATGGAGTCATTGAAGCAGTAGGCGTGAGCTTAAATGGACTCCAGAAGATGGTAGAGGACAGGAAAGCCTGGAGGAACATTGTCCATAGGGTCGCGATGGGTCGGACACGACTTCGCAACTAACAACAACAACATTTGTTTTAACATTGGAGATATTATTGATAAAAATACGGAATTCGGAAAAAATTAAGGGTATTCAAATTAGAGATCAGGATTATAGATTGAGGGCGTTTGCAGACGATCTGGTTGTTACGGTGACTCAGCCAGAAAGCTCTGTTGTGGACCTGATGGAGATAATAATGCAATATGGGAAGGTTTCTGGATTTAAGGTTAATGTACAAAAAACAAAAATTTTGGCCAAAAATATGACAATACCGCAAAAGGCCCTTTTAGAAGGATTAACTGGATTTGAGATTGTTAAAAGGGTTAAATATTTGGGGGTGTATGTGTCACCCTCAAATGCAAAGTTAGATAAAAATAACTATGAAAAGTTATGGGGAAAAATTCAAAAAGAATTGGAGAGTTGGGAAAAATTGCAATTGTCTTTACTGGGAAGAATTGCAGCAGTGAAAATGAATGTCCTGCCTAAATTTTTATTTTTATTCCAAATGATACCGATTCTTAAAAAAGATTCTAATTTGGAAGAATGGCAATGGGGTATCAATAAATTTGTGTGGGCAGGGAAAAGGCCACGAATTAAAATTAAGATTATGCAGGATTCTCGTGAAAGAGGTGGTCTTAAAATGCCTAATCTTAAATTATATTATGAAGCTGCTGCGTTGTCAGGAATAAGTGATTGGATTAATTTGACACAAGGGAGATTATTAAATCTTGAGGGCCACGACTTATTTGGATGGCATGCATATTTGTTGTATGATAAGAAGGTAGATAATGTATTTAAAGTGCATATTTTAAGACAGGCATTGTTGAGAGTTTGGAAGAAGTATAGACATAAGTTAGACTGCAAGATGCCGTTGTGGGCAATCCCGAAACATGCAATAGAAAACATAAATGTAGGCTTCAAACATGATGTGACTACGTATAAGGAGATCTTAAGTTTGGAAAGGAGCGTCTGGTGTTTGAAGCCGTACAATCTCTTGCGAGATGAGAAGATTGTTCAAACTTGGTTTCAATATACTCAATTACGTGCCAGGTGGAAAGAAGACCAGAAAATTGGTTTCTCAATGACTGATGAAAATTTGATAAAGCAAATTAGAAATCAGGGTCCAGCACATATTAAACGGATTTATCTTGCATTGATAGATATTGACTCAGAAACAGAACTTGTTAAAGACTGTATGATAAAATGGGCCCAGAATATCCAAGAAGTTATTACAATGGATACTTGGGAAAAGATCTGGGTGAGGAATGTAAAATTCACGCAAGCCCAAAACCTAAGAGAGAACTTTTATAAAATGTTTTATAGATGGCATTTAGATCCTAAAAAGCTTGCAAGTATGTATCTGAATTATCAACCTAAATGTTGGAGATGTGGTGGTGAAGATGCAACGTATTTTCATATATGGTGGACCTGCAAAAAGGTTAAGGCTTTTTGGATAAATAATTGGTGAAATATGCAGATCTTTAAGCAAAGGATAAAGTTTTGTCCGCAGTTGTTTTTGCTGGGCATAATTACAGATGCTACTGTTGTGGACATTAAGTTGATGTTGAATTTAATTACAGCAGCAAGACTATTAATAGGTCAATATTGGAAAAAGGAGGAACTGCCGACTATAGAAGAATGGACTCTAAAGGTTTCTGACCTGGCGGAAATGGCAAAGATCTCGGCTTACTTGAAAGATCATTCGCAAGAACGTTATATTATGGAGTGGAAAAAGTGGATTGATTATATTCAGGACAAATATGGGACTAAAAAGTTTCATTTAGCATTTGAATAAGTTTCCTTTTCTTTTTTCTTTTTTTTTCTTTTTATATGTAACATTAGTATTGCTTGTAGTCATTTTATATGAGCTAGAGGGCGATAGAATTAATAGTTTATTGTTTTTAGCATATGGATGTTTATGATTGTTCTTTGTTTTTATACCTTGTACTTAGCTCTGGGAAGTCGGGGGGGAGGGGGAATGGGGGGAGGGATAGGGAGGGTTAGGTAGGGGTGGGGGGAGGGGGGATTGTTAAAGATAAAATGTACTGTAAAACTTTTCAATAAAAAAAAAGAATAGGTATCATTTGAAATAAAAAGAAAAATTTTGGCAAAACATTCATTTTCACTGCTGCAATTCTTCCCAATAAGGATAATTGTAGTTTTTTCCAACTATCCAATTCTTTTTGAACTTTTGAACCCCATAACTTTTCATAATTATTTTTATATAGCTTTACATTTGAGGGTGACAAATATATCCCCAAATATTTAACCCTTTTAACAATTTCAAATCCCGTTAGCTCTTCTAAAACCACCTTTTGTGATACTGTCATATTCTTAGACAACATTTTAGTTTTTTGTATGTTAACCTTGAATCCAGAAACTTTCCCATATTGCGTTATTATCTCCATCAGTTCTACAACTGAATCTTCAGGCTGAGTTACCGTAACAACCAGATCGTCTGCAAATGCCCTCAGTCTGTAATCCTGATCTCTTATTTGAATTCCCCTAATTTTTCCCGAGTCCCGTATTTTAATCAATAATATCTCCAATGTTAAAACAAATAATAAAGGTGACAACGGGCACCCCTGCCTTATACCCTTTTCAATGTTACATGCTTCCGTCAAACTATTATTAACTATTATGCGGGCTGTTTGCTTTTGATATAATGCCCTAATTGGTTGTAAAAATTTATCCCCAAAGTTCATTTTATCTAATACTTTTAACAAAAATTGCCAATCCAATTGATCATAGGCTTTTTCAGCATCCAAAAAGATCAACGCTGCAGGGATCTGATTGTTTCTTTCCAAAAATTCCAACAAATCAACTACATGCCTCACATTATTCTTCATTTGTCTACCACTTATAAACCCAGTTTGGTCACCATGAATTACTTGTTGTAATACCCTCATTAATCTGTTAGTTAAAACCTTAGCAAATATCTTGTAGTCCGTATTCAAAAGTGATATTGGCCTATAATTTTTTGCTTGGGTGACATCCTGGTCTTCCTTCGGAATCAAAGAAATAAAAGCAGTTTTCCAAGACGGGGGCACCCCTCCTCCTATTTGAATTGTCTGAAACAATTCCCTTAATGGCATTACCATCTCTAACTGTAAATTTTTGTAATACACAGCAGTCAATCCATCCGTACCTGGCGCCTTACCCACTTTCAATTGTTTCTTCCTCAGTTATCAATTGATTCATCTCTTTCTTTTGTTCTTGTGGAAGCACAGGAATATTAGCATTCATCAAATATTCATCAATATCTACCTCACTAATCTTATCTCTAGCATATAACTTAGAATAAAAATCAACAAAAGTCTTCTTAATAAGACTCTGCTGATACACTACCTTACCCTTATGTTCTATTCTATCTATCTTAGATGCCCTTTGCTTCTTCCTTAACAAATAAGCTAACCATCTACCTGGTTTATTGGCATTGCAAAAAGTAATATGTCTAACATACCGTAAGTTAGTTGCCACTTGATCAGCCATCAACTTGTCGAACTGTCCCCTTAATAAATTAATTACCTCTTTAATCTTCACATCTGATGGGTTCAAAATTAAAGCCTTTTCTTTTTCCCTAATTTGATTCTTTAATTCCTTCCTCCTGAATTCCAAATTGCGTCTGTATTTGTTATTCAAATATATTAATACACCTCTCATATAAACTTTACTAGCATCCCAGACCATTTCAATAGAAGTGCCTTTATGCATATTAATTTTAAAAAAATCCTTCATTTGTTTTTCACATTCTTCCACATTTTCCTGATTTCTAAACAAATTCTAATTTAGATGCCAGGAACGCCTATCTCTATTATCTTTTTCTATCTCTAACCAGACTGGACTATGATCAGACATAGTTCTTGGACAAATCTTAATCTTCTTAATCCTAGAAAAGAAATCATTAGTAATTAATATAAAGTCAATCCTAGAAAAAGATTGATGTCTATCAGAAAAAAAGTATAGTCCTTCTCTTGCAAATTTCTTTGTCTCCAAATATCTCGCAATTCCAAATCGTCCTTCATTTCAAAAAAAGATTTAGGAAGTTTAGCATGACTTGGTATACTTTTAAAAAAAAACCTCTTGTCCATTTGTACATCCAAAACACCGTTCCAGTCCCCCATAAAAATAAAAGATTTATAATCCCACTGAGTAATCTTGCTGTGTAGTAAACTATAAAAGTCTGCTTGTTGTTGATTAGGAGCATATAATCCAACCAGAAGTGTTTTCTTGCCTTCTATTAACAGTTCAATTATAACATATCTTCCTTGTTTATCTGCTTCAATTAACTCCGCTGTCAAGGTATTCTTAACATAAACAACCACTCCATTTTTCTTATCTGTAGCAGAGGCAATAAAATGTGTACCCAGTCTTGAATTTAATAAGTACTTTTGATCCGTAACTCTAATATGTGTTTCTTGTAAACAAATAACATCATTCTTAAATTGTTTTAAATATTGAAAAACTTTCTTTCTCTTCTGTGGTGAATTTAAGCTATTAACATTCCAGGTTAGAAACTTTGTTGCCATCCTTCACGACCCAAAGCTTTTGGAGCGCTTCTTCCAAAATCACCTGCACTCTCTTAGGTCGCGCTCCTCCCACAGCTTCACTATAAGTAAGTTTTGGAGGTGCCATCATGACTTTCTGCTGTTCTTGCTCTTGTCTCATTCGTCTTGAAGCAGCACGCGTCATCCTCTGGTCTCTGGTCTCCTCCGATGATACTGAAATTTGATCCACTCCTGTAGCTTTCTCATCTATCTGCGTTGTTCCTTCAGCACCTTGTAAATTCTCACTGCGTAATTGAGGCTCTCCCTCACCATTCTTCTTTGTAGATTCCAAAAGTGGTATGGGGACTGCTTTTAAAACATTACTATAAAAATCACGTGCCTGCAACACTGTAGTAAGATGATGTCTTATGCCTTCATGCATCACCACCCTACCCACTGGTATCTCCCATCTGAACTTAATATCACGTTGTCTTAATTCTTGTGCCAAAAAGGCGAATTCCTTCCTTCTCCTTAGGATTCTTGGAGGGATGTCTTTTAAAATCAAAACTTCTTGCTCAGCAATTGCAAATTTAGTATTGTAAAAGGCTTGAATAACCTCATTTCTAATTGCTCTCTTTGTAAAATAAACCACCACATCTCTGGGTAATTTCCTTTGTCTTGCAATCCATGAATTAACATGGAAGATTTTATCTATATCCTCCATAATTGCATCTGCTGGTCGCCCCAGCACACCTTCCAAAGCCTCAGAAACTATTTTCTTCAAATTTTCTTTAGGATCCTCTTTTAAGCCTCTAATTCTCACAGCAAACTCCATCTCATGGTATTGTACCAAGGTCAAGTCACTATCAAATTTATCCACCACATTTTCAGTCTCTGTCATTTTTGCATCTAATCTGATATTATTTTGGCTGAGGTCTTCCACTCTCTCGTCCAAGCGCTCTATGCATATAGCCATGCCTTGAAATGCAAGTAAGATGTCTGCCCTTATTTCTGTTAACTTCTCATCCAGAAGCTCTGTAAGCTTTTCATCCAAAAGCTCAACTAATTGTTGCGATTGCTTTTTCATAGCCTCTTGCAACACATCCTGCAAATCTTTAACTGTAAAAGTTGGTACAGGTGCAGGTGCAGGTGGCATTGAAGCTTGTAATGAAGATTGCTGCACCGGAGAAGCCCCCACGCTTCTAGGAATTTTAGAAGATTTGGCAGCCATTTTCCCTCACTATTGCCTGCTACGCACTTTCACTTTCAAACTCCACAAAGTCCATTGAGTTAAAGATCATAAATTCACTTTCACCTGAATCTCCTGTATCGCTCTGTCTGCATCCAGGTTCTCTAAAGTTCTCTCTTGCTGGCAGGGATGGTTGCGGACGCCCTGCTCGGCTCCAAAAAGCCCGGAGCAGAGGCGCCCCGCAGTCCGGAGCAAACTCAGGCTTCGGGGGGGCTCAATCCTTCAGCCACCAGAACTTTAGCTCTGGCGGCCCCGGAGAGCTCTACCCCTACCTGAGCGCTCACCCCCTCCTCTTCTCCCGAGGAGTGGGCTTCCAAGCCGTCAAAACAGCTGATTGGTGCTGTTTTCGGCGGCTCTACGGAGCCGGCGGGACTGACAGCCAGAATGGCTGCCTGTGGCGACGCCTTGCCACCCGGAGGTCCCCAAGAAGCTTTTCTCATGGACGTTCGTCCATTGCCACTTTGCCTGTTTGTCCAACATAACAGAAGGAGCCCCAAACACTGCTCAGTTTCTATTTATCCGAGCTGCCGCTAGTCGGCAGCCAATGAGATTAAATAGTAACTTCCTGCCTTAAAATGTAAAGTAACAACTCCAGAGACAAGCTGTCTGGAGTTTAACCATAATGGCTGTTAACCATTACACACACAGTTTACAAGCAACTTATCTCAATACATAACAATGATGATGCCAAAAATGGTGAAATATGCATTTTGTTGTCACCATACAAGCTCTGCTCTTTTGTGCCTGGCTACAGTCCTGGTCTGATGCTGAACAAGGACAATTGCAACTGGCAATTCTCTCCCCCTAAGCAATGTGGTCATAAAGTGTGACATCATGAAAATATACTTCTTTACATATACTATTTTTTTCTTTAGTATATTTTTTATTTTCTGCACATACAAATTTTATTTTTTTTGTATTAGTTTTTATGGTTGTAAATTGTAACCTTTTAATACTATAAAAAATTTGGAGGTAAGCACGGTATCACGTGACTGCTCCGACTGATGACTGAGGCAGTTGCCTCAGTCCAAGTTGCCCTGGTTAATAGGTGAATCCAGCATAATCACAATTTTCTACATTTAAAACCTCTAAAACCCATTATGGAGAAATAGAAGATGAGAAGCAAGTACATATGTATAATGGAAAACCAAGTTTTGGAAATGACAGTTGTAAGTGTACCAGGCTGCTGGGTCATATAGTATCATTATGTTTAGTTTATAAAATCCTAATTAAAAGTAGAGGGCTCTGAGACTCACATGACGTTCAGTGTAGAATGCTATGTTAAAGCAAAACTCATGGAGAGTAATCTAGGTCTCCCTTACTGAATGGAAATTAATAAATTGCAATAAAATCTATTTCTATTATTTATGTCATTAATCCTGGAAACACAGATACCCAAAACAAACCACCACCCCAAGCTGAGATGGAATCTTTCTTTGCAACACAACACATTTTAAACTCTCTTATATCCAGTGAATGCTATGCTGTTTAGAGGGTTTATTTTTCTAGACGTGATAAAACATGAAAAACAAACAACTTCAAAAATGATGACTATATTACATATTGTTTTCTTTGTCACAATAACAAAATGGAAATGACCTACAGCATGGTTGGAGCCATGGTTTCCAGATGATATTGTAGAAAGACAGCTGTTGTGGGACAGGAGTGAGAGTTTTGCGATGCTCTTCTCTGGCTTTGTTTATTCTCTCAAGAATTGTGTAAAATTGTGGTTCACTGTCTGCTGACAGAGGCATGGCTTCTGAAGGGTCTCTTGAGAGATGATACAGTAGAGGAGGATCATGATGGGTGACCCCTTCTCCAGAACATGGACAGTACTTAATATGATAACAGGCTCCAGATCCTTCAGGTTGGAAAATTGGGGTCACATAATGGGCTTTCCACACCTTTCCACCTGATGGGAAAGAATCTGATTGATTAAAATGGAAGCAAACAATGAACAAGTTTTAAACAGTCTAGTTTTCACCAGTATAACTGTTTCAATTCTAGTGTGGCCATTGAGACAAGCAATCTTGTTATGTTGCCTGTATTCATGTATTCATTTTCATGGAAGCCCATCAAATTTGAGCAAGTTGATGGTTCCCTGGTGGGTGGGGTCTAACTGCCTTCTACTTGACTGAACCGGGGCACCTGAGGCTAGGGGACCACCAAAAGACTATTAGGTTTGTGGTCACCCCAAAAATGGCCAAGGCGGCAATTTTAGGATTGTCCTGGCTAGGTAAGTGGAGCACCAAGGTCCATTGGGAGAAAACTGCAAAGTGAGTAGTAATGAAAAGGAAGAGCCTGACCTCCCAGGGGTAAAGAAGGGTGGGTCCATACCAGAGAGAAAGGTAAAAGGAAACCCCAAATGCAGCAAGGCATCAGGGGGAGGAGCAGCAGAGAATATTGAGAAGGAGTGTGACGTGCTGTCCCCTCATTGCCCCACAGACTGTACCATTGAGATTCTGCCTGGACTGAAACTCCCAAAGCAAAAAATGTATTCCATGACTCCAAGGGAAATGAGGGAGCTGAGGGACTACATCAATAAGAATTTGGTGAGGGGATTTATCCAAGCAGCAAAATCCCGAGTGGCAGCCCCTGTGCTATTCAAAAAGAAGAAAGATGGGTTGCTTAGATTGTGCATTGATTTTGGTGGAATTAATGGAGTGTGTGTGAAAAACATGTACCCACTCCTCCTTATGACAGGCAAGTTGGAACACTTATCCAATGGGAAGGTTTTCACAAAATTGGACCTGAGTGAGGCATACTATTGAGTGAGAATGAAGGAAGGCAACAAGTGGAAAACTTTCAACTGCACCCTACGAAGCTACCAATTTAAGGTGTTGCCATTTGGCCTACA